>NC_135719.1:31135208-31471296 GCF_964656455.1 Halichoerus grypus | reverse complement strand
CAAGTCCCATCTGA
The DNA here is from genome assembly GCF_964656455.1 of Halichoerus grypus. Classification (NCBI taxonomy): domain Eukaryota; kingdom Metazoa; phylum Chordata; class Mammalia; order Carnivora; family Phocidae; genus Halichoerus; species Halichoerus grypus. The sequence continues at coordinate 31,471,282 of NC_135719.1, read as the reverse complement.
GTCAAGGGCTGCAGATCACAGAGGACCCTTGTGGTCAGTATCTCCATCATTGTTGGCCTTTCTGTTCTTGCCCCATTCTTTCCTTCCTCTGCATAGAGTCCTAGTTTTCTTCCGATATTTTACAAAAAGGGTTATACTTATACATTTTCCATTTAAGATTTTCTTTTCCTTTCCATAACAATATTTAATTTTATACTCACAAAAACAGTTATCTGTGAGATAAGTAAGCAGGGATTCTTACCCACGTTTCACAGACAGGAACCTCAAATCAGCTAGAAGACAAAAATGCTTACATCCACATAATGAGAAAGAGGCTTGGCTCTTTCCTCCAAATCAGGGAAGAAACTATTGGCTGAAGATCCCAGGAACCTACAGACCTTCAAAGGGACTTCACGTTAGTCAGCACACCAGGCCCTCTGTAGATGGAAGAGGTGGCTCCTCTTAGCAGCCATGCTGGTTTTCATGCACAGCTGTTATCACTAATACAGTGCCAGTTCATTCTGAATTAATAGTAGCTTGGTCATTATATGTATTCTCAATTGGCAGATACTGAAAGAACAATCACAATCTAGGGGAATCCATGAAATTTTTTCTTTTCTCTCAGAAGGACTCTTTATAAAGGCTTAAGAATCTCAGAGAAGGGCCATACCCTTGCCTATTACCATTTCCCAAAGTGGTGTGTGTAACCTACTCAGTTGGTTGAGTGTCCCACTCTTAGTTTTGGTTCAGGTCATGATCTCATGGGTCATGGGACTGAGCCCCGCGTCAGTAGGGAGTGCTCAGTAGGGAGTCTGCTTGAAGTTTCTCTCCCACTGCCCTCCCCCAACTTGCTCTCTCTCTCTTTCTAAAATAAATAAGTAAATCTTTAAAAAAGAAAGAAAGACAGGCCATCATCTGGAAAAAGAAAATTATAAAGGAAAAAAATTCGCAGATACATAAAACATAATAAAAGTAGTAGAAAAAATTAAAAAAAGTAGTAGATTAATCACTTTTAAAAACTAGTATGGAGGTTAAACACAAAATCAGTAAAATCTATCATATGTACAAATCACTCAAAGGATTCACAAAATCAAAGGATGTAAAGTGTGACATCATATGCATATAAAGTTTGTAAGGGGAGTAAAAATTTAGTGCTCTTGGAATAGATTCAAACATAAGTGACCATCAACTTTGTATAGACTGCTATTCATGTAAGATGTTATATATGAACCTAATGGTAATCACAAATCAAAAACCTTTAAGAGATTAAGGAGGGCATGTGATGTGATGAACACTGAGTGCTATATGCAAGTGATGAATCATTGAACACTACATCAGAAACTAATGATGTCCTATATGTTGGCTAATTGAATTTAAATTTCAAAAAAGCATAGAAGATAAGGGGAAAAAAGCTGTAAGAGATAACACACAAAAAAAGAGAAAAGAATCCAAGCATATACTAAAGAAAGCCATCAAACCACAGAGGAAGAGAGCAAAGGAAGAAGAAAGGAATAAAGAAGAACTACAAAAAGGAATAAAGAACTCCCTCGAATCATCCTAATTATCCTAGAAATAAAGCAAATAACAGGGTGGCAATAAGTATACAGCTATCAAAAATTACTTTTTAAGAAAGACTTTATTTATCTGAGAGAGCAAGAAAGAGAGAGAGAGAGCACAAGCAGGGGGGCAAAGGGAGAGTGAGAAGCAGATTCCCCACTGATCAGGGAGCCTAACACGGGGCTAGATCTCAGGACCACGGGATCATCCCAGGACCCCAGGATCGTGACCTGAGCCAAAGGGAGATGTCCCAACTGATTGAGCCACCCAGATGCCCCCAAAATTACTTTAATTGTAATGAAAATGGACTAAATGCTCCAATCAAAAGACATAGGGTGACTGAATGGATAAGAAAACAAGATCAATCTATATGATGCCTACAAGAGGTTCACTTCAGACGTGAAGATACATGCAGACTGAGTGAAGGAATGGAAGGTCATCTGGATGGTGTAGTTGGTTAAGCATCTAACTCTTGTCTTTGGTTCAGGCTGTGATCTCAAGGTCCTGGGATCGAGCCCCACATTGGGCTCCATGCCCAGGGTGGAGGCTGCTTGGGATTCTCTCTCCCTTCTTCTTCTGTCCCTCCCCCATGCTCTCTTTCTCTCTCTCTCAAATAAATAAATAAATCTAAAAAAAGAAAAGAAAGGGAAGGAATGGAGACACCGTGTAGAAGATGGCAGAGTGGGAGGGCGCTAGGCTTGCCTTGTCCCATAAATACAACTAGAGAACTATCAAATCATCCTAATTGCCCTGGAAATTGACCTGGAGACTAGTGGAACAAACTCTACAACTAAAGGTAGAGAAGAGGCCAAATCAAAGAAGGTAGGAAGTGCAGAGATGTGATTTGGGACAGAAATGGGTCATGGCTGCTGGAGTAGCAATACATATATTGGAAAAACTAGACTTTAAAACAAAGATTGTAACAAGAGACAAAGAAGTACACTATATAATAATAAAAGGGACAATCCAACAAGAAGATATAACAATTGTAAATATTTGTGTATCCAACATGGATCACGCAAATATATAAAACAGTTAACAACAAACATAAAGGAACTAATGGATACTAATACAATATTAGTAGGGGACATTAACACCCTATTTACATCAATGGACAGATCACCTAAACAGAAAATCAATAAGGAAACAATGACTTTGAATGACACACTGGAAAAGATGGATTTAACAGATATATTCAGAATATCCCAACCTAAAACAGCAGAATATACATTCTTTTCAAGTGCACATTCGCCAGAATAGATCACATATTAGGCCACAAAACAAGCCTCAACATATTCAAGAAGATCAAAGTCATACCATGCATCTTTTCTGACAACAGCATTATGAAACTAGAAATCAACCAGAAGAAAAAATCTGGAAAGGCCACAAATGCGTGGAAGTTAAACTTGCTACTAAACAATGAATGGGTCAACCAGGAAATAAAAAAAATCAAAAAGTATATGGAAACAAATGAAAATGAAAACACAAAGGTCCAAAACCATGGGGCTACAGCAAAAGCAGTCAGAGGGAAGTTTATAGCAATACAGGCCTACCTCAGGAAGGAAGAAAAATCTCAAATAACCTAACCTTACACTTAAAGGAGCTGGGGAAAAAAAACAAACAGTAAACCAAGCCTAAAATCAGCATAAGGGAAATAATAAAGATTAGAACAGAAATAAATGATATACAAAGTAAAAAAAAACCAATACAACAGAACAATGAAACCAAGAGTTGGTTCTTTGAAAAAATTAACAAAATGATAAACCCCTAGCCAGACTTATCAAAAAGAGAAGAGGAAGGAATCAAATAAATAAACTCACAGATGAGAGAGGAGAAATAACAACCAACACCACAGAAATACAAACAATTATAAGAGAATATTATGAAAAAGTATATGCCAATAAATTGGACAACCTGGAAGAAATAAATAAATTCCTAGAAACATATAAATTACCAAAACTAAAACAGGAAAAAATAGAAAAATTGAACAGACTGATAACCAGCAAAGAAATCTAATCAGTAATCAAACTCTCGACAAACAAGAAAATAGGTGTAGAAGGAACATACATCCATATAATAAAGCGTTACATGAAAAACCCACAGCTAACATCATCCTAAATGGGGAAAAACTAAGAGTTTTTCCTCTATGGTCGGGAACAAGACAAGGATGTTCACTCTCACCACTTTTATTCGACATAGTACTGGATACAGCAGTCAGACAACAAAAAGAAAAGGCATCCACATTGGTAAGGAAGAAATTTCACTATTTGCAGATGACATGATACTCTACATAGAAAACCTAAAAGACTCCACCAAAACAGTGCTAGAACTGACACACGAATTCAGTAAAGTCACAGAATACAAAATCAATGTACAGAAATCTGTTGCATTTCTATACACAAACAATGAAGCAGCAGAAAGAGAAATTAAGAAAAAAATCCCATTTACAATTGCAGCAAAAACAATAAGATATCTAGGAATAAACCCAACCAAAGAGGTAAGAGACCTGTACTCTGAAAACTATAAAACACTTATGAAAGAAATTGAAGATGGCACAAAGAAATGGGAAGACATTCTATGCTCACAGAATGGAAGAACAAGTATCATTAAAGTGTCTATACTTGCCAAAACAAGCTACACATTTAATGCAATCCCTATCAAAATACCAACAGCAGTTTTCACAGAACTAAAACAAGCAATTCTAAAATTTGTATGGAACTACAAAAGACCCCAAATAGAAATAATCTTGAAAAAGCAAAGCAAAGCTGGAGGCATCACAATTCCAGACTTCAAGTTATATTACAAAGCTGTAGTAATCAAAATAGTATGGTACTGGCACAAAAACAGACACATAGGTCAGTAGAACAGAATATAAAACCCAGAAATGAACCCACAACTATATGGTCAATTAATATTTGACAAAGTAGGAAAGAATATCCAATGAGAAAAAAGTCTTCAAATTCTGTTGGGAAAATTGGATAGCAACAGGCAAAAAAAAGAAATTGGACTACTTTTTTACACCATACAGAAAAACAATTTCAAAATGGATTAAAGACCTAAATGTGAGACATGAAACCATAAAAATCCTGGAAGAAAACACAGGCAGTAACCACTTTTACATCAACCATAGTTAGTTTTTTCTAGATCTATCTCCTGAAACAAAAGAAACAAAAGTAAAATTAAACATTGGGACTACATTAAAATAAAAGGCTTCTGCACAGTGAAGGAAACAGTCAACAAAACTAAAAGGCAACCTATGGAATGTAAGAAGATATTTGTAAATGACATATCTGGAAAAGGGTTAGTCTCCAAAATATATAAAGAACTGATACAAATCATTACTCCCCAAAAAGCAATAATCCAATTAAAAAATGGACAGAAGACATGAACAGATAAATTTCTCTAAAGAAGACATCCAGATGGCCAACAGACACATGAAAAGATGTTCATAATCACTTACCATCAGGGAAATGCAAATCAAAACTACCATAAGATATCACCTCATACCTGTGAGAATGGCTAAAATGAACACAAGAAACAACAAGTGTTGGTGAGGATGTGGAGAAAGACCAACCCTCTTGCACTAGTGTTGGGAAAGCAAACTGGTGTAGTCACTGTGGAAAATAGTAAAGAGGTTCCTCAAAAAGTTGAAAGTAGAATTACCATATGATCCAATAATTCCACTACTAGGTATTTATCCAAAGGAAAAAAAAAACACACTAATTCGAAGTGATACATTCACCCCCCATGCTTATTGCAGCATTATTTACAATAGCCAAGGTATGGAAGCAATCCAAATGTCCATCAACTGATGAATAGATAAAGAAGATGTGGTATAAATATACAATGGAATATTATTCAGCTATAATAAAGAATGAAATTGTGGATTTTCGGCAAGATGGCGGAGGAGTAGGAGACCTGGATTTCGTCTCCTCTCAGGAATTCAGCTGGATAGGGATCAAACCATTCTGAACACCTACAAACTCAACAGGAGATCGAAGAAAAGAATAGCAACAACTCTCCGAACAGAAAAGCAACCACTTTCTGGAAGGTAGGACGTGCGGAGAAGTGAATCCGAGGCGATATTCGGGAGGATAGACGGCGGGGGAGGGGCCTCCGTCGGCCGCTTCTGGCAAGTGATAGAGCCGCGGAGCACAAAATCGGAACTTTTAGAAGTCTGCTCCGCTGAGGGACGTCACTCTGGTGGCGAAGTGGGGGGTGGAACCCTCGCGGGACAGTGTGGTCTCAGGACCCTCGGGGTCACAGAAAGACCGGGGGTGCCTGAGTGCGGCAGAGCTCCCAGGTATCGGAGCAGGGAAGCCGGCTGCAGAGACGGAGCCCAGGCGCGGGCTCTCAGCTCGGGGTTGCTACAAACCGTGATCCGCGACACAGTCGGGCCAATGCTCCTCCAGCAGGGACCCAAAAAGCGGCAGATCCGGGGAGACTCACCTTCTTCCCCCGGGAGGAGAGGTGCGGGAGCGCACCGCGGGGATCTGCTGGGTTTGGAGACTCCACCCGGGGTCGGGTGCCGGATAGAAAGGTGCGGTCACAGGCCGGGTGAGCACGGAGTGTGGCCGGAGACCGGGGGGACGGGAGTGACTGACTGCTTTTCTCTGGGGGCTCGCTGAGGAGCGGGACCCTGAGTTCTCGGCTCCGCCGGGGCGGAGACTGGGAGGCCGCCATTTTCACTCTCGCCTCCAAAGCTGTACGGAAAGCTTGCAGGGAACAAAAGCTCCGGAGAGCAAACCCGAGCAGATTACTTAGCCCGGACCGGCAAGGGCGGGGCAATTTTGCCTCCGGCAAAGACATTTGGGAACCGCGGCAACAGGCCCCTCCCCCAGAAGATCAGCGAGAACAGCCAGCCAAGACCAAGTTTACCGATCAATGAGAACGGCAGAACTCCAGCGCTAGGGGAATACTGCACATAGAATTCATGGCTTTTTTACCATGATTCTTTAGTCTTTCAAAGTTAATTATTTTTTTTAACTGTCTTTTTTTTTTTTTCTTTTTTCTTTTTTTTTGAATTTTTCTTTTTCCCTTTTTCAACCAACATCTTATCAATCCCTTTTTTAAAAAAAAAAACATTTTTATTTTTCATTTTTAAAGTTATATTCTATCCCTTCATAGTAGTTACCCGTATTTTTGGCATATATATATAAGTTGTTCTCTCTTTAAAATCTTGAGATAGTCTCTTCTAACAGATCAAAATATACTCTAAATCTCTAGTGTATGGTTTTTTTCTACTCCCCTGCCTGATCACGTTCTCTCCCTTTTTTCTTTCTTTTTTAATCCTCTTCTTTCTTTTTTCAAACAACTTATCAAATCCTTTTTTAAAATTTTTTATAATTTCCATCTTTACAGTCATATTCCATCCCTTCATCATATCAACCCTTATTTTTGTACATATATAAGTTTTTCTTTCTTTAAAATTTTGGGAGGGACTTTCTTTTAACAGACCAAAATACACCCAAAATCTAGTGTGTGGCACTGATCTATAATCCAGCCTGATCATATTGGATCACATTCTGTTTTTGCTTTGTTTTGTTTTGTTCTGCTTTTGTTTGTTTTTATCTTTATCTTTTTCTTTTTTCTTTTTTTCTTTCCTTTTCTTTTTTCTCTCTTTCCCTTTCTTTTCCCACTGCTTCAGGTCTTTTCTGATTTGTTTAGAGTATATTTTCTGGGGACGTTGTTACCCTGCTAGCATTTTGTTCTCTCATTAATCTATTCTCCTCTGGACAAAATGACAAGACGGAAAAAATCACCTCAACAAAAAGAACAAGAGGTAGTACCGACTGCCAGGGACCTACTCAATACGGACATTAGTACGATGTCAGATCTAGAGTTCAGAATCATCACTTTAAAGATACTAGCTGGGCTTGAAAAAAACATGGAAGTTATTAGAGAAACCCTTTCTGGAGAAGTAAAAGAACTAAAATCTAACCAAGTAGAAATCAAAAAGGCTATCAATGAGGTGCAATCAAATATGGGGGCGCTAACTGCTAGGATAAATGAGGCAGAAGAAAGAATCAGTGAGATAGAAGACCAAATGATGGAAAATAAAGAAGCTGAGAAAAAGAGAGATCAATAACTACTGGATCACGAGGGCAGAATTCGAGAGATAAACGATACCATAAGACGAAACAACATTAGAATAATTGGGATCCCAGAAGAAGAAGAAAGAGAGAGAGGGGCAGAAGGTATAATGGAGCAAATTATAGCAGAGAACTTCCCTAATTTGGGGAAGGAAACAGGCATCAAAATCCAGGAAGCACAGAGAACCCCTCTCAAAATCAATAAAAATAGGTCAACACCCCGACATCTAATAGTAAAACTTACGAGTCTCAGAGACAAAGAGAAAATCCTGAAAGCAGCTCGGGAGAAGAGATATGTAACCTACAATGGTAGAAACATTAGATTGGCAACAGACTTATCCACAGAGACCTGGCAGGCCAGAAAGGACTGGCAGGACATATTCAGAGCACTAAATGAGAAAAATATGCAGCCAAGAATACTATATCCAGCTAGGCTGTCATTGAAAATTGAAGGAGAGATAATAAGCTTCCAGGACAAACAAAAACTAAAGGAATTTGCAAACACGAAACCAGCCCTACAACAAATATTGAAAGGGGTCCTCTAAGCGAAGAGAGAGCCTAAAAGCAACATAGACCAGAAAGGAACACAAACAATATACAGTAACAGTCACTTTACAGGCAATACAATGGCACTGAATTCCTATCTTTCAATAGTTACCCTGAATGTAAATGGGCTAAATGCCCCAATCAAAAGACACAGGCTATCAGATTGGATTAAAAAACAAGACCCATCGATATGCTGTCTGCAAGAGACTCATTTTAGACCCAAAGACACCCGCAGATTGAAAGTGAGGGGGTGGAAAACCATTTACCATGCTAATGGACACCAAAAGAAAGCTGGGGTGGCAATCCTTATATCAGACAAATTAGATTTTAAACCAAAGACTGTAATAAGAGATGAGGAAGGACACTATATCCTACTTAAAGGGTCTATCCAACAAGAAGATCTAACAATTGTAAATATCTATGCCCCTAACATGGGAGCAGCCAATTATATAAGGCAATTAATAACAAAAGCAAAGAAACACATCGACAACAATACAATAATAGTGGGGGGCTTTAACACCCCCCTCACTGAAATGGACAGATCGTCTAAGCAAAAGATCAACAAGGAAATAAAGACTTTAAATGACACACTGGACCAAATGGACTTCACAGACATATTCAGAACATTCCATCCCAAAGCAACGGAATACACATTCTTCTCTAGTGCTCATGGAACATTCTCCAGAATCGATCACATCCTAGGTCATAAATCAGGTCTCAACCGGTACCAGAAGATTGGGATCATCCCCTGCCTATTTTCAGACCACAATGCTTTGAAACTAGAACTCAATCACAAGAGGAAAGTCGGAAAGAACTCAAATACATGGAGGCTAAAGAGCATCCTACTGAAGAATGAATGGGTCAACCAGGAAATTAAAGAAGAATTAAAAAAATTCATGGAAACCAATGAAAATGAAAACACAACTATTCAAAATCTTTGGGATACAGCAAAGGCAGTCCTAAGAGGAAAGTATATAGCAATACAAGCCTTTCTCAAGAAACAAGAAAGGTCTCAAGTACACAACCTAACCCTACACCTAAAGGAGCTGGAGAAAGAACAGCAAATAAAGCCTAAACCCAGCAGGAGAAGAGAAATAATAAAGATCAGAGCAGAAATCAATGAAATAGAAACCAAAAGAACAGTAGAACAGATCAACGAAACTAGGAGCTGGTTCTTTGAAAGAATTAACAAGATTGATAAGCCCCTGGCCAGACTTATCAAAAAGAAAAGAGAAATGACCCAAATCAACAAAATCATGAATGAAAGAGGAGAAATCACAACCAACACCAAAGAAATACAAACAATTATAAGAACATATTATGAGCAACTCTATGCCAGCAAATTAGATAACCTGGAAGTAATGGATGCATTCCTAGAGATGTATCAACTACCAAAACTGAACCAGGAAGCAATAGAAAACCTGAACAGACCTATAACCACTAAGGAAGTAGAAGCAGTGTTCAAAAATCTCCCAAAACACAAAAGCCCAGGGCCAGATGGCTTCCCAGGGGAATTCTACCAAACATTTCAAGAAGAATTAATACCTATCCTTCTGAAACTGTTCCAAAAAATAGAAATGGAAGGAAAACTTCCAAACTCATTTTATGAGGCCAGCATTACCTTGATCCCAAAACCAGACAAAGACCCCATCAAAAAGGAGAATTACAGACCAATATCCCTGATGAACATGGATGCAAAAATTCTCACCAAAATACTAGCCAATAGGATCCAACAGTACATTAAAAGGATTATTCACCACGACCAAGTGGGATTTATCCCTGGGTTGCAAGGTTGGTTCAACATCCGCAAATCAATCAACGTGATACAATACATTAACAAAAGAAAGAACAAGAATCATATGATCCTCTCAATAGATGCAGAAAAAGCATTTGACAAAGTACAGCATCCTTTCTTGATCAAAACTCTTCAGAGTATAGGGATAGAGGGTCCATACCTCAATATCATAAAAGCCATCTATGAAAAACCTACAGCGAATATCATTCTCAATGGGGAAAAACTGAGAGCTTTCCCCCTAAGGTCAGGAACGCGGCAGGGATGTCCACTATCAGCACTGCTATTCAACATAGTATTGGAAGTCCTAGCCACAGCAATCAGACAACAAAAAGAAATCAAAGGCATCCAAATTGGCAAAGAAGAAGTCAAACTCTCACTCTTTGCAGATGATATGATACTTTATGTGGAAAATCCCAAAGACTCCACCCCAAAACTGCTAGAACTCATACAGGAATTCAGTCAAGTGGCAGGATATAAAATCAATGCACAGAAGTCAGTGGCATTCCTATACACCAACAACAAGTCAGAAGAAAGAGAAATTAAGGAGTCGATCCCATTTACAATTGCACCCAAAACCATAAGATACCTAGGAATAAATCTAACCAAAGAGGCAAAGGATCTGTACTCAGAAAACTATAAAATACTCATGAAGGAAATTGAGGAAGACACAAAGAAATGGAAAAACGTTCCATGCTCATGGATTGGAAGAACAAATATTGTGAAGATGTCAATCCTACCTAGAGCAATCTACACATTCAATGCAATCCCCATCAAAATACCATCCACTTTTTTCAAAGAAATGGAACAAATCATCCTAAAATTTGTATGGAACCAGAAAAGACCCCGCATAGCCAGAGGAATGTTGAAAAAGAAAAGCAAAGCTGGCGGCATCACAATTCCAGACTTCCAGCTCTACTACAAAGCTGTCATCATCAAGACAGTATGGTACTGGCACAAAAACAGACACATAGATCAATGGAACAGAATAGAGAGCCCAGAAATGGACCCTCAACTCTATGGTCAACTAATCTTTGACAAAGCAGGAAAGAATGTCCAATGGCAAAAAGACAGTCTCTTCAACAAATGGTGTTGGGAAAATTGGACAGCCACATGCAGAAGAATGAAACTGGACCATTTCCTTACACCACACACAAAAATAGACTCCAAATGGTTGAAAGACCTCAATGTGAGACAGGAGTCCATCAAAATCCTAAAGGAGAACACAGGCAGCAACCTCTTTGACCTCAGCCTCAGCAACTTCTTCCTAGAAACATCGCCAAAGGCAAGGGAAGCAAGGGCAAAAATGAACTATTGGGACTTCATCAAGATAAAAAGCTTTTGCAAAGCAAAGGAAACAGTCAACAAAACCAAAAGACAACTGACAGAATGGGAGAAGATATTTGCAAATGACATATCAGATAAAGGGCTAGTATCCAAAATCTATAAAGAACTCATCAAACTCAACACCAAAAGAACAAAGAATCCAATCAAGAAATGGGCAGAAGACATGAACAGACATTTTTCCAAAGAAGACATCCAAATGGCCAACAGACACATGAAAAAGTGTTCAATATCGCTCGGCATCAGGGAAATCCAAATCAAAACCTCAATGAGATACCACCTCACACCAGTCAGAATGGCTAAAATTAACAAGTCAGGAAATGACAGATGTTGGCGGGGATGCGGAGAAAGGGGAACCCTCCTACACTGTTGGTGGGAATGCAAGCTGGTGCAGCCACTCTGGAAAACAGTATGGAGGTTCCTCAAAAAGTTGAAAATAGAGCTACCATATGATCCAGCAATTGCACTACTGGGTATTTACCCCAAAGATACAAAAGTAGGGACCCGAAAGGCTACGTGCACCCCGATGTTTATAGCAGCAATGTCCACAATAGCCAAACTGTGGAAAGAGCCAAGATGTCCATCAACAGATGAATGGATAAAGAAGATGTGGTATATATATACAATGGAATATTATGCAGCCATCAAAAGGAATGAGATCTTGCCATTTGCAACGACGTGGATGGAACTGGAGGGTATTATGCTGAGCAAAATAAGTCAAACAGAGAAAGACATGTATCATATGACCTCACTGATATGAGGAATTCTTAATCTCAGGAAATAAACTGAGGGTTGCTGGAGTGGGGGGTGGGGTGGGAGGGATGGGGTGACTGGGTGATGGACACTGGGGAGGGTATGTGTTCTGGTAAGCGCTGTGAATTGTGCAAGACTGTTGAATCTCAGATCTGTACCTCTGAAACAAATAATGCAATATATGTTAAGAAAGAAAAAAAAGAAGAAGAAGAATGTAGCAGGAGGGGAAGAATGAAGGGGGGGAAATCGGAGGGGGAGAAGAACCATGAGAGACAATGGACTCTGAAAAACAAACTGAGGGTTCTAGAGGGGAGGGGGTTGGGAGGATGGGTTAGCCTGGTGATGGGTATTGAGGAGGGCACGTTCTGCATGGAGCACTGGGTGTTATGCACAAACAATGAATCATGGAACACTATATCTAAAACTAATGATGTAATGTATGGGGATTAACATAACAATAAAAAAATTTTAAAAAAATAAATAGAAATGCAGGGAAGTTTAAAAAAAAAAAAAAAAAAGAATGAAATTGTGCCATTTATATGGATGGACCTAGAGAGTATAATGGATGGACCTAGAGAGTATAATGCTGAGTGAAATAAGTTGGTCAAATACCATATGATTTCACTCATATGTGGACTTTCAGATACAAAAAAAAAACAAAACTAGTGAAGAAAGAGACAATGAGAAAAACAGACTCTTACATATGGAGAAGATACTGGTGGCCCAGAGGGGATGGGTGAAATAGATAATGGGCATGCTTATCTTGATGAGCACTGAGAAATGTACAGAATTGTTGAATCACTATATTGTACATCTGAAACTAATATAACATTCTATGTTAATTATTCTTGAATTAAAAAAAGCATAAGGGTAGTAGAAATTTGCTTAACCTTCAATACTGCTGTTGTGGTAATGGTTGTTTTATTCTTTAGTTACCACTACCTAGTTTAAAGAAACATAACTCTTGGGCGCCTGGGTGGCTCAGTTGGTTAAGCGACTGCCTTCGGCTCAGGTCATGATCCTGGAGTCCCAGGATCGAGTCCCGCATCGGGCTCCCTGCTCGGCAGGGAGTCTGCTTCTCCCTCCGACCCTCCCCCCTCTCATGTACTCGCTCTCTCTCATTCTCTCTCTCTCAAATAAATAAAAATAAAATCTTTAAAAAAAAAAAAAATAAAGAAACATAACTCTTAAGAAAAGGAGCTATATTAATTCTCTGTAAACTTTTAACAGCAATACTGATTTTTTGATGATTCCTTTTATAGATATTGTTTTTGGATGTCTAATTTGTATCATATATACTAGATTTTAAAATAAACACTTTGCTCAATTAAAAAGGATTGGGGAGAGGGAAAAATTGAAATATGAGGTGGAGCTTTGTTTGGAGTTGAATTGTGCCCCCTCCCAATTATATATTGAAGTACTGATGCCAATACCTCAGAAGGTGACCTTATTTGGAGACAGAGTCATTGCAGATGTGATTAGTTAAGATGAGGTCATACTTCTTTAGTTGGGTGGGCCCCTCACCCAATGAGTGTTGTACTTATTAAAAAAAAGAAAAAAAAGACCATGTGAAGATAAAGTCATGACACACACAGAGGCAAAAAGATATAAAGAGATGCACGGAGAAGTTGGCTGTCTAGAAGCCAACAAGAGAGGCCTCAGAAGAAATCAACCCTGCCCACCCCTTGATCTCAGACTTCCAGCCTCCAGAACTGTGAGACAATAACTTTCTGTTGTTTAGGTTCTCAGTCTGTGGTCCTTTGTTATGGCAGCTCCAGTAAACTAATATAAGCTTTGTGTAAATTCTTTATACTATATATATAGTATGTACCATACACACACACATACACACATACAGCTTATATTAGTTTACTGAGGCTACATATAGTATTTATATAGATATATAGTATCTGTATCTATCTATCTCTCTATCTCTCTATATCTATCTATATAATTGTAACAGCAAATAAGTATAATAGAAAAAGTTTTGCCTTTCCTACTGTGATTTAATGATCCAGTTCTAACTGATAACCTAAAATTAAAATAAATTTCATTTCATATACTATATATACTATATATATATAATTTGTATGTATGTATATATATAATTTGTAATATATATATATATATAATTTGTAATGGCAAACAAGTATAATAGAAAAAGTTTTGCCTTTCCTACTGTGATTTAATAATCCATTTCTAACTGATAACCTAAAATCAAAATGAATTTCGTTTCAAAACTCCTCTTGATTGAGAAGCTTTATGCTGGTAGATGCCATTCAGCAATGGATTAGAAACAGTTTATTCAGGTATAATTGGCATACAATAAATTGCATACATCTAAGTATATAATTTTTTAATGTATCATTACAAATGTTATTCAGAAACCCATCTTTTTGTTGTTGTTGTTGTTTATAAAGTATACAATTTGTTAAGTTTTGCCATATTTACACACCCATGAAACCTTTGGCACAACCAGGATATTGAACAAATTCATTACTTCCAGAATATCCTACATCCCTTCTGTAATCCCTGCTCCAGTCCTCCTATCCCCAGGGAACCAGTGATCTGCTGTCTGTCCCTGTAGATTGGCTTGTCTTTTGTAGAATTTTATATAAATGAAATCATACAGCATGTCATTTTTAAGATTTGCCTTGCTTCTTTCACTCAGTACAGCTATTTTGAGATTTTTTTTTCTCCCATGTGGTTACATGTATCACTAATTGATTCCTGTGAAAAATGCTGTTGATATTTTGATAAGGAGTGCATTAAATGTGTAGATTGCTTTGGGTAGTAGAGACATTTTAACAATGTTTGTTCTTCCAACCCATTAGCATGGAATGTTTTCCATTTCTTTGTGTCTTCTTTAATTTCTTTCATAAATATTCTATAGTTTCCAGAGTACAGGTCTTTCACCTCTTTGGTTAGGTTTATTCCTAGGTTTCTTATGGTTTTTGGTGCAATTGTAAATGGGATTGATTCCTTGATTTCTCTTACTGCTGCTTCATTGTTGGTGTATAGAAATTAAACAGATATCTGTACCTTGATTTTGTATTCTGTGACTTTACTGAATTCGTGTATCAGTTCTAACACTGTTTTGGTGGAGTCTTTCCGGTTTTCTAAATAGAGTATCATGTCATCTACAAATAGTAAAAGTTTGACTTCTTCCTTGCTGATTTGGATGCCTTCTATTTCTTTTTGTTTTCTGGTTGCTGTGGCTAGGACTTCCAATACTATGTTCAATAACAGCAACATTCAAAAGGATGAAACTGGACCACTTTCTTACACCATACACAAAAATAAATTCAAAATGGATGAAAGACCTAAATGTGAGACAGGAAACCATCAAAATCCTAGAGGAGAGCACAGGCAGTAACCTCTTTGACATCGGCCATAGCAACTTCTTACTAGATACATCTCCTGAGGCAAGAGAAACAAAACCAAAAGCAAACTATTGGGACTTCATCAAATACATAGCTTCTGCACAGCAAAGGAAACAACCAACAAAACTAAAAGGCAACCTACAGAATGGGAGAAGATATTTGTAAATGACATATCTGATAAAGGGTTAGTCTCCAAAATATATAAACAACTTATAAAACTTAACACCCAAAAAACAAATAATCCAGTTTAAAAATGGGCAGAAGACATGAATAGACATTTTTCCAAACAAGACATACAGATGGCCAACAGACACATGAAAAGGTGTTCAACGTCACTCAACATCAGGGAAATACAAATCAAAACTACAAGGAGATAGATATCACCTCACACTTGTCAGAATGGCTAAAATTAACAACACAAGAAATAATGGGTGTTGGCAAGGATGTGGAGAAAGGGAAACTCTCTTATACTGTTGGCAGTAATGGAAACTGTTGTAGCCACTCTGGAAAACAGTGTGGAGTTTCCTCAACAAGTTAAGAATAGAACTACCCTATGATCCAGCAATTGCACTACTAGGTATTTACACAAAGAATACAAAAATACTAATTTGAAGGGATACATTCACCTGGATGTTTATAGTAGCATTACCAACAATAGCCAAATTATGGAAAGAGCCCAAAAGTCTATCAACCAATGAATGGATAAAGAAGAGGTAGCATATATACAATAGAATATTACTCAGTCATAAAAAAGAATCTAATCTTGTCATTTGCAAAATTTTCAGTGGAGCTAGAAAATATTATACTAAGTGAAATAAATTAGAGAAAGACAAATACCATATGATTTCACTCATATATGGAATTTAAGAGAAAAAACAAACAATCATAGGGGAAAAAAGAGGCAAACCAAGAAACAGACTCTTAACTATAGAAAACAAACTGATGGTTACCAGAGAGGAGGTTGGAGGGGGATGGGTTAAATAGGTGACGGGGATTAAGGAGTGTACTTGTGATGAGCACCAAGTGTTGTATGTAAGTGTTGAGTCACTAAATTGTACACCTTAAACTAATATTACACTGTATGTTAACTAGCTGGAATTTAAATAAAAACTTAAAAAAATAAAACAAGATAAAATTCATTCCTGTTTATTGCTAAGTAGTAGTATATTGTGTAGATATAACAGTGTTTTATCCATTCACCTCTTGATGGACATTTGGAATGTTTCCAGATTGGGGCTATTACAAATGCACTGCTGTGAACATTTGCTTTCTTTTCTCTTGGAATGGCTGTATTTTTTGGTGGGTATATGTTTAACTTTTTAAGAGATGCCAGACAGCTTTTCAAGGTGGCGGTATCCTGTTACATTCCCACCATTGGTGTAGGAGTATTCCAGTTGCTCTATACCCTTGCTCACACTTGCATGGTCAGCCTTTTTTATTTTCATCATTTTTTTAAAGATTTTTATTTATTTATTTGAGAGAGAGTGAGAGTGAGAGAGATCACAGAGGGAGAGGGAGAAGCAGACTCTCCACTGAGCAGGGAGCCCGATGTGGTGTTCGATCCCAGGACCCTGAGATCATGACCTGAGCTGAAGGCAGACGCTTACATGACTGAGCCACTCAAGCACCTCTATTTTCATCATTCTTATATGTGCACAATGGTGTCTCACCTCACAGTCCACTGACTGTGATGTGAGCAATACCCTGGAGACTGCAGAACCAGGGTCACAGGATAAATGACAGACTTGCCTTTGCTCCTCAGGAGGAAAGTCAGAACAATGCAATAAACAGTACTGAAAAGTCTGATGAGCCATTTGATGCCTACCTTGTAACACACAAAATAAATTCCAAATGGATTAGACTTATGCTTTTAAAATATCTCAGTTAAAAAGTATGATTGTGTGTTCCATAGCAAAAAATACTCAAATATGTGAAAAGAACATAAGCATCCAAATGTATGTGTTCCATCCATATTGACTTCTCCATCTGCATACCCGAGTGTTCCTTTCCTTCCTCTGGCTGGCTCTATGGAATGCACTAGACTTTAGTCACACTGGACAGCTGACCATTCCTGGAAATACTGAGCCCTTTCACACATCAGCAACTTTGCCCATGTGTCTGCTGGGAAAGTGTCTCCCCCTATTATTCACCTAGCAAATCCCTACTCATTCTACAAGACCCACTGTGAATAAATGCCACATCTCTGCCAGTAGCTGCTGCCTGCACATTTGGCCTCTCCCACCTGCACATTCTTACAGCACTTCTCATATTGCTTGAAATGAGCTGTTTACATGTTGGTTTTGTGCAATTGTGAATCCCTCTAGGGTGAGGACTTTGTATTTTGGGGAGACTATGGTTTCAGTACCCAGCAATGTGTGCTGAATGAAAGGAGTAAAACATACACAATATTGTAGTAGGTAGTGATCCAATGCTCACTCCCTAGTAGTATTCCTTTTAACAGAAGTATAGCACTAGAGTTTCTAGATGTAGCATCATTTTTACATCTGAGTGCACCACTCAGTTGGTCTACTTAAATCCAAATTCAAAGCCTGTGGCTTCCTTGGCTACACAGATAACTCAAAGCAGTCTAGGCAAGTCTAGGCATGGGCTGGTTTATGTCTGCTTCACTCACCCTGAGAGTTTTAGTTTCATGTGGGTATAGTTTGTCTGCAGCCCCATTTCAGGAGGACCAGAGATTTCACTTTGATTTCTTCTACTCTAACATCAGTTTTCCTGCTATTTCTTTGCTTATAGAGGAAACCCTCAGGGCAAAATTAGCTCTGAGATTTAAGCTTATCTTTCTTGTTCTTGTCTTTTTTCAAAGTGTGGTCTGATGATTCTTCATTCTCTTGTTAGCTCTTGGATGCTTTTAAGATGATATATTTTAACATCATCCAAATATTTCAGTTTTTCTCAGAGCAAGGGTTGGTCTGAATTATAGTCTGGCATTACTGGAACCATTTATTACTTTCATAGTTGGGAAAAAATTAAAAAGAAACATCCATGCTTATTTGGGCCATCAGTGTCAGTTTTGACTTATGGATACTGAACCAAAAAAAAAATCACATCAGCATTTTCCCCTTTGCGAATAAAATGTTCTTTGCAATAGCAGAAGCTTAAGCACCTTGGAAGATAAAGTTTCTTGTGTGTCTTGGAACATTCCAAAAGCAGTTATAGGTTAATGGACCATGATTTGTAAGGAAGTATTGCAGATCTTTTTAAAGACACCCTTCCAGAACCCTTAAATCTCATTATCCTAAGTTGAGGGAGAGATTGCAGAAGCAGTGTAGACTCCCAGAGTCTGGCAGTCATCCCTCTTATAGAGATGCGATGTGTGAGAAAACAGTGAGAAATTAGTTGATAAACGAAAGAACGAACAAATTAATGAACAAACCAAAGATCATTTGTCTCTAAGCCTGAGTTTGATAAGGTTGCCCAGTGCTACATTTCCCAAGAGTTGTGACCTGTGTGGCCACTGAAATAACATCAAGACAATTTAAATCAGACTAGAATGCAGTTATCATGTACCCAACTCTGTGCCTCACTTTCTACACCTAAGCCCTTTACAGGAGATGCTAGATTTAAGAAATCAGATAGAAGACCTCTGCAGAAAAGCCTTCTGTCCAGTTCGTTTGGGGTGGGGAGAGGCATGAGTCCCACGGTGTAGACAAGCTGCTTTCCAGAAGACCTGAATGTAGCAGTCAGAAGTAGTTGATGAGTAGGGAAAGAAGCACAATGAGAAGAGAACTGTCATGACCCCTTGAATGGTTCCTCCACGCCATCTACCCCACCTGCTTTCTCAGCACCTTAGGTCCCAGCAGCCAACAAGCTGCCTCACATTCTGGACCTGAACTTCCATGCTATGATGGGTAGCAAAGCTGAATGGGAACATGGGCAGCCAGGGATCCAGAATAGTAGGAACACTTAGGCAAAAGCATGCCTAATTCTGTTGAAAAGAGATGAAGGGACCCATCTGGCTCTCTGTGGCTGATTCCATATGACAGAAGGGGTAGTGTGTGAAAGGACCTGTTGATTGTACACCGTCTGTGTGTGAACAGCAGCTCCTCTGCACGACTCCAGCTGCTGTCTACATGGAGGGCAATAGAATGTAAATTAAAACCGCAGAGGAAGGCAACATTGCTCTTTGTTATCTAATCTTGCCTCAGGAGGAAAATCCTCTCCATGTCGGGTGATTTCTGTTGCACACCCTCTTTGGCTGGATGATTCCTGCTGTCAGTCATGAATCAGTGCTTTATCAAGATGGTATTTGGAGGAACAGCTCCACCAAGCATTTCTAGGATCACTGTCTGGAGAATGTCCCAGAACTCCAGATTCTCAGATGGGGTCCTGAGCTGGGGGAACCCTGTGTCTCTGGACGGATCTAGTTTCCAGAGTGAATAATTTGTGTCCTATTGGCAGAGACAGGCCACTGGCCTTTCCAGTGCTGTCCTCCAGCTCCAGGGCCTCCCCCAGACCACTGGGAACACTGGCTGACTGTGCCCTACCTTCCTGCTTCCTTGTTCAATAACAACTTTCAAAGCATCTACTGACATCAAGTCTCCACAGCTACCCATTTACTTATTAGCTACTAGTTCTCTCCTCCATTTCTTCTTCTTCTTTTTTTTCCCTCCTCCAGTTTTTTTTTTTTTTTCCTTCTTAGAAACCATTTTATCACCAATGTCAAAGGCCAATCTCTCCTCAGACTTCTGGTCTGACTTTTGAAAGGCATAAAACTGAAAAAAGAATTGGAAAAAAAAAAGGAAACTATTAAAAAAAAAAAGGCAGGCCCAGGTTCTGACATGCCTTGATTTTAAAAACATGGCCAGTACAACATATAGACCTACATTCTACTTCCTCAAAGCTGGCATGATTTCTTCCTGAGTTAGCATACCTGGGCCAGTGTCTAAAATTTACCTCCTTTCTTCCTGTTAATAAAATCTCCCTGGAATTTGTACCTTCCTGGAAACTGTACCTTGCAGCTTTGGTTAATGCTTTTGTCATCTGTTATATTAGTTCTTATAATTCTCTGCCCATTTGCCTGGATTATTTCCTGCAGGTTAGCCCACTTTGGAAGTGTTTACATGAGTCCTAATGTGGATTATGCATAGGTTCACTAAGATGATGGTCTTGGAGCCTGAGAACAAGCTGCTGCTTCATAGGTTCTGTTTACCTGAAGGTAAAGGTGAAGAAAAAGACCTTAACTGAAATGTGTAAATTGACCTTGGGGTTTCTTTATTATTATGTATAGAAGTTTCACCATACTTTATATTTACCATACTTAAATGCTATGATTATACTAAAAAAAAAAAAACAACAACATAAGATTACCGTATGATCCAGCAACTCCACCTTTGGGTGGAAGAATTGAAAGCAGGACTCAAACAGATATTTGTACACCCATATTCATAGCAGCATTCCCTGAAATAGCTAAAGGTGGAAACAATGCAAATGTCCATCCACAGATGAATGAATTAATAAAATATGGAATATACATACAGTGGAATAGTATTCAGCCTTTAAAAAGAAGGGAATTCTGACACATGCTCAATGTGGATGAACCTTGAGAACATTAGGCTGAGTGAAAAAGCAAAACACAAAAATATAAATATTATATAATTCCATTTACATGAAATACCTAGAGGAGTTGAAATCATAGAAACAGAAAGTAGAATGGTGATTGCTGGGGACTGAGGGGAAGAGGGAATGTGGAGTTGTTTAATGGGTACAGAGTTTCAATTTTGCAAGATGAAAAGAGTTCTGAAGACAGACGGTGGTGATGGTTGCACAACAATGTGAATGCATTTAATGTCGCTGAACTCTACACTTAAAAATGGTTACAATTATAAATTTTATGTTATGTATATCCTACCACAATAAAAGTTATGATTAATTTGGACTCATGCATATTAAACCCTGCTTTACCTACAGTGCAAGATTTCACTCTGGAAGGGAAAGGGACACATATGAAAGGAAATTTTGGGCGGCTGCCTGCAATCACTCTGTATTACATTTGTCCATAAATTTGTGTTTGTATACAAGCATGAAGCATATCTGTGTCATCTTGAAGAGGTGGTGTATCATTTTGCTGTTGTTACAAACCAGTCCAATATGCTTTTGCTGAAATGCCCTTGTATTGATTTTTTAAAATAGTTTGGAGGAAATTAATTTTCATGTGCCTGTAGTTTTTATTACAACATCAGAAGAAAAGGGTGAGTTTTGTATTGACTTTGACTTTACTTCTTCAAGTAACCTCAGAAAGTATCAATGTGGAAAGAAAGTAAAAGGGAGAGATCTTTGAAAAGTCTTTTGTTTAGGATTTATTGCTAAAGAAAACTCAAGGAACCAAAGTGCTAAACTGAAGATCCTGGGTTATTCTGATCCAAAATCATCTTTGAATCCAACATGATTAAGGGCGCTAACATTCATGGGTTGCTTAGGCAAGTAACTTCTCATATTGTTAACATCCAAAATGGAGGAACAAGGAAAACCCCTCAATAGAGTTGCAACATAGTATTCCTGGAGCTATTAAGCCAAATTTGGTATAGTTTGAAAGCTTGGGAAATATTTCTGTCAAGTTAAAGTATTCATAAAGTATTCTTGATGGGAATATTTATATTAAATTTAACTGAACTTTTTGTTCTGATTTCTAGTTTGCAGGAAATGCAGGGGGGACAGCACCAAGTCAAATGATGTCACAAATGAGGTCACCATACAATTCCAGAATGTGGACATTTGATGAGACAATTGTCCTGGTCTCGTCAAATGTCTTGATTGAAAGGGACTAAGAAGATGTAACAACCAAATGCAATGTATAAATCTTCATTGTATCCATGTTTAAAAAAAATAAGCTATAAAAAACATTTTGGGAAAAAAGCTCTTACCACCTTCAATATAGTACATCCTTTATTGTGTGTCTTCTCCCCATAAGAAATTGATTCTTGAAGGCAGGGATTTTATTTATTTCTTGTTGTTGCTGTTCATTGGTGTATGCTGAGTACCCAGAGCAGTGCTTAAAACATAGTAGGTGCTTAATAAATATTTCATGTGCGAATGGATGTACATGTCTTAGTCTGTTTGGGCTGCCATAACAAAACACCACAGAAAGGAAGGCTTATACACAAGAGAAATTTATTTCTCACAGTTCTGGAGGCTGGAAGTCCAAGATCAAAGCATGGCAGGCTCACCTCTGATAAGTGCCCATTTCCTGGTTCATAGCTGGAGCCTTCTCACTGTGTCCTCACATGGTGGAAGCGGTGAGAAGTCTCTTTGGAGCCTCTGTTATAAACAGCACTAATCTCTTTTGTGAGGGCTCCACCCTATGGCTTAATCACCTCCCGAAGGTCCCACCTCCTAATACTATCACCTTTGGGGGTTAGGATTTAACATATGAATTTGGGGTGGACATAAACATTCAGACCATAGCAGTATGAAAATATAAACTGAGTTTGGAATGCCTACAGATACTTTGGCCGCAGTCAGAAGGATCCTTCATTCAGGCATGCCCTGCTCACGGGGCCCTGATGGTGATACACTTTTTGACTGGCTCAGAGACAGGAACTAGTAGGGCCTGGCACCATGGATGGAGAGAATTACCAGCAAAGATGGACAAGGAGTTGCTCTCTTCACAGGATCTCCACTAGCTGGCCCTGGGTTCCTCTTAACCTGCATTAACAATGCGGCTGCAGTCCTTGAAAATTTTGGACTGTGAAGTTTGTCAGAAAGCTCGGCTTTCCCCCCAGTTTCCATCTATCCAGCACAGGGAACAAGAACACCCAGTGCTTCCCACAGCTTTCCTCCTCTCTGCGAGTTCCTTGCCAGTTCTTCCTGTATCACCCGCATTTCCTCTCATGGATACTGTAAAACAGCCTTCTACCGAGTTTGTCTGCCCTGTTTCCTTTCCTTATCCTGTCCAGTGCTGGAAGACTGGAGAAATGGGAGCACGGTGGAGATCAGAACTGGTCCTCTTGCCCTGAGGGTGGGGCTGTAGTGGGGAGAGAGCACCCGCTGGGCAGCTGGAGAGGCCAGAATGCACAAGCACACTCCTCTGTGGAGGGCAGCAGGACCCCTCTCGCCCACTTCAAATGTAGGGGTGGCTCTTTTCAGAGAGGGTGGTCCGGTGGGTGTCAGACTCCCTCCACCCAACACAAAGAAGCAAAGAGCACTACTCCCCACCATGCAAAGACCACCACCCTTGTGTCTGTAGAGTCCTTACCCACATAGTGTCTTATTTACTCAGAGGTGTGCCGAGTCTGCTTGGATGGCTTGGGAGAGATGATTGTGCTAATCAGCCCAAGTCCACTTCCAGTGACCTCATGGTATAGCTTGAAATCGGCCATAGTTAGTACTTACACCATGTATATTGGCATTTGCTACAAATCAGCATGGTTTCCTGGACAGACAGTTGTTAAACATCATCCCACCACCCCACCAGTTTGTATAGCACCTAGGGTGTGACAGGCAGCCCTGTCCCATTACTATGTTATGAATGGAGTGACCAGGAACTCCGGACAGTGAAAAGTCACACCATCAGTGATTATCCCAGGACAATGGGCAGAGACCAGGACTCTAATGGACAACTGGGGACATACAGTCACTAATTTTGAACTCTTTGCCAGGTTTGTAATTATTATTCTAAAGTATAATATTCTTTTAGCTGCACAGCATTCCTTCAGCTGGAAATTTGGAAGATTTTTCTATTATTCAACTATTTATGTTTCCTAATGTAAATGATATTTCAATAAACGTGTATAAAAATAAAATTTTAAGAGTGTAATTCCAGGGCAGAGGGTATAGATATCATTATTAAAACTCTAAATACACATTGCCAAATTGCTTACCCAGAAGGTAATAGACAATTTATGCTCTTCCTGCAGTCAGCCCAATTCACCAAAGCCTTTCTAGTACTTAGAACCGAGAAAATTTTTTCCAGTCACCTCTACTCCTCCCTTTACAGATTCTGCTTTCCACATAAACTGAGTATATTCTGGGAACTCTACAAGCTCTGTTCTCTCTGGCCTTCATCTGCTCCTTTGCTCCTGTGTTCCCTCCACAAAGAGGTTGTCCCCTGTCTCTCTTCAGCCCTATCAAGGGCTGCAGGCACCTCACAAATACCCTATCAACCAGTGACAGTCCTGAATGTACACAACAGGAAATGAAACTAAAACACGTGGGAAGGGGCCAATTGGTAAGGGAAATTTATGTGCCCCTTCACTTTGATGGGATTGACACAGAAAAAAAATTCCCAGTCACAAATGCTCTCTGCAAACCCTGAAGTCCTGGGATCGTCTGCTTAAATCTCAGAGGTGTCTGAGGAAACAGATCAGTGCCCTCCATCTACTCCGGTACACACCTCTACACACCAAAGGCTGGGAACACCTGTATCTCTGCCTGAGGCTTCCACTCAGTTTCCCCACCTGGATTGGCCTGAACGTACGGAGTGATGGAAGCAGCTCTCCACCCACAAAGAATGGGGCTTTTGGTAGATAGATGTCCCAGCCAGAGCCAGCCCTAGAGGTATGTTCTCCCAGTCACATGGAACCTCACATTGAGAAGGGCCTCACACCTGTTTAATGACCTGCTGTCATCGTCTTGAAATTCTCAGTAATTCTATATTTGGACTAGTGTTTTGTAAGTGAAGGCTGATGAGGCCCTGGAGAATGTGTGTGAGCAGAGGACATTCATACAATGTGTGTATTCCCCACTATTGTTCCTTTCCTCCTCATTTCCATAAAACATTCCTGATTATCCACAAGCACAGAATTTAAAAACCCAGGATATCAGGGCAAAAGTGAGCACAGGATAAGTGTGCCACATCAATGTCTGAGTAAAGGGGAACGGATAGCCTCAAGGGCTACACTTTTTGATCACACCAGAACTTGCTTCAAATGTAGGAAGATTTGGGAACAACCAAGGAACCCTATCGCGCTCTTTCTTACTCATGTTAATTTCCTATGCTAACCAAACACGCTGCAAGTGAAGAGACAGAAAGAAAGCGGAAGCTGTGAAACTCACATCCCTTCTCTTTCAGTCCTTCCTTACTCATTAATAAGTCAAAAGTAGATATACTGGTGGAATGGGCATCCATGGAGAAGTGAAATAAAACCAGATGAGTTACTTCTGTGCAGCCATCCTTCTGGTAAGAGAGAGAGATGCATTGTAAACTACCAAATAAGAATTGCATAAAATTTTGATGATTCTGCATGTGAGTAAAATTCTGATATTTGCATTTAAAACTGCTAATTGCACTGTATAATATTAAGATGAACATTAAAATTTATGCTAATAATTTAAAATTCTTCCTTATCCCTTGGGTTGAAATAACTCTGAGGTATGTTCTCCACTATGAGTAGAACTCCTTTGTGGGATTAAGCTCCAGCTGTCCCCTTGGGTCACTTGCTTGATTATATCCCCTCTTTCTGGCTGCCTTCCCTCCTCTGTCTGACTTCCCCACCCCC
Organism: Halichoerus grypus; assembly: GCF_964656455.1. Classification (NCBI taxonomy): domain Eukaryota; kingdom Metazoa; phylum Chordata; class Mammalia; order Carnivora; family Phocidae; genus Halichoerus; species Halichoerus grypus. Next base: position 31,445,382 of record NC_135719.1, on the reverse strand, counting down.
CAGAAATCTTCCTTGGATTACTTCAGAAAAACACTACTTGCAAATGAATGCTTGAATCAAGGCCTCTCACATGAAGTTCATAGAAGACACCTCTTTCTCTGCTGCACACTGCTATTTAGGGACTCCTGGTAGGGATGTCTCCTTTGTGGTTTTGCTCTGATCAGGTAAGTTATTGATAAGCCAATAGAGCTTTGATGTGCATCTTATCAGCCCACTCTGGAGCTTACTGTAGCTCAAACAAGCCAGGAAACTACAATGCTTTTTGAAGGTTTGTTGATATTCTTAAGGAAAATATTAAGTCACTAATTTTAGAAATATTAAAATAAACAATCAAAATATTCTTTACTAATGTCAGGATATCCCAAAATAAATACCATTTCACCATTTCTTTACCCTTTGGAATTTCTTTTATAGACAACGTGGGGGGATTTTGTTAGCTTCATGAGGTCCATGAACCTCAAGACATGCAGACAAAGGGAAGTTGGTAGCCTGTCTCAAACAAGTATCTATCATGCCATGATGTGCACAGGCTACAGAGAGCCCTTCATCTCTTGTCATCTCTTGTCATAATTCTTTTGCAATGACTTCCTAACATGATCACATGACACAGAGGGGGATGGCATTACCAAGTGAGATAGGACGAACTGCCACCGTTTTTCCTTAATTCAGGATGTCCCTCCCACCAGCACTGAATCACTGAATGGCCCAAGGTTCAAGTCATTCCCAAGGCAAAGGTACAAGGTGCAACCTTCATATCTGGAACCAGAAGACTTCCTGAGCACCAACAGCATACTGCACCTCCTCATTCTAATTCTTATTGAAGGGAGTTGCCAGTTCTTACTGGTGGTTCTGCTTACCAGATACAAAATGACAAGGATGCCTGGGTGGCTTAGTCGTTAAGCATCTGCCTTCGGCTCAAGCCATGATCCCAGGGTCCTGGGATCGAGCACCGCGTCAGGCTCCCTGCTCAGCGGGAAGCCTGCTTCTCCCTCTCCCGCGCCCCCTGCTTGTGTTCCCTCTCTTGCTGTGTCTCTCTCTGTCAAATAAATAAATAAAATCTTTTAAAAAAAAATGACAGAGGTGCTGTCCTTGTTCTTTCCCTGAGGAGCAAAGAGAATACATTTTAACTGAGCAGATTTCACTCCAGACTTTCAGTATTGACACAGGAAGCCCAGCCTATTTCTAACAAGTCTGATTCTTTATTACATCTTTTGAGCCTCCCTTACAGAATAAACACCCCAGACATCAAAGCTTTGAGGTGGGCATCATGCAGAATGTCATTCTGTGGGCTCCTTTATGTGGTATTAACAACTGTGGAGTCACGTTTTTCTGGCTCTACCTTCACCCAGCCTCAAGGGCTTCCTGAAAGCCTTCAAGAAACATTCCCCATGGCACAAGAAGCCCTCCTCTGGACTCCCACTGGGTACCAGCGCTGTTGTCTCTCCTGATCTGGTTCACACTGGTGAGTCCCACTGTGTCATTACTGTCCCACTGATGCACTAACACATCCAACCATAAAGATACAGATTACCTTTTCAGGAAAGGTCTGAGGTATCCTTTCTTCAGATAAGTTCTTTCTTCACTTTCTTTTGTGAAGAGAGTCGAAAACCTTTCTGTAATAGGAGAAGTCCTAATCCTCTGTTGGTGGGAGCCTCCAGGAGAGGTTTACAATGAGTCATTCATGTCATTTCCTTGTCATAGCAACCAGGCAACTTCCCTGGGGACTTAGGACAAAGCTAGGTCAACACTAACCAGTCAGTTGTCTGTGCTTTCTCTGAGCTATGTGATGGACAGCCTCAGGGAAGCCACTAGGGTTGTTTTAAAATTTTTTTCTAAATGGATAGACAAGTGGAGAAAGAACTCAACCATTACAAAAGACAGAGCAGCCTGGTCTCATTGTTTGGAATGAGGATGTCTTTAAAAGATGTAGTCTTAAAAGGACTCCATCCTGGACTCAAATGCTAAAGATCTCAGAAAGCAAGCAAGAATTATAATAAGAGCTAACCTCTCAAAGAAAATACACATTTGGTGAATTTCCGAGCAATCTGTCTTTCATTCAGGAGTGTCACACAGTGCTTTTCCCCCTTGCCCTTGTAAAGTGGGTCCATTAATCTTGCATGTGGTGACTACCTTTTGATGAAGCTTCACTGAGGATTATCAAGGGACAAGAAATAGGAGGGGGATATTAATGTGAATTCCATATTCAAGGGTCACCTTGCTTGGTTCACATTTTTTTCTTTCGAGTTGGCAAAATTTTATAAATCACCTGAAAGCATTAGCATTAATGCAATTGCATTTTTTAGTTACTTATCTGAAACTATGCATTTTTATATGTTTGTATAATTTTTGAATAACCTATCCTGGGAAATACAAATTTTCTCAAAGATCCTTCTTTTATTCATGTTCCTATAATACTGTATTACTTATCTATTGCTTCATAACAAATTATCTCAAATTTAGTGGCTTAAAATAGCAATAAACATTTATTATCTCACAATGTCTGTGGGTCAGGAATGTGGGGCTGGTCTGGCTCAGGGTCTCTCAGGAGGTTCCCGTCAGGTGTGAGCCAAGGCTGGAGTCATTTGAAGGCTTGATTGGGGGTGGAAGGTCCTCTTCCAAGCTGGCCACTCACATGGCTGGAGGTGCTCACAATTTACAGAAGACCTCATTACCCTTCCTCAAAGCCCCTTCACAGGCCCTCTTGAGTGTCTTCTCAGCATAGTGCTGGCTTCTCCAGAGAAAGTGATTCAAGAGACTGGGTGTAAGCTACAATACCTTTTATGAAATAGTCTTGGACATTACACACCATCATTTCTGCCATATTTTATGGGTCACACAGACCAACCCTGATTCAGGGTAAGAGACGACACAAAGGCCTGTATGCTGGAAGCCAAGCATCCTTGTAGAGGTGGGATAGTTTCTTGGAAAGTGGCTACCACAATTAAATGTCATATTTGCGGACACAACTTTCTAATTATGAGAAGGAGGCACATAAAGATGTAGGTAGTCTGGCTGTCATAATTTGTGAGCTGTCCTAAGATGAAGTGTCTTAAATTGTCCTAAAGTATCACAGACCTTCAAACCCTAGCTCTTTAATTCAGGTCAGCCTCCACACTTCTCCTTGAGTTGCATACATAAATGCACACACACACACACACACACACACACATCCCATGTTCTGGCCAACTCACCTGGACTTAGAACATTAGCAGATGTGTCAATATACTACTTAGTAGCTCCCCACCTCTTTCCCATTATTCTCCCCAACCTTCTACACACTCTGGTTTGCTCATTTTTGCCTCATTCCATCCTCTAGGCTCTTGGTTTCATACCTGTTTTAGATGTCTACCTCTGGGTTATATGTGTCTACTGTCCTAAACTCATCTTAGATTTCAGAACTTGGCCTTCCTGCATGGTTTTGCACTTCCCTCCTCCAAACATGCTCTTTTCCTTTGTATCAGGTGGATATCCCCCAAACCAGCTGCAATCCCTCTGACCTCCTCCTCTGCACTCCAGCTCCAAGACCAGGGCCTTGCTGGGAGCAACACCAGCTTCTTCCTTGAAGAAATGAGAGGATTTAAATATCCCAGATGTAAGGACTGTCTCAAGTGGAAAGAAAATACAATTTGAGTTGATACTCTATTCTAGGGATTTCCCTGAAGCTCTTTAACCTTGATTTGGAAATCATTCCCAAAATCTCAGACTAATACCCACTAGCCATGTGAATGGTGAAGCATAATCTTTCTCTGTCACTGTTAAGATGCACTTCCTGCATTCTCCAATGCTCATTATTCCATGCCAGGTTTTATTTCCTTAGCACATGTTTCTGCCTTTCACTAACCTGCCTGTAGGACTTTGGAAACATTCCAGCTTAAAAGAGGATTTGTGTGTCCATGTGGGAGTTAAGACAGATGTGGAGCTGATTACCAGGAATGAGAAATGGCTCATCCAGTAGTCCACAGCCAATCTCATGAGACAATGTAGCAAAAGAAGATAAAGGGTTTTTCTGCTCTGTGTGGAAAGCCAATGTATGTTTGGAAAGGGCTTGGCGACGTTGCTGATTCAGAGGTGGTAGGTGGTTATGTCCGGGGAAAGCATGTCTAAGATCAAGAGCTCTAGAAACACACCACTGCCAGTGTTTCCTGCTGCGTGACATGCTCTTTACTAGGACCTAGAAATACGAAGATCGCAATGACAAGGGTTGTAGCCTCATAGGCTTTCAGACTGGGACAGGAAGTCAAACATGCACGAGCAGGTGTATGTCTAAGGAGCATGAACGGCCATACCTGCTGTACTGGGAAAGGGACAGCTATATTCACCCCACTCTTTGATGTCTGAGTTCTTTGGCCCTAAGCATAAGAACATCCTTACTTTTCTTAACTTAGGGATTTAAATTTACACCTCTTAGGATAGCAATTATTAAAAAAAATAAGCGTAGGCAAAGATGTGGAGAAATTGGAACCCTTGTGCAGCTTGTGAGAATGTAAAATGGGTGCAGTCACTGTGGAAAACAGTATAAAAGTTCCTCAAAAATTAAAAATAGATTTATTATATGATCTAACAATTTCATTTCTGGGTACATACCTGAAAGAATTGAAAGCAGGGACTTGAAGAAATATTTGTACTCCAATGTTCACAGTTGCATTATTCACAATACCCAAAAGGAGGAAACAATCTAGGTGTCAATTGACACATGAATGGATAAACAAAATATTGTATACACATACAATGGAATGTTATTTAGCCTTAAAAAGCAATGAAATTCTGACACTTGTTACAATATGGTTTAATATTGAGGACATTATGCTAAGTGCAATAAGGCAGTCACAAAAAGATATACTGTATGATTCTACCTTCTGTGAGGTACCTAGAGTAATTAAATTCATAGAGACAGAAAGTAGAGTGATAGATGCCAGGGACTCAGGGGGAGGGAGTAATGCGGAGTTAGTGTTTAGTTGGATAGAGTTTCAGTTTGAGAAGTTGAAAACAATTCTGGAGATGGGTGATTGTGATGGCTGCACAATAACATAAATGTACTTAATGCCACTGAAGTGTATACTTAAAAATGGTTCAGATGGTAAATTTTATGTTATATGTATTTTACCACAATTGAAAAAAATAAAAATACATTATTAAAAAGCTAGGGGAGAATATTTTTTATGAGTTAAGAAAAAAAGAGTGATTTTCTTTTTTTTTTTTTTAGGAGTTTATTTACTTATTTGACAGAGAGAGACACAGCAAGAGAGGGAACACAAGCAGGGGGAGTGGGAGAGGGAGAAGCAGGCTCCCCGCCGAGCAGGGAGCCTGACACGGGGCTCGATCCCAGGACCCTGGGACCACGACCTGAGCCGAAGGCAGATGCTTAACGACTGAGCCACCCAGGCTCCCCAAGAATGATTTTCTCAGGTAGCAAAGACCTTGCCCAGACTGCCCTGACCACCTGGTGCCTGGGCTGGTTCTTTCTCTAGGACACCTTGCTTGAAGCAAAGCCAAGCCACCAGTGCCTGAATGCAGACCTATGGAAATGGATACCAGACATGTCAGTCCTGCCAGTGTCTGCCTTCTCTTCCCTTGGCCATGGCCAGCTCACTCTCACTGACACCATCGACCTCCATGAGTTCCGCCCTGCACTCAGGTGTGAGGAAGATGCTTCCATATTTGGGCCCCAAGGGTCTTTGTCTGGCTTCAGACTGCCCTGGGTTCAACCTAGAGATGTTTTTCAGCTCCTGAAGGTCCTGCCCTTTCTTCACCTGTCTTCTCTCCATCCTGGGCCACATGTCAGCAGCAGACCCTCTATCCAACTGTTTGGGCAGACAACCTTTCTGTTCTGTCTTGCTAACCCAGTGGCCTCTGGTCTCTAGGAGCCAGCCCTTGACCAAGGGCCTCATTCTTCAAGTTCTCCCTACCTTCTGCCTTGATCCTTGGTGACTCTTTAATTCAAAAGTTTACTACCCTGACTTAATGGCTTATTAGACAATGTCGTATGTTTGGAGCCTGAAACACATGAGCTTGTCTTGTCCATGCCCTGGCTCTTTGGTCTCCTCTTTGGTAAAATGGGTTTGTTGGAGAGAATCAAATGAAAATAAATGATGTGTGAATACTCCACAGTGAAGGGCACACAGAGCTCAATCAGTGGTAGCTCTGAGTGGTGTGGTTTGCAGTTCAGTATAGAGCTTGGTTCTTGATCACAAGCTTGGTGGGACTGACTGCCTCCTAACCCACCACTAATGCTTCCCTGAACAAATGGAAGGCACTGGGAGCCACGAGGGTCAGCTAGTAAGAGCCAGGGTTGTTTGCTTGGCAGGTGAGAGCTCCCACACCAGTGAGGGAGTCAGCTTCCCTGTGGCTCTGAGAGAAAAGTGTCAGGAATGTTTATGTTCCAAGAAAGTGGTTTTATTATGGTTATACTAACAGAGGGTTGAGGCTGGCACTGTGGATTTAACTGACTGGTCACACCAAGTCCCATGTTTCAGTGGTCAGGAAGCATCTTTAGTTAGTACCAGTGAGGGTCTGGCCCCCCAGCTTTGGCTGATTGTGTCGAAGAAAAACAGCACTGGAAGCTTGTTAAAGGCAGCAAGATAGATTTTGTTCAGACTACTGCCACAGTGGAGAGAGACTCCAATATAAATTGAACTCAGTGCCAACTAAGACCTAAAGGGGACTGGAGTTTTAAAGAGAGAGCAGAGAAGGAAGGAAAAAGGGCTGTGGGAAGTGAAAAATAAGGGAACAAAAAAGGAGACTGGGTGGGGGGAGCTATGAGGAAATGGATAATTGCAAAAAGGAGTTAAGTGGAGAATTACTTAAAATGGTTTGGCAATGTGAGTAGGAACAAGGTACATTTTTGTAGTTTGGGAACATTGTGTTTTCTTTTTAAAAAAGTTTTTATTTAAATTTCAGTTAGTTAACATACAGTGAATATTAGTTTCAGATGTACAATATAGTGATTCAACACTTCCACACACTACCCTGTGTTCATCACAATAAGTGCACTTCTTAATCCCCATCACCTATTTCACCCATCCCCATACCCATCTCCTTTCTGGTAATCATCAGTTTATTCTCTATAGTTAAGAGTCTGTTTCTTGGTTTTCCTCTATCCTTTTTTTCCCCTATGAACATTTATTTTTACTTTTGCTCCCCTTGCCTCAAACATTGTGTTTTCTTGAGCATGACTTGTCCCAGTGCAGGTAGAGGCCAGGCTGAAGATTGGTTAAGTCTCTTAGTACAGTGTTCAAGCAACTCCTTTTGCTGGGTGGGAGTTCGTTCACAGTTCACAGTTGAAAGCAGTTGTGGATGGTACTGTTAGGTTTGAATATCTGCTCAGAAGGTGCTGCAGAAAAGTGGAATTTTTTCTTTTTACACCTGGGTGTTTCTTGAAGCTGCTTCTAGGTACATGTTCTTGCAGAATTCTGTCAATTACAGTCTTGATGTGAACTACACTGGGCTAGCAAGAACAAGGACATATACTGAGAAACAAGAAACTACTTGCTTATAGTGCACAAAGTATAAATGAGGAAAATGTCAAGTCTTGAGGTGGGGGTTGAGAGTCTTTAGGAATGAAGGTGCTGAGCTGTATAGCTCACTGAGGGGCAAGTACAGCAGAAGGCTTCCAGGGTCTTGATTTGCTTTTGACTTCCCCGCAAAATGCACCATTCAGCAGTGCCCTCATTTCCAGATACTCACCATTTGTCATCTGCTTTGTTGTGATTATCTTGTAAAAAAGGGCTTTTACCACTTTTAATTGGCTTAGAATTGAACCCAACAAATGTTCTTATGATCCAACTATTTGCCAGGTGCTTAAAAGATCAAGGATGAATAAAACCATGGCTTCATGACACACAGATGCCTCCGGACAAGACCTGGGAGAACTCAGTTTCTGTGTGGACACACTCAGCATCCTTCCTTCTTTCATCTTGACTTCTCCTGTCTGCCTTCTGTTCCTTACAACCTGGTCATCCTCCAGGGCTCATTCTGCCATCTCCATCCAGCTCTGAAAAGACTTTCCTAACACCTCCCATCACCAGCCCCTCCCTGGCACCCCTCACTCACTTGCTCTCTACAGCATGTCCTTATCCTAAAAAGATTGTGCTTCACTGGGGCTTGGGGACTCCATAAATATCTCTGGTTTATTGAGATGCTAGAAAAAAAGGCATAGATTTATTGTTTTTGACAATTGATGAGGAGTGGACTAGAAAGATGTTTGGACAGCACATTCATAGGCACAGCCATTTGCCTCAATATGTGGAGCAGGCCAACAGAAACACACCAGTGATTGGAAAAAGCCAGGAATGGCCTGAGAGCAAAGACTGAGTAATGTGGTACCAAGTGCAATCATTTCTGTTGCTTATGTACCCTGGATAAGACATGAGGTTCTATGCCTCAAAGGCAAGTAAGATCAGGTCCTTGCTTTTCAGGTTGTATGGGGAGGGGATGGCTGTGACTCTTAGGAGTCCCTTCTTAACTCTACCTCCCCAGACTTGAGCTATGAAGCATTAGCTTTTATGCAATTTTGTATTGCAGAGAAATGTTCCTCTTGATTTGAATATTGTCTTGAATTTTGGCCCTGCTACTGTCAGGTTTTAGGAAAGGGTTCTGATTTCTGAAAAGAGGCCAGATAAGAAGAAGAAGGGTATAACTCTAAAGAAGACTTGAATCTTAGGCTGAAGAAGGATATCTGGAGCAGCAGCTCAGGCAGAAGGAAGCAGAGCTTGGGGCTATTGGAAGATGGACCTGCTAGTTGGAGGGACTGTGCTAGGTGTGGTGTGGGATGAATGGGCAGTGTCTTCAACTTCAGGTCAAGCTTGGCTCATAGGTTGAACATGGGGCTCCGCCTGCAGCTGAGAACAGCTGAGCTCAGTTTGGGGGTAAAAAGAGGGATGTACCCTGGTGCAGGCACAATGAATTCGGTTTTGTCAGAAGTAGCCTTTGTTTTGCCCACCTCATGTCACTGAGGACCACAGCAATGGAAGTTTATCCTCTGTGGTTTCATTCTAGTTCAGCACAACCCACCAGGGACTCTGGGTCAGGTAGATCACCTCTGCAGCCTCAGCCTCATGTCCACTGACATGAAGGGCTGCCCTCTTCCAACCCAAGGAGACAATGACTCTGGGAAGTACCTGCACAGTGAAGATGATGGCTTTGGGTCACCCAAGTAGTGTCTTGCAGCTGAGGGATGTGTTGCAAGCTTATGCCTGTTATGCTCATGCCTGTTTAACTTACTAAGCAGAGGGGTGAAATCTCCAGAGGTGGGTGGGGACAAGAGATTCCAAAGGTCATGATGGTTTGAAATTAGCAGTCTGGGCATACTTAGTTCTCTTTATTTCCTTCTTCTTTCTCTTCCAGAGATGGTGTGACTTTAAGAAAACTCATCTAACTTGCATTGCTGAATTCTCAAAGAAAGCTATTTCCAGAGAAGAAATTGGTAAATATGAATGTGGATGCCAAGGTTATGGGCTTTGCCAGCCCCACAGACTCAGAACATGCCGCTATGAGAGCCCCGGTGTGGAAAGAAAGAACAACCATGTGAGCAAAGGAGGGTGCTCAGAACCCCCCAGGCCTGCCCACTATGACTCCATCTGGCTGCTTTATTGAGGCTGTTGTTGGTTCTCACATGCTCCCCCCTCCCTCACAGCCCTGACATGTCTTTGCAGTTTCTATTCCATTTCAGAACAAGTATCATTCTAGATGTCCTGAGTGGCACAAATCCGAAATATGGAGGGTGAGTGGTTAGACCTTAACCATGAGAAGATGCTTCCATGATGAGTTATTCCCTCTTTTTATCATAAGTACCAGAAATTAATAGAAGTTAATCATAATAACTAGAAACAAAGTGTTAATAAATTAAATGAAAATGTGAGGGCATGGGGGTAGTGTTGAATCATTAACTTTAATTTTATGCATTTTTATACCAGATCACTTTTTGCACAAAGCATGTTTTACTTTGTTAAATAAAAAAAAAGGGGGGGGGGAATTAGAAGAAAGAAAAATACACATGGATTTTAAAAAGAAAAAAAAAAAGGAAAGGTGAAGTTATGGTGATTATGGATTGCCCATGGAGGGAGGCTGGGATAACAGAAGGTCAGGAACATCATTTTGAGTCAGAGTATACTTGTATCTTCCAAGCTACAGAACATCATTTGTGAAGTTGCTTATGCATGGCAGAGGGGTGATCTTGAATGCAAGTTTGTTAAAGTTTTAGGATATAGGACTTCATGATCCCCATTACCACAGGGTCACAGGGCATTCCCAACACAATGAGGCAGCTCCATCTGAATAGCCATCACCTCCTCCTGTGTAGAGCTCCAGAGGACAGCTGAGAGCATGAGGTGACCAGGAGGGCTCCTCAATGATTGTACCAGAGACAGACCTCTTCTGTGATAGGTAAGGGATACCTTCCTTTGAATAATTTTAATTGAGTCTTTAATAAGGGAGAGGTAATTGGGTGCTGGAATTTATATATGCATTGGGGAAAAAGTATGTGTTTACCTGATGACTTGATTTGGGACCAAAAACTTTGTTAACCCATCTCCTACATCTTTGTTAACCACTGTTCTAGAACAAAATCAACTAGTCCAGCCTTTCCAGGATTTCACAGTAAAATTTGCCTTCTTAAATGCCCTTTCCCTTCTGAGGCGGGGCAGTCATACCACAAAATTGACTATTTTGTTGACTTTATCCACTATAGAAAATAGTGTGATTTTTAAAACATGTATTAATTTTATTTTCTTAAATTATTTCTCTTTCTGAATACAAATGTACCACCTCTTTATTCTAAGAAAAATTATGCAAAACAACTTATTAGAAGAAAAGTCACCCTTAATCTCCCCATCCAGCAATAACCACTGTTAACTGGTTTTCTATGCATATATATTTATATATTTACCATATGGAGGATGTGGTCATAGCTGATAATTTAACTACTGCTTATCAAATGTTGTCTTTCACTGTATATCAGGCAGCCTGTACTTTAATACATGTGATCTCATTGTTCACTATATAGAGTTAGGAAATAGAAAGGCTCAGAGAGTTAAAGAAACTTGCCCCAGCCAACCAGGATTCCCATCCAGGTCTACACCCACACTTTCAATATTCCTTGACAACTATTTTCATTGCTGTTGTTGTGTTTTGGTTTTCCACTTAACTGTAGTGCAGCCATTATCTTCTAATGTGGATTAATACAGTCCTAGAGTAGGATATTAGAACTTGTGTATAATTATTAGGGCACAACCACTTTGCTCTAACAAGTGTGTGTGTCCTTGTGTGTTCCCTAATTTCCAGTGAACTCAAACCGCTGAGCTTTCAAGCCAAATATTCCTTAGCCCCTTTATAAGAAGTAAGTTATTAACAGCACTCTAGTGTCTGACTTGAGAGAGGTAATGCTTTTGCTCCACAAAGAGTACCTAATTGCTTTTCCCCTGGTAGGAGTGGATCCATGCTATGTAGCATTTTGAGGTTAAAGAAAGAATAAATAAAGTACTGAGTTTTCAATCCAGATGTTTCAGTGGATACTACTTCAATCCAGATCTCTTCTGTGTGATACAGGTGACTCATTCTAGCTAAGCCAATCATCCCCTGTTCACTGAAATGTGCTGCCCAGAGTACCTTTGACGAAGGGCTCACTGCCCAGCTCAGGGTTGGGGGCTGTAGGCAGTCTTCTTCCAGCTGTCAACCCCTTAGAGACTGCTTCATCCACAGAGCCATCTCATCCAGGGTGACATCACTCTCTCAGGTAGCCCACATCCAGTCACAGATCCAGTCAGTTATAGTAGGGCCTGGCCATCTGTGTCCTAAGTTGGACAACAGTGACCATCCTAGCTCCAGAGCCCCATAAGGCCAGCCGAGGCTACTTCCAGGTCATCTCCCAACTGAACTTCTTGGCCCAATCTAGCTTCCTACACCTCCATCCACAGGTGTTGATCCCAATGGTTTTCCCAAATAAATATCCTACATGCCAAGCTCTATCTGAGTCTACTTCCCAGGAACCTAGCAGTGACAACCCTCTGTCCTAGAAATGTTTAAAGGCAGAGGATCCAGAAAACTCAAACACAGACACAAATGTTTAATTTATATACTATGTGTCTGTGTACAAAAAAATATATTCAGTATGAAAAGTATATTTACACAGATCTTTAATGTCATTTATGATTAAAAATCCCTAGCAAATGAGGAAAAAAAAATTGCTTACCCTGATAAAAATGTATATTTAAAAAATACTTTTCAAAGTATATCTTTAACAACAAATCACAAAATAATAAGTATCCAGTAATTTAATAAATTATGTTTAAAAATACTATAAGAAATTATAAAACTTTGAGAGACATTAAAAATGGTTTATTGGCATCTGGGTGGCTCAGTCGGTTAAGCATCTGCCTTCAGCTCAGGTCATGATCCCAGGGTCCTGGGATAGAAGCCCACATCAGGCTCCCTGTTCCTTCCTCTCCCCCACCCCCCACACCCTGCCCGCTCATGCTCTCTCTCTCTCAAATAAATAAATAAAATATTTTTTTAAAAATGGTTTAAATAGAGAAATAGCATGTATATGAATTGGCAGATAACTATTATAAAGATCCCAGTTCTCCCCCAATTAATTTATAAATTAAAGGGAAACCCAGTCAAAGTCCCCAAGGGGATTTTGTGGAATTTAACAAGTTGATTTTTTTTTTTTTTTTTTTTTTTTAGTTCTCACAAGTTTATATGTTCAGGTTTGATAAAGAGTCTTATGTATTCTTTACACAGACAAAAAACAGTTTTGGAAGGTTACATAAATATCTTAGGACCCTGAGGTACCTGCCTACCTAGGAAGGTAAATTACATTTAAAAAGCTGGCCTTCATAAAAGATCTTCTGAAAGAGCTTTTACAAATAGCAGGCAAAAGAAAGTGTTCTTTTATGTTTACAGTGTTTAAAATGCTGATTCTCCTATTTCATAATGACCTCAACCATTTCTCTCCTCAACCCAAAATTTTGTTCTCAGAAGCCAGTATACTACAAATTAAGCACCCAGTGTCATAAAATTCAGGGCTAGAAAACATCTTTTAAAACATGCTTATGGGCGCCTGGGTGGCTCAGTTGGTTAAGCGACTGCCTTCGGCTCAGGTCATGATCCTGGAGTCCCAGGATCGAGTCCCGCATCGGGCTCCCTGCTCAGCAGGGAGTCTGCTTCTCCCTCTGACCCCCGCCCCCTCATGTGCTCTCTCTCTCTCTCTCTCTCATTCTCTGTGTCTCAAATAAATAAAATCTTTAAAAAAAAAAATAAAACATGCTTATCTCTAACACATTTTGAACTATCTAGAACTGTTCAACTTCACTTGAAAGCAGGGATACAGCAGTGAAAACCTTTTAAATTCTAAAGTGACTATGAAAAAAACACCTTTACTTCTAAGCACATTTTTTAAAAAGTCTAAAGTGACTATGAAAAAACACCTTTACTTCTAAGCACACAAATTATGTACCATAGTTAAGTTTAAGGATCTGGGTGACTGGTTAATAGAAGGGCTAGTAGCAGAAGTGTGGGTAGAATGACTATCAAAGGTTGCTGAAGTATCCAGATATTGGCAAATTCAGTTGTTGTTACCCTAGTTTGCAAGGGGAAGGAATTAGTGGTTCCTGGAATTGATGAGGGGCTACCTGACAGGGAATAAAGCTAGGGGTAGAGTAACTCAGCTACTTTCAAACCACAGCCCAGTGTGAAGAACTGAACAAATATTCCAGGCTCTTTCTCCTGGTGCCCTCTGATCACCTGCCAATGTCTGAATCCCAAAGAAGGACCAAATGATGATAAGCTCAACTTGCCAGGGCAGAGAAGTACAAGGGAATGGATTTGGAAGGGTGCTCAGACACTTAGAACAAACCCCTCTTCAGCAAGTGACTTTTAGATGTCTTGTGCAACTTTTTGCCAAAAGCACAGAGGTGAAGCCCTCAGGTTCTGGAATTTTGTTTGCTGGGAATTTTTTTTTTTTTTTAAGATTTTATTTATTTATTTGACAGAGAGAGACACAGCCAGAGAGGGAACACAAGCAGGGGGAGTGGGAGAGGGAGAAGCAGGCTTCCCGCGGAGCAGGGAGCCCGATGCTGGGTTCGATCCCAGGGTCCTGGGATCATGACCTGAGCCGAAGGCAGACGCTTAATGACTGAGCCACCCAGGCGCCCCATGCTGGGAATTTTTTGATTACCGATATGATTTCTTGGTTGGTTATTTGTTCAAGTTTTCTATTTCTTTCTGACTTAGTTTTGGTAGTTTATATGTTTCTAGGAATTTCTCCATTTCTTCTGCAGAACATGCCCTCTTTAATACCCATCACCAGGCTAACCCGTTCAATTTGTTGGCATAGTGCTTCATAATATTCTCTTGTAATTGTATTTCTGTGGTGCTTGGTTTTATTTCTCCTCTCTCATTTATGATTTTATGTATTTGAGTCCTTTCTCTTTTTTTCTTGGTAAGTCTGTCTAGAGGTTTATCAATTTTACTGATTTTTGTAAGAATCACTTTAGTTTCTGGATCATTTATTTCTGCTCTAATCTTTATTATTTCCTTTTTCTGCTGGTTTTAGATTTTCTTTGTTGTTCTTTTTCTAGCTCCTTTAGGTGTAGAGTTAGGTTGTTTATTTAAGATTTTTCTTTCTTCTTGAGGTAGGCTTCTACTGCTATAAACTTCCCTCTTAGAACAACTTTTTGCTGCATCCCAAAGGTTTTGGGCAATTATGTTTTCATTTTCATTTGTTTCCATATAATTTTGATTTCTTCTTTTATTTCCTGGTTGTCCCATTTATTGATTAGTAGTATGTTATTTAACTACCATGTATTTGTGGTCTTTCCAGATTTTTCTGTGTTGGTTGATTTCTAGTTTCATAGAGCTGTGGTCAGAAAAGATGCATGGTATGACTTTGCTTTTCTTGAATTTGTTGAGGCTTGTTTTATGACCTAATATGCGATCTGTTCTGGAGAATGTTCCATGTGTACTTGAAAAGAATATTTATTCTCTTGTTTCAGAATGGAACTTTAGATATATATATCTGAATATATCTGTTAAATCCATCTTTTCCAGTGTGTCATTCAAAGCCATTGTTTCCTTGTTGATTTTCTGTTTAGGTGATCTATCCATTGCTGTAAACGGGGTGTTAATGTCCCCTACTAATATTGTATTAGTATCAATCACTTTCTTTATGTTTTGTATATTTGCGTGCTCCATGATGGATACACAAATATTTACAATTGTTATATCTTCTTGATGGATTATCCCCTTTATTATCATAGGGGGTCCTTTTTTGTCTCTTGTTACAGTCTTCGTTTTAAAGTCTAGTTTGTCTGATATATGTATTGGTACTCCAGCTTTCTTTGACATCCATTTGTGTGATTATTTCTCCATCCTCTCACTTTCAAACTGCAGGTGTCTTTAGGTCTAAAATGAAACCCCTGTAGAGAGAATGAGAGGAAAAATAACATATACTACTAAACCATGAATGGCTCAACCAGGAAATAAAAAAAGAAATCAAGAAGTACATGGAAATAAATGAAAATGAAAACATGATGGTCCAAAACTTTGGGATGCACCAAAAAGTGTTCATAGTAGGCAAGTATGTAACAATACAGGCCTACTTCAAGAAGCAAGAAAAAAATCTCAAAAAACAAGTTAACCTTACCCCAAAGGAGCTAGAACAAAAACAACTGGGGCCTAAAAGCAGCAGATGGGAAATAAAAAAGATTAGAGCAGAAATAAATGATATAGAAACAAACAAACAAACCCAGTAAACAGGGCAATAAAACCAGGAGCTAGTTCTTTGAAAGAATTAATAACATCGATAAACCCCTAGGCAGATTCATCAAAAAGAAAAGAGAAATGACTCAAATAAAATCACAAATGAGAAAAAAGAAATAACCAACACCACAGAAATACAAATATTTATAAGAAAATATTTTGAAAAATTATACACCAACAAATTGGACAATCTTATAGAAATGAATAAATTCCTAGAAACATATAAATTAGCAAAACTAAAACGGGAAGAAATGGAAAACTTGAATTGACCAATCATCAGTGTAGAAATTGTATCAGAAAAATAAAAATCTCCTAAAAACCAAATTCTAAACATTTAAAGAAAAGTTAATGCCTATTCTTTTTTTTTAATTTTATTATGTTATGTTAGTCACCATGCAATACATCATTAGCTTTTTTTTTTACTTTTTTATTGTTATGTTAATCACCATACGTTACATCATTAGTTTTAGATGTAGTGTTCTATGATTCATTGTTTGTGCATAACACCCAGTGCTCCATGCAGAACATGCCCTCTTTAATACCCATCACCAGGCTAACCCGTCCTCCCACCCCCCTCCCCTCCAGAACCCTCAGTTTGTTTTTCAGAGTCCATCATCTCTCATAGTTTGTCTCCCCATCCGATTTCCTCCCCTTAATTCTTCCCCTCCTGCTATCTTCTTTTTTTTTTCTTAACATATATTGCATTAATTGTTTCAGAGGTACAGATCTGAAATTCAACAGTCTTGCACAATTCACAGCGCTTACCAAAGCGCATACCCTCCCCAGTGTCTATCACCCAGTCACCCCATCCCTCCCACCCCACCGCCCACTCCAGCAACCCTCAATTTGCTTCCTGAGATTAAGAACTCCTCATATCAGTGAGATCATATGATACATGTCTTTCTCTGATTGACTTATTTTGCTCAGCATAACATCCTCCAGTTCCATCCACATCGTTGCAAATGGCAAGATCTCATTCCTTTTGATGGCTGCATAATATTCCAGTGTGTGTGTGTGTGTGTGTGTGTGTGTGTGTGTGTGTGTGTGTATACAATTTCTTCTTTATCCATTCATCTGTCGATGGACATCTTGGCTCTTTCCACAGTTTGGCTATTGTAGACATTGCTGCTATAAATATCGGGCTGCATGTACCCCTTCGGATCCCTACATTTGTATCTTTGGGGTAAATACCCAGTAGTGCAATTGCTGGATCGTATGGTAGCTCTATTTCAACTTTTTGAGGAACCTCCATACTGTTTTCCAGAGTGGCTGCACCGACTTGCATTCCCACAAACAGTGTAGGAGGGTTCCCCTTTCTTCGCATCCCCGCAAACATCTGTCATTTCCTGACTTGTTAATTTTAGCCATTCTGACTGGTGTGAGGTGGTATCTCATTGAGGTTGTGATTTGGATTTCCCTGATGCTGAGCGATGTTGAGCACTTTTTCATGTGTCTGTTGGCCATTTGGGTGTCTTCTTTGGAAAAATGTCTGTTCATGTCTTCTGCCCATTTCTTGATTGGATTCTTTGTTCTTTGGGTGTTGAGTTTGATAAGTTCTTTATAGATTTTGGATACTAGCCCTTTATCTGATATGTCATTTGCAAATATCTTCTCCCATTCTGTCGGTTGTCTTTTGGTTTTGTTGACTATTTCCTTTGCTTTGCAAAAGCTTTTTGTCTTGAGGAAGTCCCAATAGTTCATTTTTGCCCTTGCTTCCCTTGCCTTTGGCGATGTTTCTTGGAAGAAGTTGCTGTGGCTGAGGTCGAAGAGGTTGCTGCCTGTGTTCTCCTTTGGGATTTTGATGGACTCCTGTCTCACATTGAGGTCTTTCAACCATTTGGAGTCTATTTTTGTGTGTGGTGTAAGGAAATGGTCCAGTTTCATTCTTCTGCATGTGGCTGTCCAATTTTCCCAACACCATTTGTTGAAGAGACTGTCTTTTTTCCATTGGACATTCTTTCCTGCTTTGTCAAAGATTAGTTGACCATAGAGTTGAGGGTCCACTTCTGGGCTCTCTATTCTGTTCCATTGATCTATGTGTCTGTTTTTGTGCCAGTACCATAGTGTCTTGATGATGACAGCTTTGTCATAGAGCTGGAAGTCTGGAATTGTGATGCTGCCAGCTTTGCTTTTCTTTTTCAACATTCCTCTGGCTATGCGGGGTCTTTACTGGTTCCATACAAATTTTAGGATTATTTGTTCCATTTCTTTGAAAAAAGTGGATGGTATTTTGATGGGGATTGCATTGAATGTGTAGATTGCTCTA
This sequence comes from Halichoerus grypus, assembly GCF_964656455.1. Lineage (NCBI taxonomy): Eukaryota > Metazoa > Chordata > Mammalia > Carnivora > Phocidae > Halichoerus > Halichoerus grypus. The sequence goes on along the minus strand of NC_135719.1, from coordinate 31,427,363 downwards.
GGTAGGATTGACATCTTCACAATATTTGTTCTTCCAATCCATGAGCATGGAACATTTTTCCATTTCTTTGTGTCTTCCTCAATTTCTTTCATGAGTATTTTATAGTTTTCTGAGTACAGATCCTTTGCCTCTTTGGTTAGATTTCTTCCTAGGTATCTTATAGTTTTGGGTGCAATTGTAAATGGGATTGACTCCTTAATTTCTCTTTCTTCTGTCTTGTTGGTGTATAGGAATGCCACTGATTTCTATGCATTGATTTTATATCCTGCCACTTGACTGAATTCCTGTATGAGTTCTAGCAGTTTTGGAGTGGAGTCTTTGGGATTTTCCACATAAAGTATCATATCATCTGCAAAGAGTGAGAGTTTGACTTCTTCTTTGCCGATTTGGATGCCTTTGATTTCTTTTTGTTGTCTGATTGCTGTGGCTAGGACTTCCAATACTATGTTGAATAGCAGTGGTGATAGTGGACATCCCTGCTGCGTTCCTGACCTTAGGGGGAAAGCTCTCAGTTTTTCCCCATTGAGAATGATATTCGCTGTAGGTTTTTCATAGATGGCTTTTATGATATTGAGGTATATACCCTCTATCCCTATACTCTGAAGAGTTCTGATCAAGAAAGGATGCTATACTTTGTCAGATGATTTTTCTGCATCTATTGAGAGGATCATATGATTCTTGTTCTTTCTTTTGTTAATGTATTGTATCACGTTGATTGATTTGCGGATGTTGAACCAAACTTGCAGCCCATGGATAAATCCAACTTGGTCGTGGTGAATAATCCTTTTAATGTACTCTTGGATCCTATTGGCTAGTATTTTGGTGGGAATTTTTGCATCCGTGTTCATCAGGGATATTGGTCTATAATTCTCCATTTTGATGGAGTCTTTTTCTGGTTTGGGGATCAAGGTAATGCTGGCCTCATAAAACGAGTTTGGAAGTTTTCCTTCCATTTCTATTTTTTGGAATGTTTCAGAAGAATAGGTATTAATTCTTCTTTAAATATTTGGTAGAATTCCCTGGGAAGCCATCTGGCCCTGGGCTTTTGTTTGTTGGGATTATTTGATTACTGCTTCAATTTCCTTAGTGGTTATAGGTCTGTTCAGGTTTTCTACTTCTTCCTGGTTCGGTTTTGGTAGTTGATACATCTCTAGGAATGCATCCATTTCTTCCAGGTTATCTAATTTGCTGGCATAGAGTTGCTCATAATATGTTCTTATAATTGTTTGTATTTCTTTGGTGTTGGTTGTGATCTCTCCTCTTTCATTCATGATTTTGTTGTTTTAGGTAATTTCTCTTTTCTTTTTGATAAGTCTGGCCAGGAGTTGATCAATCTTGTTAATTCTTTCAAAGAACCAGCTCCTAGTTTCGTTGGTCTGTTCTACTGTTCTTTTAGTTTCAATTTCATTGATTTCTTCTCTGATCTTTATTATTTCTCTTCTCCTGCTGGATTTAGGCTTTATTTGCTGTTCTTTCTCCAGCTCCTTTAGGTGTGGGTTAGGTTGTGTGCTTGAGACCTTTCTTGTTTCTTGAGAAAGGCTTGTATTGCTATATACTTGCCTCTTAGGACTGCTTTTGCTGCATCCCAAAGATTTTGAATAGTTGTGTTTTCATTGTCATTGGTTTACATGAATTTTTTAATTCTTTAATTTCCTGGTTAAGCCATTCATTCTTTAGTAGGATGCTCTTTAGCCTCCATGTATTTGAGTTCTTTCCGACTTTCCTCTTGTGACTGAGTTCTAGGTTCAAAGCATTGTCATCTGAAAATAGGCAGGGAATGATCCCAATCTTTTGGTACCGGTTGAGACCTGATTTATGACCTAGGATGTGATCGATTCTGGAGAATGTTCCATGGGCACTAGAGAAGAATGTGTATTCCGTTGCTTTGGGATGGAATCTTCTGAATATGTCTGTGAAGTCCATTTGGTCCAGTGTGTCATTTAAAGTCTTTATTTCCTTGTTGATCTTTTGCTTAGATGATCTGTCCATTTCAGTGAGGGGGGTGTTAAAGTCCCCCACTATCATTGTATTGTTGTCGATGTGTTTCTTTGCTTTTGTTATTAATTGCCTCATATAATTGGCTGCTCCCATGTTAGGGGCATAGATATTTACAATTGTTAGATCTTGTTGGATAGACCCTTTCAGTAGGATATAGTGTCCTTCCTCATCTCTTATTACAGTCTTTGGTTTAAAATCTAATTTGTCTGATATAAGGATTGCCACCCCAGCTTTCTTTTGGTGTCCATTAGCATGGTCAATTGTTTTCCACCCCCTCACTTTCAATCTGGGGGCATCTTTGGGTCTAAAATGAGTCTCTTGCAGACAGCATATCGATGGGTCTTGTTTTTTAATCCAATCTGATAGCCTGTGTCTTTTGATTGGGGCATTTAGCCCTTTGACATTCAGGGTAACTATTGAAAGATAGGAATTTAGTGCCATTGTATTGCCTGTAAGGTGACTATTACTGTATATTGTCTGTGTTCCTTTCTGGTCTATGTTGCTTTTAGGCTCTCTCTTTGCTTAGAGGACCCCTTTCAATATTTCTTGTAGGGCTGGTTTTGTGTTTGCAAATTCCTTTAGGTTTTTTTGTCCTGGAAGATTTTTATCTCTCCTTCTATTTTCAATGACAGCCTAGCTAGATATAGTATTCTTGGCTGCATATTTTTCTCATGTAGTGCTCTGAATATATCCTGCCAGTCCTTTCTGGCCTGCCAGGTCTCTGTGGATAGGTCTGTTGCCAATCTAATGTTTCTACCATTGTAGGTTACAGATCTCTTCTTTTACTATTAGATGTCAGGGTGTTGACCTATTTTTATTGATTTTGAGAGGGGTTCTCTGTGCTTCCTGGATTTTGATGTCTGTTTCCTTCCCCAAATTAGGGAAGTTCTCTGCTATAATTTGCTCCAATATACCTTCTGCCCCTCTCTCTCTTTCTTCTTCTTCTGGGATCCCAATTATTCTAATGTTGTTTCGTCTTATGGTATTGCTTATCTCTCGAATTCTGCCATCGTGATCCAGTAGTTGTTTATCTCTCTTTTTCTCAGCTTCTTTGTTTTCCATCATTTGGTCTTCTATATCACTATTTCTCTCTTCTGCCTCTATTATCCTAGCAGTTAGCGCCCCCATATTTGATTGCACCTCAATAATAGCCTTTTTGATTTCGACTTGGATAGATTTTAGTTCTTTTATTTCTCCAGAAAGGGTTTCTCTAATAACTTCCATGCTTCTTTCAAGCCCAGCTAGTATCTTTAAAGTGATGGTTCTGAACTCTAGATCCGACATCGTACTAATGTCCGTATTGAGTAGGTCCCTGGCAGTCGGTACTACCTCTTGTTCTTTTTGTTGAGGTGATTTTTTCCGTCTTGTCATTTTGTCCAGAGGAGAATAGATTAATGAGAGAACAAAATGCTAACAGGGTAACAACATCCCCAGAAAATATACTCTAAACAAATCAGAAAAGACCTGAAGCAGGGGGAAAAGAAAGGGAAAGAGAGAAAAAAGAAAAAGAAAAAAAAAAAGAAAAAGAAAAAGAAAAAAAAAGATAAAGATAAAAACAAACAAAAACAGAACACAACAACAACAAAAAAAAACAGAATATGATCAGATATGATCAGGCTGGTGCATAGATTAGTGCTACACACTAGATTTTGGGTGTATTTTGTTCTGTTAGAAGAAAGTGCCTCTCAAAATTTTAAAGAAAGAAAAACTTATATATGTACAAATTTAAGGGTTGGTATGGTGAAGGGATGGAATATGACTGTAAAGATGAAAATTATAAAAAATTTTATAAAAGGAATTGATAAGTTGTTTGAAAAAAGAAAGAAGAGGATTAAAAAAAAAAAAGGGGGAGAATGTGATCAGGCAGGAGACTAGAACAAAGCCATACACTAGAGATTTAGGGTATATTTTGTTCTGTTGGAAGAAACTGTATCTCCAATTTTAAAGAGAGGAACAACTTATATATATATGCCAAAAATAAGGGTAACTACTATGAAGGGATAGAATATGACTCTAAAAATGAAAAATAAAAATGTTTTTTAAAAAAGGGATTGATAAGATATTGGTTGAATAAGGGAAATAGAAAAATTAAAAAAAAAAAAAGGCAGTTAAAAAAAATAAACTTTGAAAGACTAAAGAATCATGGTAAAAAAGCCATGGATTCTATGAGCAGTATTCCCCTAGCTCTGGAGTTCTGCCATTCTCATTGATCGGTAAACTTGGTCTTGGCTGGCTGTTCTTGCTGATCTTCTGGGGGAGGGGCCTGTTGCTGTGGTTCCCAGATGTCTTTGCTGGAGTTGGAATTGCCCCCCTCTTGCTGGTCTGGGCTAAGTAATCTGCTCGGGTTTGGTCTCGGGAGCTTTTGTTCCCTGCAAGCTTTCCGTACAGCTTTGGAGGATGAGAGTGAAAATGGCGGCCTCCCAATCTCCGCCCGAGAGGAGCCGAAAACTTGGGGCCCCACTCCTCAGTGCGCCCCCAGAGAAAAGCAGTCAATCACTCCCATCTCCCCGGTCTCTGGCCGCACTCCGTGCTCACCCGGCCTGTTACCGAGCGTTTCTATCTCTGGCACCCGACTCGGTGTGGAGTCTCCAAACCCAGCATATCCCTGCGGTGCGCTCCCATGCCACTCCTCCCACTGGAGGAAGGGGAGTCTCTCCGGATCTGCCACTTGTTGGGTCCCTGCTGGAGGAGCAGTGGCCTGACTGTGCCGTGGATCACGGTTTTTGGCAACCCGGAGCTGAGAGCCTGCACCTCGGCTCCATCTCTGCAGCTGGCTTCCCCGCTCCGATACCTGGGAGCTCTGCCACACTCAGGCACCCCCGGTCTTTCTGTGACCCCGAGGGTCCTGAGACCACAGTGTCCCATGAGGGTTCCACCCCCTGCTTAGCCACTGGAGCGACGTCCCTCAGCGGAGCAGACTTCTAAAAGTTCCGATTTTGTGCTCCGCGGCTCTATCACTTGCCAGAAGCGGCTGACGGAGGCCCCCTCCCCCACCGTCAATCCTCCCGAATATCGCCTCGGATTCACTTCTCCATATGTCCTACCTTCCGGAAAGTGGTCGCTTCTCTTTTCAGAGAGTTGTTGCTATTCTTTTCTTTGATCTCCTGTTGAGTTTGTAGGTGTTCAGAATGGTTTGATCCCTATCCAGCTGAATTCCTGAGAGGAGACGAAATCCAGGTCTCCTACTCCTCCGCCATCTTGCTCCGGCCCCCTGATGGGTCTTATTTTTTATCCATTCTGTCACCTTATGTCTTTTGATTCGGGCATTTAGTCCATTTACACTCAAAGTAATTATTGATAGATATGTATTTATTACCATTTTATTACTTGTTTTGTGGTTGTGTCTGAGGATTTCTCTGATCCTTTCCTGTTTCTCATCTTTTACTATTTGCTGATTTTCTTTAGTGATATATTTGGATTTCTTTTGTTTATTCTTTGCATATTTATTAGTGGGTTTTGATTTGTGGTTGCCATTATGTTTATATATAGCATTTTCTGTATATAGCAGTGTGTATTAAGTTGATAGTCATTTGAGTGAACCCATTCTTTACTACTCTCATCCCCACATTTTAGGTATATGTTGTTATATTTTATATCCCCTTTTTTTTAAGATTCACCAATTTATTTGAGAGAGAGTGAGCTAGACTGGGGGGAGGGGCAGAGGGAGAGAATCCTCAAACAGACTCCCCACTGAGTGTGGGGCCCAACATGGAGCTTGATCTCAAGATCTGCCTGATCATGACCTGAGCCGAAACCAAGAGTTGGATGCCTAACCAACTGAGCCACCCAGGCACCCCTATATTATATCCTTTTACTTTAACTCTTTGACAGACTTTTTACAGAAATATTCATTTTTACTGCTTTTGTGTTTCCTACCATTATACTCACTTCTGGTCTCTCCTTTCCACTCAATGTGTCTCCTTTAATATTTCCTGTAGGACTGGTTTAGTGCTTACGAACTCCTTTAGTTTCTGTTTTTGTTTTTTGGTTTTTGTTTTGGAAACTTTGTCTCTCCTTCTATTCTGAATGATAGCCTTGCTGGACAGGGTATTCTTGGCTGCATTCAGCACTTTCAATGTATCATGCCAGTCCCTTTTGGCTTGGAAAGTTTCTGCTGAAAAATCCCCTGCTATCCAAAGTGTTTCTCTTGTATATTACTGTCTTCTTTTGTCTTGATCCTTTAAAAAATTTTTGTTGCTATATTTTGCCATTTTAATTACAATATGTCTTGGTGTGGATCTCGTTTCATTGATCTTGTTGGGGTTCTCTGTCTGTCCTGGATCTGGTTATCTGTTTCCTTCCCCAGATTAGGGATGTTTTCAAGTATTATTTCTTCAGATCAATTTTCTGCCCTCTTTTCTCTTTCTTTTTCTTCTGGAACTCCTATAATATGAATGTTATTATGTTTGATGGAGTCACTGAATTCCCTAAGTGTATTCTCCTTTTGCATAATTCTTTTTTCTGTCTTGTGTTCAGCTTCATTATTTTCCATTAATCTGTCTTTTAGGTCATTATTTCATTCTTCTGCTTCTTCCAACCTGCTGTTCATTGCATCAAGCATGTTTCTAATCTTGTTTATTGCACTCTTCACCTCAGATTGGTTCTTTTTCATCTCTGTATTAAGGGTATCACTGACGTCTTCCTCTCTCTTCTAAAGTCCAGTAAGTATCCTTATGATCATTGCTTTAAATACCTCATCAGGCATGTTAGTTATATCTGTTTTGCTTAGATCTCTAGCTATGACCTTGTCCTTTTCTTTCATTTGGATAAATCTTTCTGTTTTCTCATGTTGTCTCTGTCTCTGTGCCTGTTTCTGTGTGTTAGGAAAGTCTACTATGTCTTCTGTTCTTGAAGGTAATGACTTTATGAAGAAGAGCTCCTGTAGTGTAGTGTCCCCTATTCCCCAAGGTCTGGCCCATCAGGGAGTGTTTCCAATGTGGGCTTCATGTTCCTTCTTTCGTGTCCTGGCCACTTTATCTTTCAGGCCAGTCATCTGTAGATGCTCTCTTTGCCTGTTGTAGGCAGTGTTTGGTCCCTGGCCTGAATGTGGCAAGTTTTAACTAGGTGTGCTCTGGTCTGCATATGAAATGAGACCTGTTGCCATTGCTACCAGTTAACAAGGCTCTGCAAAACTCCCAGGTCAGGAGATGCAGTGTTAGTAGAGTTTTGGGCTGGTCTACTGGGGGAAGGGACCCACCACACTGGAACTGAGGCAAGGAAACTTGGATAGGCACTTCCTATGGTGTGCAGGGATTGGGTCTTGGTGTAAGCAAGGTCGGTAGTTAGTGTGACCCTGTGCTTATGCTGATGGGCAGGAGAGGGAAATGGCACTTGGCAGTTCTTTTGTTCCTGGACGGGTCTCTCGATGAATGCTGCATCTCTGGGAAGTGTTCTGAGATAAACAAATAACCTCCCCACTGTGTCCCCCAGGCATTCTTCAGATTGCTGTTTCCATTCTGTAGATCTGTGGGCTATTTTTCCTGCCTTCACTCCAAGAGAAGCCCCAATGCTGGGCTCTATATGAGCCAAACTGACTGACCTTTAAAACGTCAAGCTTTAAGCCCTGCTCGTTGCAAGGACTAACAAAATTTGGTCCCTCTCTCTTTCCAAGCCAATTGCTATTGGGATTTGTCTTCCCCCTGTGGCCTCTCTTGGGTGCTAATCACCCTTCTCCATGACCATGGCTCTCTCCCCATTACAGCAGCTACAATCCATTCCTCTCCCAAGCTGTGTCTCCACATTTCCATTCTTCAGTGTGGCCTCTTCTCTACCTTCAGTTGTGAGATTGTTCTGTTAGTTTTCTGGTCAATTTCTGGGACATTTAGGATGATTTAATAGTTATCTATCATGGGATATTCATGGGATGAGGCTAGCCTACAGTCCTATTCTGCCATCTTCTTCCTTAAACTGGATTGTTTAGTTTTCTAAAAATGTTGACCTTTGGGACACCTGGGTGGCTCAGTCAGCTAAGCATCTGCCTTTGGCTCAGGTCATGATCTCAGGGTCCTGGGATCAGGCCCCACGTTGAGCCCCACATTGGGCTTCCTGCTTGTTGGGGAGTCTGCTTCTCCCTCTCCCCCCCTCCCCCACTCGTGCTATCTCTCTCTCTAATAAATAAATAAAATCTTTAAAAATAAATAAAAATGTTGACCTTTGAGAATTGCTTTATATGTCAGATATGATTCCTTTGTAAGATATAAATTTTTCTCTCAGTCTGTAGTTTTCCTCTCTTATCAGAGTCTTATGTGGACCAAAGGGCCTTAAATTTGAGGAAGTCCAATTTATCAAATTACCCTTTGTATTGTGCTAAGTGAAATAAGTTAATCAGAGAAAGACAAATACCATATGATTGCACTTATATGTGGAGTTTGAGAAACAAAACATGAACATAGGAGAAGGGAAGGAAAAATAAAATAAGATAAAAACAAAGAGGGAGGCAAACCATAAGAGACTCTTAACTATAGGAAAGAAACTGGCAGAGAGCTGGGTGGGGGAATGAGGTAATTAGGTAATGGGCATTAAGGAAGGCACTTGATGTAATGAATGCTGGGTGTTATATGCAACTGATGAATCACTAAATTCTACCCCTGAAACTAATAATACACTATATATTAGTTAAAATGAATTTAAATAAAAATTTTTTAAAAAAATTATTCTTTTATGGATTGTGCTTTGGGGTCATATATAAGAACTTTTCACTTAGCCCCAGGTTTCAAAGATTTTTTCCTATGTTATTTTCTTAAGGTTTTATTGTTTTGAAATTTACACTAAATCTATTATCCTTTTTGAATTAATTTTGTATAAGGTGTGAAGTTTAGGTAAAAGTTCATTTTTTGTCTATTAATATCCAATTGTTACAGGACCACTTGTTATAAAGACTATCCTTCCTCCTTTGAATTGTCTTTTTATCTTTGTCAAAGGTGAGTTGGCTATACTTGTGAAGGACTATTTTGGGTTCTTTCTGTTCCAATAATCTATGTGTCTGGGGCACCTGGGTGGCTCAGTCATTAAGTGTCTGCTTTCAGCTCAGGTCATGATCCCGGGGTTCTGGGATCGAGTCCCTCATTGGGCTCCCTGCTCCGCGGGAAGCCTACTTCTCCCTCTCCCACTCCCCCTGCTTGTGTTCCCTCTCTCACTGTGTCTCTCTCTGTCAAATAAATAAATAAATTCTTTAAAAAAAATAATCTATGTGTCTATTCCTTTGCCAATACCACACTCTCTTGATTAGTGTAGCTATATATTAGACCTTAATATTGGATAGAGCAATTTCTTCCACTTTATTCTTCCTTTTCAGAATAGTTTAGTTCCTTTACCTTTACATGTATATTTTAGAATAACTGTATCTATACAATCATGTTGAGGTTTTGATAGGAATCACATTAAATCTATTTATCAATTTGGAAAGAAGAAATTTTTACTATATCAAATCTTCTAATCCATGAGCACAAAATCTGTCTCCAATTATGTAGATCTTTGATTTCTTTCATCAGTATTTTGTAATTTTCAACATACAAATCCTTTTGTCCCCACAAAATCCACAACACCTTTGTGATGAAAACATTCAATAAGCAAAGAATAGAAAGGAACTTCCTCAGTGTAATAGAGACTATATAGGAAAAGCCTGTGACTAATATACTCAGTGGTAAAAAGCTAACAGTTTCTCTCCTAAAGTTAGGAATAAGACAAGAATGCCCATTTTCACCACTTGAATTCAATATGGTACTGGAAGTTCTAGTCAGAGAAATTAGAAAAGAAAGAATCACCTAAATAAATCATTTTAGAATAAAGTCATCTCCATTGGAAAGGCAGAAGTAAGACTATACAGAGATGACATGATATTACACATAGAAAAAAATCAGCCCTCAAAAAAACCGTTAAAGCTAATTAAGAAATACAGCAAATTTTCAGAACATAAAAATCACAAAATATCAGTTATATTCTTATATACTAGCAGTGATGATCTGAAAAGGAAATTAAGAAAATGATTCCAGGGGCACCTGGGTGGCTCAGTTGGTTAAGCGTCTGCTTTCATTGGGCTCAGGTCATGATCCCAGGGTTCTGGGATCGAGCCCCACATTGGGCTCCATGCTCAGCAGGAAGCCTGCTTCTCCCTCTCCCTCTGCCTGCCTACCTGCCTACTTGTGATCTCTCTCTGTCTCTCTGTGTCAAATAAATAAAAACTTAAAAAAGAAAATGATTCCATTTTCAATAGCATCAAAAATAGTATAAACTAATGGATGAACTTAAGAAGGTACAGGACTTATACACTGAAGAGTACAAACCATGTTGAAATTAATGTTCCCTCAGGGCGCCTGGGTGGCTCAGTCATTAAGCGTCTGCCTTCAGCTCAGGTCATGGTCCCAGGGTCCTGGGATTGAGCCCCACATCAGGCTCCCTGCTCAGCGGGAAGCCTGCTTCTCCCTCTCCCACTCCCCATGCTTGTGTTCCCTCTCTCGCTGTCTCTCTGTCAAATAAATAAAAATTAAAAAAAAAAAAGAAATTAATGTTCCTTCTCAGTTCATTAGTGTGGTGAAATCACTGGCCAATTCAAATATAGAAACACACTTGTACTTTTTTTTTTAATTTTATTTTATTATATACATTACATCATTAGTTTTTGATGTAGTGTTCCATGATTCATTGTTTGCGTATAACACCCAGTGCTCCATGCAGAACGTGCCCTCTTTAATACCCATCACCAGGCTGATCCATCCCCCCACCCCCCTCCCCTCTAGAACCCTCAGTTTGTTTCTCAGAGTCCATAGTCTCTCATGGTTAGTCTCCCCCTCTGATTTCCCACCTTCATTTTTCCCTTCCTACTCTCTTCTTTTTTTTTTTTTTTTTTAACATATAATGTATGATTTGTTTCAGAGGTACAGGTCTGTGATTCAACAGTCTTACACAATTCACAGCACTCACCATAAACACTTGTACTTTTTTTTATTGCTAGTTTATAATGATGCATTATTATTAATTTATATATTTTATTTGAAAAATTTGCTACAAAGAAAAGTTGAAAGAATAGAAACAATAAACAACTTAATCTTTTTTCCACTTTTGATAAGACTTTTTCCATCTGTTTTTGACTGATTATCCTGCCAGATAAAGTAGACACATTCTTTGCCCTTTAAACACTTCAGCATGCACCTTCTAAAAATAAGGATATTCTTTTATATAATCGCAGTACCATTATCAAACCTAAGAAATACAGTCATTCCATAATAACATCTAATATCTAGTTCACATTCAAATATGCTTCATGTCCCCAAAGTACATATTGTGTTTTTCTTTTAAAAATCCAAGATTTAATAGAGATTCAGACACTCTATTTGATTGTAACATCTTTCTATTTTCTTTTAACCAAGAAAGATCTCTCTCTCTCTTTTTTTTTTTTTCAAACTTTTATTTGAGTTCTAGTTAGTTAACATACAGTGCAATATTGATTTCAGGAGTAGAATTCAGCAGTTCATCACCGACATACAACAAAGTGTTCATCATAACAAGGGCCCCCCTTAATACCCATCACCCATCTAGCCCATTTCCCATCCACCTCCCTCCATCAGCCTTCAGTTTGTTCTCTATCTTTAAGAGTCTCTTGTTTGTTTCCCTTTCTTTTTCACCCCTCCCATATGTTCATCTGTTTTGTTTCTTAAATTCCACATATGAGTGAAATCATATGGTATTATCTTTCTCTGTCTGACTTATTTCACTTAGCATAATACACTCTAGCTCCATCCACATTGTTGCAAATGGCAAGACTTCATTCTTTCTGATAGCTGAGGAATATTCCATTATATATATATATATATATATACCACATCTTCTTTATCTATTCATCAGTCAATGGACATTTGGGGTCTTTCCATAGTTTGGCTATTGTTGATAATGCTGCCATAAACATCAGGTGCATGTATGACTTTGAATCTGTATTTTTGTATCTTTTGGGTAAATACCTAGCAATGCAATTGCTGGTTTATAGGGTGCTTCTATTTTTAACTCTTTGAGGGATCTCCATGCTATTTCCAGAGTGGCTGCACCACATTACATTCCCACCAACAGCGCAAGAGGGTTCCCCTTTCTCTGCATCCTCACCAACTCCTGTTGTTTCCTGTGTTGTTAATTTTAGCCATTCTGACAGGCATGATGTGGTTTCTCATTGTAGTTTTGATTTGTATTTTTCTAACAATGAGTGATGTTGAGCGTCTTTTCATATGTCTCTTAGCCATATCGATGTATTTGAAAAAGTGTCTATTGATGTTTTCTTCTTATTCCTTAACTGGATTACTTATTTTTTAGGTGTTGAGTTCAATAAATTCTTTATTCTGGATACTAACCCTTTATCAGATATGTCATGTGCAAATATCTTTTTCCATTCTGTAGGCTGCTTTTTAGTTTTATTGATTGTTTCCTTCACTGTGGAGAAGCTTGTTATCTGGTTAAAATCCCAATAGTTCAGTTTGTGGTTTCCCTCATCTCTGGAGACATGTCTAGTAAGAGGTTTCCAAGGTCAAATAGGTTTCTGCCTGTGTTCTCCTCCAGGATTTTGATGGTTTTCTGTCTCACATTTAGGTCTTTCATCCATTTCAAATTTATTTTTGTGCATGGTGTAAGAAAGTGGTCCAGTTTCATTCTTCTGCATGCTAAAGTCCCCTACTATTATGTATTTTTTATCAAAGAGTCTCTATGTTTGTTATTAATTGATGTATATATTTGGCTGCTCCCGTGTTGGGAGCATAAATATTTACAATTGTTAGATTTTCTTGTTGGATAGACCCCTTAAGTATGATACAGTGCCCTTCTTCATCTCTTATTACAGTCTGTGGTTTAAAATCTAGTTTGTCTCATATAAGTATGGCTACTCTGGCTTTCTTTTGATGTCCGTTAACATGATAGATGGTTCTCCATCCCCTCAGTTTCAATGTACAGGTGTCTTTTGGTCTAAAATGAGTCTCTTGTAAGCAGCATCAGCATATAGATGGGTCTTGTTTTTTTTTTATACCTCTGATACCCTATGTCTTTTCATTGGAGCATTTAGTCCACTTACATTCAGCATGATTATTGATAGATATGAATTTATTGCCGTTGTGTTAACTGTAAAGTAGGTGTTTCTGGTGATGTTCTCTGTTCCTTTCTAATTTTTGTTGCTTTTGGTTCTCCTCCCCCCACCCTCAAAGAGTCCCCATTAATATTTCTTGCAGTGTTGGTTTAGAGGTCATAAACTCCTTTAGTTTTTGTTTGTCTGGAATCTCTTTATCTCTCCTTCTGTTCTGAATGACAGCCTTGCTGGATAAAGTATTCTTGGCTACATATTTTTCCCTCAGCACTTTGAATATATCCTGCCACTGTCTTCTGGCCTGTCAAGTTTCTGTGGACAGATATGCTGCAAACATGATCTGTCTTCCCTTGTAGTTTAAGGACTCTTTCCCTTGCTGCATTCAGGATTCTTTCCTTGTCTGTGTATTTTGTGAATTTTACTATGATATGTCTTGGTGATGGCTGGCTTTTGTTGAATTTCATGGGAGTTCTCTGTGCTTCTTGGATTTTGATGTCTGTTTTCTTCCCCAGATTAAGGAAGTTTTCAGCTATAATTTGCTCGAAAAAACCATCTGCCTCTTTTATCTCTCTCTTCATCTTTTGGACTCCTATGATATGAATGTTATTTACACTTTAAGGAGTTGTTGAGGTCCCTAAGTCTATATTCATGATTCAATACATTTCTTTCCCTCTTCTTTTCAGCTTCATTATTTTCCATAATTGTATTCTCAATATCACTGATTCATTCGTCTGATTCATCTAGCTTCATTGTCATGCCATCCATTCATGTTTGCATCTTGGTTATAGAATTTTAAATTTCAGCCTGACTAGATTTTATTTCTTTTATCTCTGCAGTAAGGGATTCTCTAGTGTCTTCTATGATTTTCTCAAGCTCAGCTAGTATTCTCATAACTGTTGTTTTAAGTTCTAGTTCAGACATCTTACTTAAGTCTGTATCCATTAAGTCCCTGGCCATTACTCCCTGTTCTTTCTTTTGTGTTGAATTCCTTCATTGTCATTTTGTCCAGGAAAAAAAGAAGAAGAAGAAGAAATCTAGATCTTAGGTGTGTTTTTGTCTGTTTATTAAAAGAAGATAGATCCAATAAATTTTTAAAAAAGGAAAAAAGAAAATATAAAATTAAATATAAAATTAAATAATAATAATAATACAAATAAAGATAAAAAGTAAGCTGGATTCTATTTCCCCCAGAACTGAAGCTTTGCCTCACTCTGTGATCAGGAGACTTGGTGTTTGCAAGGGGTTTGTGCTGGTCTTCTGGGAGAGTGCTTGTTGCACTGAATCTCAGGCTGACTTAACCTTGGTGGAGATTCACCTGCAGGGCCCAGTGGGGCAGCCTTGCTGTAAGCGGCTCTGGCTTCCATTAGGTGGTGCTGGTCTGCTCCCTGAAGCCAATCTGCACCGATGGGGGTATGAAATGGTGTCACCTTGCTCTCTTGACCAGGAGTGGGGAGCTCATGCCGCCAATTCTCAGGAAGCCCTCACAGAGGAGCAAACTGTCTCCTCTCTGTGTCCTTGGCTTCTGTCAGATCCCTGACTTCAGACTGCCTGCATCTGAGCTGTCCACCTGCCAGGTGGTGCAGCACTTCTGTGTTTTATCCCTGGTGCTCAGCTGGGCTTGAAAACTCCAAATTTTAGAGATCCTGGTGGCATGACCTTGCTGATCCTCTGGGGGAGGGTCTCGTTGTGCTGTGGTCATTTGCCATTTTGTCCCAGAAATCAACTGAGTGACCACACAAAGGTTTGGAGTTTATGGTACAGCACAACAGAAAACCAGCACCAGGACTCACTGCCCTCAGCCAACATCCCCATTCCTATGTTAGTGAATTGGGCAATTCAATGGCACCTGCCAGGTCTTTTGTCCCAGGAGAGGTCATGCCCCCTCTTCCAAATGCACTCCAAGCAGGGGGACCTGTTTTGTTTTGTTTATATTTTAGTTTGGAAAATCTGTTGGCGTATCTTCAAAATCACCAATTCTTTCTTCAGCTGTATCTAGTCTATTGATCCCAGTGGCATTCTTCATTTCTGTCATGGCATTTTTGATTTCTAACAAAACAGAATTTGCATTATTCTGCTTATGTTACTCATCTGTTATTTCATATTTCTACCTTTCTCTTAACATATTTATCATAGTTATTTTAAATTCCTTATCTGATAATTCCAATATCTATGTCATAGTCTTGTTTTGATGCTTGCTTTGACTTTTCAAACTATTCTTTCTTACTGTTAATATGTCTTGTAATTTTTTACTGAAATCCAGACATGAGGCATTAGGAGATAGTAACTGAAGTACATAAGCATTAAGTGTGAGGTTTTATGTTAATCTTCCTAGGAGCTGGGCAGTGTTTGATGTTTTCCGTAACTATAGGGGTTTCAAATTCCTTGTGTTTTTATTCCTTTGTCTTTGGTCCTCTCTAAAAACCACTTAGATAGAGTCTGTGTTCAAAGCTTTTTCACTGTAATCCACTAATAAACTGGAGCCCTGACAATGTGGTAAGGTGTGGGGGAGGAAAAGCACTTTATAATGTTATGATTAAATCTCTGTATTATACCCTGATGCCAAGTGATGTTGAGCACTTTTTCATGTGTCTGTTGGCCATTTGTATGTCTTCTTTGCAGAAATGTCTGTTCATTCCTTCTGCCCATTTCTTGATTGGGTTATTTGTTCTTTGGGGGTTGAGTTTGATAAGTTCTTTATAGATTTTGGATACTAGCCTTTTATCTAATATGTCATTTGCAAATATCTGCTCCCATTCTGTTGGTTCAAAACCACGAGATACCACCTCACACCAGTCAGAATGACTAAAATTAACAAATCAGGAAAAAACAGATGTTGGTGAGGATGCAGAGAAAGGGGAACACTCCTACAGTCTTGGTGGGAATGCAAGCTGGTACAGCCACTCTGGAAAACAGTATGGGGGTTCCTCAAAAAGTTGAAAATAGAGCTACACTATGACCCAGCAATTGCACTACTGGGTATTTACTCTGAAGATGTAAATGTAGTGTTCCAAAAGGGCACCTGCACCCCAATGTTTATAGCAGCAATGTCCACAATAGCCAAACTAGGGAAAGAGCTGAGATGTCCATCAACAGATGAATGGGTAAAGAAGATGTTACACAGTGGAATACTACTCAACCATCAAAAAAATGAAATCTTGCTATTTGCCATGATGTGGATGGAACTAGAGGGTATTATGCTAAGCGAAATAAGTCGATCAGAGAAAGACAATTATCATGTGATCTCACTATATACAGAATTTAAGAAACAAGGCAGAGGATCATAGGAGAAGAGAGGAAAAAATGAAACAAGGCGAAACCAGAGAGGGAGAGAAACCATAATAGACTCTTAATCTTTTTTTTTTTTCTTTTTTTTTTTGATCATTTTTTTATTGTTATGTTAATCCCCATACATTACATCATTAGTTTTAGATATAGTGTTCCATGATTCATTGTTTGTGCATAACACCCAGTGCTCCATGCAGAACGTGCCCTCCTCGATACCCATCACAAGGCTAACCCATCCTCCCAACCCCCTCCCCTCTAGAACCCTCAGTTTGTTTTTCAGAGTCCATCGTCTCTCATGGTTCTTCTCCCCCTCCGATTTCCCCCCCTTCATTCTTCCCCTCCTGCTACATTCTTCTTCTTCTTTTTTTCTTTCTTAACATATATTGCATTATTTGTTTCAGAGGTACAGATCTGAGATTCAACAGTCTTGCACAATTCACAGCGCTTACCAGAACACATACCCTCCCCAGTGTCCATCACCCAGTCACCCCATCCCTCCCACCCCACCCCCCACTCCAGCAACCCTCAGTTTATTTCCTGAGATTAAGAATTCCTCATATCAGTGAGGTCATATGATACATGTCTTTCTCTGTTTGACTTATTTCGCTCAGCATAATACCCTCCAGTTCCATCCACGTCGTTGCAAATGGCAAGATCTCATTCCTTTTGATGGCTGCATAATATTCCATTGTATATATATACCACATCTTCTTTATCCATTCATCTGTTGATGGACATCTTGGCTCTTTCCATAGCTTGGCTATTGTGGACATTGCTGCTATAAACATCGGGGTGCACGTAGCCTTTCGGGTCCCTACTTTTGTATCTTTGGGGTAAATACCCAGGAGTGCAATTGCTGGATCATACGGTAATAGACTCTTAATCTTAGGAAACAAACTGAAGGTTGTTAGAGGGGAGGTGGGTGGGGGATGGGGTAGCTAGGTGATGGATATTGGGGAGGGTATGTGTTGTGGTGAGCGCTGGGTGTTGTATAAGATGAATCACAGACCTGTACCCCTAAAATACATATAATACATAATACATTATATGTTAAATTTAAAAAAAAAGAAATAAAAAAACCCTCTGTTTTAATAGGTCTGGGTCCCAGGCTTATGACTTTTACAATTGTTTCTTTCCTTTTCTCCTCTTTTAGGTGAAACAGGAAGGCTGGATCTGGTTGTCTTTTCCCCCTAGATAGGATAAAGCTCTGGTAATGACTTTTCCCAGAAAGAATAGGCATTTATTGTGAAGAATATTCTGGGCATATTTCAAAATAGTTATTTTTCCTTCTTTCTGCTAGAGACATGAGGGGATTTTCCCTGGCTCTTCACAGTGAGAAGCTGGCAGGGTTCCTGGAGGTAAAAACCCATGAAGTGTGGGGTCTGCCAAGCTGCAGCCCAGGAACTTCTTAACTCTCCCATGAGTCATACTTAGTCTTCAGCAAGTTATCAAAACTACCACTTAAGTGTTCCTATTAGTTTGTGGCTCCAGCAGCATCTGTTACAGATATGCTAATCTCAGGTATGATTCCCTATATTCATCTATCCCTCTAAATTTGAGGGTGGTGTTTTGCCCTGTGACCTTAATTCTCTACTAAGTCTAGGATAACTCATTGATTGTCAGTTTTGTCCATTTTTTTCTTGTTTAAGGTGGGAGTGAGGACTTCCGAATCAATTATTTTGATTCTCCTTGAGACTTCCATTTTGACTTATGGTACATTATTTACTTTACAAGTGTTTGGAGATTACCCCTTTACCTGTTACTGATTTTTAGTTTGTTTCCATTGTGGTCAGAAAATATATACTGTATGGTTTTAAATCTTACAAATTTATTGGGTTGTTTTATCACACAGAGTATGGTCTTTCTTGTGTATGTTGTGGAAGCACTTGGAAAGAATGTATATTTTGCTATTATTTGATGAAATGTTCTATAAATGTTGACTAGATGTTGATGATTTATTTACTTTGTATATATATTTCCTGATTTTCTGCCTGATTGTTCTACCAGTTGTTGAAAAGGTGATGTTGACATCTCCAAATGTAAATGTGGGTTTGTCTACCTCAGCTTTCAGTTCTATCACTTGTACGTTCATACATTTTGCTGCTCGGTGTTTGGTGCATTTTTTAGGATTGCTATGTCTTCTTGGGGGTTTAACCCTTCAATCATTATGGAATATCCTTCTTCTTGATAATTTTCTTTGCTATAAAATATATCTAATATTAATATAGTCACTCATGCTTTCTTTTTTAAATGTTTGCAATGTATATGGTTTTCCATCTGTTACTTTCAATTGCTTATATCATAATGTTTGAAGTGATTATAAAGGAGTGGATCAATTTACTTGATGATAAACCTGGATGCAGGAAGTCCCAGGATTCTACCTGTGGACCTGGTTCTGTAGTTGTGCAAAACACTTTAATCAACAAATTTATCAACTGTGCAGACCCCACATGTTGGGCATACCTCTCTCCTCATTGTCTTAAATGGCTGCTACTGATTCAAGCATCACAGACAGCATCCAAAGCAGAAAACAAGGGGCAGTGTGGAAATAATTCTCTCTATATGCACAATTCTTGTCAGGTACAGAAAATTCCCAAAGTGCTCATCATAGTGCTCCTTATGTCTCATTGACCAGAATTGGGTCACATGCACACTCCAAGCCAGTCACTACCAGAGGGGATGCAGCTTTTCTAAGACTTCCAAGACTGCCATTCTAGCAAACACCAATCATTGCCATCCAGAGAAACAGGGCAGATGCTGCCAGAACAAAACTGGAATTTTGTTGGCAAGGAAGAAATGGGAAACATGGCAGTTAGAAAAATGCTCATTGGAAAACTGAGATGATCAGTTTTTTGTAGAATGGGAAGATTAGCATCTGAGAAAAATTACCTGAGGGCACTCATGAGTGTTCCAGATTAAAATCTATACCATGAGTACATATTTTTGCAGGCATCTGAGGTGGATCTGATGAGGAATAATTAATGTTCTAAGTGAAAAAAATGAAAAAGGAAAGAACAGAGCCAAAGTTGTAAAGAAATGGTAAAGAGTAATCAGCAGAGGAGACAGTAAAGAAGGCAGAAAACTAGTATAATATATTGATATTGATATGGAGGCCTCAAGAGGAGGATTTCAGTGTTCCTGGGTGGCTCAGTTGGTCAAACATCTGCCTTCAGCTCAGGTCATGATCTGAAGATCCTGGGATCAAGTCCCGAGCCGGGCTCCCTGCTCCGCAGGGAGTCTGCTTCTCCCTCTGCTTCTCCCCCAACTTGTTTTCTCTCTCTCTCTCAAATAAATAAATAAAATCTTAAAAAAAAGGATTTCAAGGTACAGGCAATAAATGGTGTCAAGTGTTACAACAAAAGTCTTAGTCTTCATATCAGGAAGTCACTATCAAACTTGAAGAGTAAAGCTCAGCAGGGTGCCTGACTGGCTCAGTTAGTTAAGCATCCAACTTTTGATTTTGGCTCAGGTCATTATCTCAGGGTCATAAGATTGAGCTCTCTGTTGGGCTCTGCACTCAGCGAGGAGTGTGCATGAGATTCTCTCTCTCCCTCTCCCTCCCTCTCCCTAAGCCCTTCCCCCCACCCATGAGCACAGTGCTCAATCTCTCTCTCTCTCTATCTAAAATAAATAAATCTTTTTTTTTAAAAAAAAAAGAGCTTGGGGGGGCAGATTACAGAGGATGGAAGAGGACATGAGTGTTTATGACAGAATACAGTAAATGTAGTCCAGATATCAGAATTTTAAACAGTAGTGAATGAATGCAGAGAAAAAGAGGCTGACTTGAGAAATGACAAGATCAAATGTATATTATTTTTTCAGGGAAAGAAAGGAGGACACTCAGGTGAAAGCAAAGGAAATGCAGTAGAGAGGAAGAGAATAATGTTCTACCATAGAGAAGGAATGACTTGGTTAATCAGAATAACCTTTATGCTAAGCCAGGTAAAAAAAGATGAAAGAGGGAAACCAGCAATAAATATCTGGAAGAGCAAGGCAGAAATGAGACAACAACATTCTGAAAAAATAGGCTTTGTTTTCTCAGTAAGGTAGGAGAGAATATTATAGGTCACCAAGGGGATTAGGTGATTTGGAAGTCAAGGAAGAAAAAGAAGGAGCAAGTGTGAAGAGTTCAGGAACCAATAAGACATGCCAGAAGGGAAGACAGGAAACAGTGTAATTTATAATCCACGAATTGCAGAGCTTTGTAGATTCCTATAGTTAGGCTAGTAATAAGCTGGTAATTAATTTATAAGATAAAAAATCAAAGAACAGTGGTAGACTGACATTTTTTGTTCTTATCTAAATCAAATTCATTCTTGAAAAATCTTTTAATGATTTTATTTATTTATTTTAGAGCAGGCATGAGAGAGAGAGCAAGTGGGAAGGGAGCAGAAGAAGAGGGAGAAAGAGAATATCAAGTGGACTCCACACTGAGCATGGAGCCCAACTAAGAGTTTGATCCTAGGACCCTGAGATCATGACCTGAGCTGAAATCAAGATTCAGACTGAGCCACCCAGGTGCCACATTCTTAAAAATATTTTTGACAGGACTTTTCAGAAAGTAGAAGCAGTATTTTAAATGTAAAAAATTATATTGCATTCCTAACCCCATCCCAAAACCAACGGATTTCCCCAAATATTACTAAAACACCTTTTAACACATACATAGCAACTCATCATGTATTTATACATATAGTGTGGCATTTAAATGACCATGCAGTAAATAATTTAATATTTATGGACTCACTAATGAAAATGTTTGTGAACACTGTACACTAATTTTGTTTGTATAAAATATAGGTTACATTTACTTTGTACACACACACTTAATGTAAGTGAATAATGAAATAATATATTAAATATATGCAATGAATACAATAACATCTGGAAGATTAAAAGAAACAAACAAGGCAATTTTTTAAGGTGGGTTATTTCCTGATTTCCTAATCCATTCCTAAAGTAGCTAATATCCAACATTCTCCCATTTTATTTTATTTATTTATTTTTAAGATTTTATTTATTTATTTGAGAGAGAGAGAGGGCACAGAGGGAGAGGGAGAGGGAGAAGCAGACTCCCAGCTGAGCAGAGAGCCTGATGCGGGGCTCAATCCCAGGACCCTGAGATCATGATCTGAGCATAGGCAGACACTTAACCGACTGAGCCACCCAGGCACCCCAACATTCTCCCATTTTAAATAACTGTAAAAGCTGGAAGAAATATATAGAACATTTGGACATTTGATGGCATCGGCCAATGCAAAGCTACAATCTTTGAAAGAAGGGAAACACACAATTGAACTTATATTCACTGGTTGTACCCAAAATGCATTTTCAAATGGAGGCACAGAAAAATAGAACTCAAGCAGATATTAGCAGTCTCGGTGAGTGGAAAAAACAGAAATCAAAACTTTGAGTTTGTAAGGCAGCTGGGATGGTAGAGAAGATATTGAAGAGGAAGGAACCTCTGAGAAAGAATACCCAAAGATCTGAGTCAAGATACATTTGAGTCCTTGTTCTAATCTGAAGTTGCCCTGGTGCAGAGTGAGACTCTGGGAGAACTGGTGGCGAACAGCTATTGGGAAAAAAGAATGCAAGACATAGATTTCAAAAATGCTACAATGATGGAGAGATATAGTAATTCCAACTCAGTCAGAGTCGAGGTACTTTGGTGCAAACACTGTGCATTAAGTGGGAATTCCAGAATGACCATGCTTAAGTGTGTCCCAGGAATAATGGCTACATTCCAGGACAAAAACAATACTGAATATATCAACCTAACCAAACCTAAAACTAAGCCTTAACTCAATCAACATATCAAGAAATAACCAGTCAATGAAGAGACACATTCATACCAGGTCTTAACAGAAAAAAAACCATTCATACTGGAATTGACAGACAAGGATGTCAAAATGACTATGATAAATGAGGTTTGTTTGTTTGTTTAAGTAGAAGGTTCCAGTTCAGAATGGTGATGTAGGAAGATCCTAACCTACTTCCTCCCACAGATGCATCAAATTTACAACTAAATATGGAACAATTTCCTCTGAAAAGAAACTAAAAACTGGTGGAGCAATCCCTTCACATCAGGCAAATGGCAGGGAAACATCAAAGTAGTTAAAAAAAGACTGAGATATAATCTTGCCATAAAGGGGGCTTGCCAAAAAGCCCATCCCCTGTGTGATGACCCACATAAAGCACCCCAAGTATTAAGACTAACATCTAAGAGACAAGTCTCTAAAACATATGTCTTTGAATATCAATGGAACTCACACCCATGAGAACTGTGGGGTGGTGGTGAACTGAGAGGTGACTCTTAAAAGGCCCATGTGCAAGGGTGCTTGGGTTGCTCAGTCAGTTAAATGTCTGACTCTTGATCTCAGCTCAGGTCTGAATCTCCAGGTTGTGAGTTCAAGCCCCACATTGGGCTCCACGCTGGGCATGGAGCCTACATAAAAATAAATAAAATAATAAAATAAATAAAACAAAATAAATAAAATAAAATAAAATAAAATGCTCATGTGCAGCACAGAGCAGAAACAGCCCTTTGAAAAGTGCCCAGACTTTATGTAAAAGGGACTTTTTGCTAATTTTAAGACATTGGTTTGAGGGGCAGGTGCTTACTGGGATACTCTCCAGGGATGGAGACTGGTGGGTGCCATCTTCCTGCTCTCCCTCTGCCTTGCTAAGTGCCACTGGTGCCATCTTTTCCCCTCTTTTTTCCTGTTTTTGTAGGGTGCCATCTTTGCACTCCCCCTTTGCCTCACTCCAGCCAGTGAGTACTGTCTTTATGCTCTTACTGGGCCATGCTTCAGAACATCAATGTCTCCTGGAGGGGAACTTCTACAGATGTCTGATACCCCAGTATTTATATCCTGTTACCCAATTTTTGTGGATGCCACCCTGGGGACATCTCTTGATCACCTGGCTCTGAAAGTCAGGGAAGCTTGCATTCCTAGGTCCCACGGCACTGTAATAATCAGAGATAGCTTTTGGCAGACTACTGCTCCTGGAGCACTGCACAATTAGCAGAATGAAATACACCCTCAGTCTTTCTGAGAAAGAAGCCTAGTTGCATGTCCAGGGACTTTGGCATGAGGGACAGGCTTCTGGTCTGACATACTTATAGGTGCCTATGGAGGGAATTTCAGGGAATGGAGGCCAATAAATACAATCTTTATACTCTCCCTCTGCCTCATTCTGGCTTGTCAATGTCTTTGAGAAAGGACCTTATACACTTTTCTGGTGCCCAGATTTTTGTGTATACTGCTAGGAAACGTCCCTACATTGCCTGGCTCTGGTGGCCAGTGGGGCTATGTTCACAGGTCCCACAGGACTGTAATTAACTGAGAAAGAATTCTTAAACAGCTACAACCTCCAGGGAACAGCAAGAGGCAACAGATCCAGGAACTCAATCTTTCTGGAGAGGTCTATTAGCTAATCATCATAGCTATATCCTGAGGAGCAAGCTTCTAATTAAACACCCGTCTAAGGGCTGACTGTAAACCTTTCCTGAAACCTTGGAGGGCAGGCACAATCTTTGCACTCTTTTCACTGCACTCCGAAGTGTCACTATCTCTCAGAAGGGAGCCCTTAAACATGTCTGGTGCCCCAGTTTTTATGTCTGGTGCTCCAGTTTTTGTGGCTGCCACCCAGGGTTTGCCCTTGGATTGCCTGACTCTGGTGGTCAGGGGGAATTGTTTTCCTGGGTTCTATGGGACTGTAACAATTAGAGAGACAGTTCTTGGCAAGCTACCATCCTTAGGGCACTACACAGACAGCATCCCAAACTTTCTGTGAAAGAGGCCTACTTGCTTTTCCTGGAGCTTTGACCCTAGGGGCAGGTTTCAGATTTGGCACATATCTAGGGGCTCTGAGGTATCTCAGAGAATGTAGGTCAGGGGGGTGCCATTTTTGTGCTTTCTTTCTGCCTCACTAAAGCTCCCTAGTATCTCCAAGAGTGAAGCTTATACACTCATCTGGAGCCTTGCTTTCTGTGACTGCCACCCAGGCAGGGAACACTTTCATAAAATCTGGGTCTGGTGGCCAGTGGGGCCTATGTTTGTGGTCCACAGGACTATATATATTTTTATTCTTAAAAATCTGTTGTCTGAGAGTCTGGCTTCTGATCAGCCTGAATCTAGGTGCTGACTGAGATCCTCCCCTTTTGGATACTGACTGGTCTTGACACATTCTCAACTACTGAGAGATATTAAAAATAAAGTAGGCTGCTTGGACAATTATAAAGATTTGAGAGACAACCAAGAGCAAGGACAGGGTTAAATGGTAAGTTTCATTTCCTACACAAGGCCAACCCTTAAAGACTGGGAGAAGTGGCTATGTCATCTAATGTGTAGAAATCAACACAGAGTCAAGCAAAATGAAGAAACAGGAAAGAACAAGATAAAGCCTCAGGAAAAAAAAACCTTAATGAAACAGAGATAAGTAATTTATATGTAAAGTGTTTGAAGTAATATTCATAAAGATGCTGACCAAACTCAAGAGAATGTGTAAACACAGTGAGAACTTCAACAAAGTGAAAATATAAGAAAGTACCAAATAGAAGTCACAAAGTTGAAGAATACAATCACTGAATTAAAAAATTAGAGGGGTTCAACAGCAGACTAGACAAAGCAGAAAAAAAGATCAGTGAACTTAAAAACCAGGACAGTGGAACTAACCCAATCAGAACAACAAAAAGAGAAAGGGGAACTCCCATAAGACTATCAGTAAATATTTAAGCATAAACTTTACAGGTCATAAAGGAATGGGATGATATATTCAAAGTGCTAAAAGGAAAAAAACTAACCAACAATAGTATACCTGGCAAAGTTATCATTCAGAATTAAAGGGTATATAAAGAGTTTTCTGGGCAAGCAAAAGTTAGAGGTTTATTATGGCTAACTGGTTTTTAAATATGTTAAGGGTACTTCTTTAAGCTGAAAAGAAAGGGCAGGAATTAGTGACCAAAAAACATGAAAATATAAACCTGGTAAAGGTAAGTGTATAGTAAAGGTAGTAGATTAATCACTTATAAATCTAGTATGAAGGTTAGTAGACAAAAGTAGTAAAAGAACTGTAACTATAATAATTAGTTAAGGGATACACAAAATAAAAAAGATGTAAAATATTACGTTAAAAATATAAAATGTGGAGCAGTAAGAGTAAAAACACAGAGCTTTCTAATGTGTTCAAACTTAAATTGTTATCAAATTAAATAGGCTGTTATAAATAGAAGTTGTTATATGTAGGGTTTATGATAGCCAGAAAGCAAAAAGCTACAGGAGATATACAAAAGATAATGAAAAAGTAATTTAAGTACACCATTAAAGAAAGCCATCAAAACGCGAAAAGAGAAAACAAGAGAAAAAGAAAGAAACAGAGAAACTACAAAACAGCCAGAAAACAAACAAAAAATGGCAGTAAATGAATATCAATAATTACTTAAATTTATATATTTTTTAAAAGATTTTATTTATTTATTTGACAGAGAGCGAGAGAGAGAGTACAACCAGGGGAAGTGGACGGCAGAGGGAGAGGGAGAAGCAGGCTCTCTGAGGAGCAGAGAGCCCGATGAGGGGCTCAATCCCAGGACTCCGGGATCATGACCTGAGCTGAAGACTTAACTGACTGAGCCACCCAGGCAACCCAATAATTACTTAAATTTGAATGAACTAAATTATCTAATCAAAAGACTTAGAGTGACTGAATGGATAAAAGCAAGACCAATATATGTTCTGAAGACATTACTTCAAATCTGAAGACACACCCAGATTGAAAGTGATGGGCTAAAAATAGATATTCCATGCAAATGGCAATCAATAGAAAGCTGGAGTAACTGTACATATATCAGATAAAATAGACTTTTAAACAACTATTGTAATAAGAGAAAAAGAAAAGCATTACATAATGACAAAAGTATCAATCTGACAAGAAAATATAACATTAATAAATATTTATTCACCCAACGTAGAAGAACCTAAACTTGAAGCAAATATTAACAGATGTAAAGGGAGAAATAAACAAAAATACAATAATAGTAGGAGACTTTAATACCCCTCTTATATCAATGGAATGATTATCCAGACAGAAAACCAATAAGGAAACATCAGCCTGAAATGACACAGACCAGATGGACTTAACAGATACATACAAAACATTTCACCCAAAAGCAACAGAATACACATTCTTCTTAAGTGCACATGGAACATCCTCCAGGATAGATCATACATTAGGTCACAAAACAAATCTTAACAAATTTAAGATTAAAATCATATCAACATCTATAACCAAAATGGTATGAAACTAGAAATCTGTTATAAGAAGAAAACTGGAAAATTCACGAATATGTGGGGATTAAACACTGAACAACTAATGGGTCAATGAAGAAAAGAGAAACAAAAAGATACCTTGAGACAAATGAAAATGGAAATTCAACATACTAAAACTTATGGGATGCAGCAAAACCAGTTCTAAGAGGGAAGACCCCAGTGAGGCGTGTGGGGTTGGGTAAAATGTGTGAAGAGAGTCAAAAGGTTCAAACTTCTAGTTATAAAATAAATAAGTCATGGGGATGTAATGTATAGCATGGTGGTTATATTTAATAATACTGTAAAATCTAAGAGTAAATCTTAAATGTTCTCATCACAAGAAATAAAAATTTTTATTTATGCATAGTAATGGATGTTAAGTCGGCTTATTGTCATGATCACTTTGCAATATATACAAATATTGAATCAGTATATTGTACTCCTGAAACTAATATAATATTGTATGTCAATTATACCTCAATAAAAATAGAAGAAAGGGTAGGAAATTGGTGAAAAGATATGTTACAAAAGAGAATTAGAATCTTCAAAAAATTAAATGGACATTCTAGGATGTCAAAATACTATCTGAAATTAAGAAGTCATCAAATACACTTAACAGTATAGCACACATGGCAGAAGACAGCTTTAGTAAATACAAAGGTATATTAATAAAAATACCCAAACTCCAAAGAAAAAAAAAAGATGAAAACAAACAACAACACAAACAGAACGGAACATGTAGGGCACATTCACAAAGTCTAAAATAGGATTAACCAGGAAAGAGGAAATGAATAAAACAGAAGTAAAATTAGAAGAAACATTGACTGAGAATTTTCCAAATGTGATGAAATACAACTCACAAATTTAAGAATCACAAAGGATCCCAAGCAAGATTAATACAAAACACACAACCACACACATTTGCACAAAACACAACCACAACAATTTGCACACAGGCAGAGTATAGTAAAAAATGCAGAAAAACAAAGAGAACATCTTAAAACATCGTAAGGCAAAAAAGAGGCATTATTGACAAAAACAATAAACAATGGAAGTAAAAGACATTAGAAATCATCTTTAAAGTGTTATAAGGAAAAAAAAAAAAACAACTATCAACCTAGAATTTCAAACCCAGAGTAAATATTCTTCAAAAATAGAGATTCAAAAGGATGTCACTTATAATCAAAAGCTATGAGAATTCATCTCCAGCAGACCCATGCTTTAAGAAATACTAAAAGAAATTCTTGGGGCACCTGGGTGGCTCAGACGTTAAGCGTCTGCCTTCAGCTCAGGTCATGATCCCAGGGTCCTCAGATCGAGCCCCACATCGGGCTCCCTGCTCGGTGGGAAGCCAGCTACTCCCTCTCCCACTCCCCCTGCTTGTGTTCCCTCTCTCGCTATGTCTCTCTCTGTCAAATAAATAAATAAAATCTTTAAAAAAAAAAAAAAAAGAAATTCTTGCTGAAGGAAATTGATCTCAGATGAAAATGTAGAAGTTTAAGAAATGAAGAGCACCAGAAAGGATAAATATATGTATAAAAAACTTTTTTAAAAGCAATAATAAGTATGTTTTGTGAAGTTTTTAATTTATGTTCAACCAAAATACATGAGAACAGAAAAAAAAGGAAAGGATTGTGAGTGGTGTTATTTTATATTTGTTATCAATGATAATGTTAAAATACTAATTTACAGTAGACTATAAAATGTTAAAAATGCATGTTGTAGTTTTTAATGTAACCACAAAAAGCCTGATACTGAAATTTATAACAAAATGCTAATAGATGAGATAAAACTGAATTTTTTAAAAATAATTAATATAAAGGAAGACAGGAAAGGAAGAAAAAGAAAATAAATGTCAAGACAAATAAAAAACACATAGCAAAATGATGAACTTACACATAACATATCAGTAATATTATGTTACATATGAATGGACTTAACATACCAATTAAAATACAAAGTGAGTTAGAATTTTTTTGCAAAAAACACAAATTATATGCTGCTTATAATAAACATATACAAATTTATGGATAGGATGAAAGTAAAAGGATAACAAGATGTATGAGTCAAAAGAAATCTGGCATAGTGAAATTAATGTTAATCAAAGTAAACTTTAAGATAAGATATATAGAGAGATAAATGGTGATATTTCATAATGGTAAATGGGTCAATTCAACAGGAAGTCATAACAATCATAATGCACTTATGCACTTAATGCAAATAATGCAGTCATATGCACTTAATATCATAGTTTTGAAATATGAAGCAAAAGTTGACAAACTGAGGGGAGAGATAGAGGAAGAGGATGTAATAGGAGGATTCTAAGCTCACCTTGTGCCACAGACACAGAGAGGACAGCCACATCAGTGCAAGGAACTCTAAAAATGACCCAAAGACTGGCAGAACAGACTTTCCACAGTTAATCATACAGAGGAGTCCACATCAAAAAGCTTAGGAGGGGTAGACATGTGGCTGGGAACAAACCTGCCCAGCAAATGAGAGGGATACCACAAGTTTAGAGAAGTGACAGAATCAGACCCTGTACTAGGCACCACATGTACAGTGGACAAGCACTGGGACATTGAGTCTCCATAATAATTTGGCTTTGAAATCAAGTCGGGCTTAACTTTGCAAAATTTTTACTATCAGCATGGGTTTAACTATGGGTAATTTAAAAATCAGCCGACTTAGCTCCAAGAGAGCCAGAGGATGATAGGAAACTGAGTTGCTGTCCTTAAAGAGCCAGCACAACAAATAACCCTGCAGAGATTTAGCATAAAAGCAGCAGTTTGAAAAACACCTGGGGTATACAAGAAGATTTATTTACTAATCTCTAATGCATGAACCTACATTGACGTATTATTATCACCCGTAGTCTATAATTTATAATAGAGCGCATTCGGGGCGCCTGGGTGGCTCAGTCGTTAAGCGTCTGCCTTCGGCTCGGGTCATGATCCCAGGGTCCTGGGATCGAGCCCCGCATCGGGCTCCCTGCTCGGCGGGAAGCCTGCTTCTCCCTCTCCCACTCCCCCTGCTTGTGTTCCCTCTCTCGCTGTGTCTCTCTCTGTCAAATAAATAAAATCTTTAAAAAAAAAAAAATATATAATAGAGCGCATTCTTGGTATTGTACATTTTATGGTTTTGGACAAATATGTAATGACATGTGTCTATAATGTGACCATTATAGTTTCATACAGAGTAGTTCCATTGACCTAAAAATCCTTTGTGCTCTGCTTATTCATCCTCCTTCCCCCCCAACCCCTGGCAGCCATTGATCTTTTTATCTCCATAGTTTTGCCTTTTCTAGAATGTCATGGAGGTGGAATCATATAGTATGTAGCCAGTTTAGATTGGCCTCTTTCACTAGTAATATGCATTTAAGTTTCCCCCATGTCCTTTCATGGCTTGATAGCTCATTTCTTCTTAGTGCCAAATATTACTCATTGTCTAGATGTACCATGTGTGTTATATGTACCAGAGTTTATTTATCCATTCATTCACTGAAAGTTATCTTGGTTACTTCCAAATTTTGGCAAATTATGAATTATGATTCTTAAACATTTATGTGTGGGTTTCTGTGTGGACATAAGCTTTTCACTCCTTTGGGTAAACAGCAAAGAGCACAATTCATGGATCACATGGTGAGAGTATGTTTAATTTTGTAAAAAATTGTCAAACTGTCTTCCAAAGTGATTGTTCCACTTTGCATTCCCATGTATTAATATTTTTAACATATAAAGAATTCTCAGATATATTGTTTCATCCAGTCATCAGAATAAAGTCATTTGGTGAGTACTATTAGCCCAAACATGTAGCCAGAAAACAGAGGCTCTGAGAGTCAGGGAGATTTGCTCAGGGCTGCACCGAAAGGGTGAGGCAGGCGCTCTGAAAAGTGAGTCAGGTGGCTTATGATAAATACATGGCTTATGCTAACGTAAAGACTCCTTACAAATATCCTAGCTTGACCAAACTCTTAAGGACAGGAGTGCAACAGAATCTAAAATGCAATAAACTTTACTGTTAACTACAATGGTAGTGTTTTATGTTTTTTTATTTAATTAATTAAAATTAATATCTTGCCAAGTTTCACCAAATGAAATGCTTATCTTCCTAAATCGGATTATTTTGGCAAATTGAAAATATTTTTTTCCCCTCAACCATTCTGTGTCCTGACACCAGAAGCCATCCAGGGGAAGCTACAGGTCATCCACTGCCTACAGGCTGTATTCTTACATCCTTATACCACCCCACATGCTAAAAAGCCCCTCTCTTTTCAAGATGTTTGGCTTCTTAGGGAGAGCAAATACAGTATTCAATTCTTTACAGGACCTGCTTATCAGGATCACTATCGTTTTCTGAGTTCTGCACAAAGTGGGTTGGCCGACTACAGTTTTAACTTCCCCTCTTGTGGTACCTAAAAGGACTAGTCTCAGAAACCCATATCTGAACAACCCTTGCAGGACAAAAAGTGCTCAAAGCCACTATTTCCCCAGTACCCAGGGCAAACATCCTTGCCCTCTTCCTACTTGGCTTATGGAACCTCAATTTCCTTTCACAGACTTCTGTTCAGTAAGGGTGGGGCCTCTCTGAGCCCCTGAGACTCATCTAAACAAAGCCTGGTATGCTAGATGCTGGTGGTACCCCCATGTTCTTGGAACAGCTTCATGGCCACACTCTGCAGCTTTCATATAAATGTCTTAGGTATTTCTCTGGTAGCAGGAGTATGTTGTTGCTCCCTCCCTCTCACTTCCCTGTCTCTGGCCTTGTTCTTGGGAATGCATCTGTGCCAATAGATCCTAGTCTCAGTTTCTACCCTTCTATATATCTTACTGTCTTTCCAGCCACTGAATATTTGTTTAGTTTAAGACATGAATATATCTGAGGGGGAGTAGGTGGCAGGCTGATGTAGAAGAAAATTACATACATACATACATGAAATTAGACAATATCTTGCCAACAACAAAATAAAAGATTACAGGTGGATCAAGAAAGGTCTAGTGTGCCACATTGGTGGGTCTCTACAAAAAAGCTGCCTCTTCACGATGATAGAAATTATCAGGACTTCTCTGGACTCAATAACTATATGATATAAAACCCAAATATATTACCCAAAGTGGAATTTTACCTGTCAGATTACTGGTTTCCAGACTTTCACAAAACAGCAAATTAAAAGGGAGAGATCTTTTATTTTGCCAATAAGAATTTAAAATTTAAAAATACAATGACAAATTATCATTGCCATTATTTGATTGGAAAAAGGATATCTTAACAGAAAAAAAGAAAAAAGGATATAATCTCAAATTGATTAGGTTTTTGTTTGCTAAAAACTCATTGTCCTACTTCCTCTGTTTTGATAGAGATCAGTGAAAACCTCACTGTGCAGGGATTGGCACCTGGACTATTGCTTGAAGATTTTTTTAAACAAAAAGGAAATGTAAACAGTCTTCAGGTCAGGTGACAGTGGAAAAACCAGGGTTCAGGCATCTGCTCATGCTAAATTCTATCAATTGTCAGTCAACCTGGATCTCAACACGCTGCCAATATGTAACATGCACATTGTATACACTATAGCATGCTGTGTGTACATCATTAGTCCCATATATGTCTCTAATACATACATACGTGGCAACACCATAGACCTCTATGTCCCTGTGCCATAGAGGCACATTCTTATCTAGACATGCAATGAGGCAATTAAACAAAGCCTTTTCTACAGGCTGGACAATTTCCAAGTGCTTGTGTAGCTCCTCCTAAGACAGCAGGATCATCATGTTCCCGGTGTCCTTCTTGTGGATGCAAAACAGAACCCAGCAGCCTTTGGCAGCACACACTTCCAGTTGGAAGGAAATCTGAAATGATCCAGGGAACGGGTGCCAGTGATGGGTAGGTGGGAAGATGCTCTATTCTAAAATCCTCTGCCATTCAAATTTTGAATTTTTTCTCCAAAGCAGGACTGGTTTTCCACCAGCCTGCCCAGACATAAGGAGAGGACAGGGAAGAATAGAAAGCCCAAACTGTTGAGCATGACCAAGGAAATGAAGTGGGGAGTAGAGAAGGTTTGATCCCAGAGCAGACACTGGACTCGGCCAGGATAGTAAGGACACAACCAGAACCCTCTTGATTCAGGGGAGCATTGGTGGCAATTGTAGAGGGTGGTGGGCTTGTGGGAGGGTAGCCAGCAATTCCAGGAACCAGGCAACTAGAATCATAGGCTCATGGAGCTGGAAGGGACCTTGGCATCACCTCTTCAAGCCCTTCATTTACAGTTGAGGAGGGCACAGAGGAACCCTGGCTAGTCCTGGACAAGTCAGACCTTGTCCCATTTCTGAGTCCAAGGTCCTCTCCAAGCTGCCTACCTTTGGGACCTGCTCACTCCAGCTCCTTAATTAAGCTGTCCTTGAACTCCATGGGCAGAAGTGATGTCCCCCCACAATGCCTCATCCCCATGATTCACATGGTCCTTACCTAGATCCTTGAGCCCACTCATATAGAAGGAGTCCTTGGAAAACTCATTGTTTTTCAAGATTTTGAGAAGCACTGCCCCAACCCTCTTGTAACATATCACTGGACATGTTTCTTGTCCTATGGTTCGTGATATATATTTTATTTATTTGGCTTTGGCACCTAAGTCATTGGTTCTCAATTTTTTTTCTGCTCCAATCTGCTTGAGGAACATGATATATTCCCACAGTCAATAGCAGAAAGTCCCACTTGGTAGGGAGAGGCAGTGGAAAGACCTCATACATGATTTGCACACCTATCACCTCCCCCAACTGCTATTGAAAATCACTAATCTGAATGATAATAGAGCATGTCTTATTCAATTCATAAATCACTAATCTGAATTATAATAGAACATGTGTCTCATTGGTACACTAGGACTTAGCACACAATATTGGGCACACAGTGGGTACTCAATAAATGTTTCCCAAATTGATTTAAGTTATAGATAAACAAAATATTTATCAAATAAATTCATGGATGAATCAATTTTTAAAAATTAGACTTAATCCAAGGGCAATCTACCCAGTTTTGAAGGCATGAGGTAGGGCTTCCTCATTCCAACAACTAAAAACCAAGGGGCACAAATATCTTTGAGGGAATCACGACCCTCTCCCAGTTATTCAGTACCTCGTGTTTGGATTCCTGGCAATCTTTTCCTACTCATGCCAAGTTGTTCCACTTGTCCAAGGCTTTGACAATTGCCCAGACTAAAAGCTGAACTGCCTAGAGAAATTGCGTGGTTCCATTATAAGAATAGAATTTGGAAGGAGGAAACTCATGCTTGCACAGCCCAAGAAACAAAAAGCCAGAAAGGGCTACTCATGACCACAATATGGAATGGTGTTTGAGGGGTTCTCAGGGGGCCTAGGTGGTAGATCTCTGCAGGCTTGCCATCACCACTATTTCTATGTCTCCCCCCTTTAGACCCTGAAACTCAACTCTGCTTCTACAGTCTTTCAAATTTCTCCCTTATCTGCTCTATCTGAAACTCACACTAGTGCGGGAAGCCTGGGAAGCCCATTGCTGATTTTTCCACTCCATTAAGCTTCTCCATGTAGGGCAACATTCAAAACTCCAAGAATCCCCAGGCCCGCTACTGCCTTTCCATCAGAGGTCCCCAGAAGAGGGTCTGTCCTGGCAGGAAAAGGTCCTCTGTCATGGGCTGCCCTAAGCCACAAGACTTTCCCATCTCCCTAAGCTATCAGGTTTGGAGTATTTATTTGTAATCTTACTTAAAGGCAAGACAAATTGAGAAAGGCACTGGTTTTGTGAATGCCAAATTTCATTCCTCACAGCCTACTCTTCTTTCTCCAACTGGAAAATTCCTACATGTCCTCTAAGACCTCACACAAACTTTGCTCCATGGAGAAGCCTTCAGTGACTCCCCACAGACACCCTCATACCCTCTCTCCATACGGCTGGGAGAGCTGGAGGTGGTGATATAACAATTTGTTTACATGCCTGCAGCCCCTCAAGACTCTGAATGCTCTAAATGTAGTAGCGGGATGGAACAATGTGATTCATTATTGTATTCATTCTGTGCTTGGCATACAGCAGAAAGCTCTAAATAAATGTTGGTGGACAAGTGACATTTTAATTGCCTTTTACATCCTTATCAGGATTATGTCCCTTATGATAAATAAATACAGGTAATGTGTGGTTTCATACTCTACAAACTCACAGGTTATGTCAAATAAAACCAGAAAATAGACACAAGCTTTCTAAACAATTGCTTATTGGGAGATGATCCTTTCTGGTTGCACATCTAGGGCTGAGATAAGAGCCCTCTAGCCACCTACAAGCATGATGGAGGTGCACAAGGATTGACTTCATGGGAGGGTGGGCTAGAACACCAAATGATGGCTAACCTTTCACTGATGGGCTTTGTGGAAATAAATAAGACCAACCAAATGAGAAAAGCAACGGCTATTCAGAGCTCACTAGAGCAAAAGAGTCAGCCACCATCCCTTGAGTTAGGCAGAGACTCAAAGGCAGGCAGTAAAGTGGGAAAGGTTTATAGTGGAAAAAAGGGATAGCTTCAGGTACATGCTGACCTCAGGTTGTTGGCATGGGGATGGAGGTGAGCTACTTAGAAGTGGGATGTCCTATGTGATTGCTTGTGGGTGCATATTTGGTTTTCTTTGGTTGGTTTTAAATTGGAAGTAGGGGCAAAAATTAGGGAAGCTGTCAGTTATTAAATAAGTCCTGGTCAATCTTAGCTGATTTTTACAGAAATTGTTTAGCTTCCTGAATTGTCATAGTGACTAGAGATGACAATCTGGCTTCCTGAAAGCCTGACTGATAGCAGGCTGGCTTCCTGGACTGTTTATTGTAGATAAGGGAGGTAGTTAGTTAGGTTGTTGCAGGTTGTGGGTCCAAGTTCTATTTTTATGTAAGGTCTGGTCATTGTCCCTTTGTATATCCCATTCTCTCAGTTTGGAATCACTAATGTGAAAATGCTGTTAGAACCATAGAATTTGGGAGCTGTAAGAAAACCTAGAGTCCTCTGCTCCAGCTGTAATTCTCTCTCTCTTTCTCTCTCTCTCTCTCTCTCTCTCTCTCTCTCACACACACACACACACACACACACTGCTGTCTTGGCTATGGGGGAGGGGCTGTCTCTCAGACAGCCCCTCTTCCAGAAATTACACAAAATCCCAACACATCCTGGGATGCCCTCTTAAATGATAGTTGCTCCTCCAACCCACTGCCATGTGCCCTCTAAAAGAGGGGTCAGGACATCACTTCTGGCTTTGTTCTCTTTACTCTGAATCCAGCTATCTTAACATTTAAATTCCACTGCCTTTCTGGGGTTCCTTCTGTATGCTTAAATAGTTTGCACTTCTCAGAAGTCAGATGGTGGCTGTTTTTGTCTACTGGTAGTAGTCTTTTCAGAAAAATTTCAAGACGCATAAACCCAAAGTCTTCTCAAAGGAGCAACCCATTAGGCTTGTAAAATCCAGGGTACAGGGCTCAATTCAGTTAATTGACAAGGCTTGTTCCTCAACAAAAAGCCCAGAAACAAAGAGGGAAAGAGTGCACCACCCCCAGCCCTATTGGCTGTGCACCAGAGGACACAGGATGAACTGCCTTGTTCCCCTCCTTGATGGCTGCTGGGTCCATGTTTCCTGGGCTGGCAGCTACATGGTGCCTGCATCCTCCAGTCCTTCCAGGCGCTGGGAGCCTGGCCAGGAACAGACTCTGCAGTTCAGCCCCTTCTGCACTGCTATTTTTAGCCTCCCTGGAGGGCTGGAGCTGGGTGATTGCAGATAAGTCCAACACAGAGCATCAGAGGGCATTCAGCCAACACCCCAGAGGGACTGTAGACCCTCCCTACTCAAGAACTCTCCTCCTGCAGCCATCTGCCCTCCTGAAACCTCACTTTATACAATCTGTGGGTCCCCATGGCTATGCAAGTGTGCCTCAGGAGGGCAATATTATCAGAATAAAAGGGAGGGTCCCAGGGAGAGGAAAGGCTCTCCTCCACCTTGGAAACCAGGATCATGCCTCCCCTGCTCTACTCTGAAATTCTGCCAGGGCCAGGGCCAGGCACTTACACAAAGGTTCCACACTGGGGGTCTTGTCCTCCCAGTCAAGGGACCCCATTTTTCCATGGCTCTACCAACTTCATTCTTACAAGTGGGGTCACTTAGACCTACCCATAGGTGCTCTTCAGACCCTTGATATGGTGGGAACAGCACTCCCTACCTCCCTGGGGCTCCCCCACTCCACTCTCTACAGGGCATCCTCCCATGATTCAGATCAGCAGGCTCAACTCTTCCCCAGTGCAGCCTTGGGTCCCCAACACACCACCTTTTGAAATATGGTCTGCTATGGAAACTCAAGTTTCTTAGCAATCCAAGTCAAATATAATTAGGCAAATAAAACTAAGTTGTGTACTGTACTCTAAAGTCACTTGGAAATATTTTGTGAATTTGCTACCATTTTGCATCATCTAGCCAGTGATTCTTTGGGGGCATATTGATCTGGTCTATGAATTAAAGAGTTTTATATTGTATTGCTAACAAGTGAGATTTTATTTCCAACTAATAGATCTAAGGAGCTAGAGGAAAGTGTGTGTGTGTGTGTGTGTGTGTGTGTGTGTTCAATTATGGAATCAGCCTGGGTAAGAGTTTGCAGATAAAAATACTAAGGACCCTTATTCATACATTCAGCTATTTATTGAAACCAGTGTGTTTGAAAGACTCTGGCCAGAATTTGGAGATAAACTGGTAAACCAGCCCCATTTTCTATTCTCCGGAAGTTTAAGGAGTATAGGAAAAACTGACCAAGGGATCAGTGTTATCCAGAGGAGTGAGTGCAGGCAGCACATGGACAGTATTTCTGTTAATGAGAGACAGACCTTGATGGATGAAAAACAGAGAGTGTAAGGCATCTGTTCA
This sequence comes from Halichoerus grypus, assembly GCF_964656455.1. Lineage (NCBI taxonomy): Eukaryota > Metazoa > Chordata > Mammalia > Carnivora > Phocidae > Halichoerus > Halichoerus grypus. The sequence continues at coordinate 31,389,813 of NC_135719.1, read as the reverse complement.
AGCCTAGCTACATAATTTGTGGGGCCCAGTGCAAAATGAAAATGGGGGACACATTGATCAAAAATTACTAAGAATTTCAGGATGGTGACAGCAGAGCTTTAAGCTCAGAGTGGGTCCTTGTGAGACCGCCCAGGGTGCAGCTGGTGAAATGGGCCTGCCATGCTGTGGAATTCACCAGAATGTGTGTTGAGAGCCACCACAGTAGCAGGAAACAATTCTATACAGAGAAATATTCTATCAGCTGCAGGGGAAAACAAGGAAAGTTAAAGTTTCTTTTAAAAAGGAAAGTTAAATATTTGTTTCAAGATATGTTCATCAGGTAAGTGTGGTTCTGCTAAGATGTCCAGGTCAGGATAATGTCTGCTGTCTTCTCCCTAGTAGTTCTAGGAAGACTGGTCCTTTTGGGAAGCATAGCTCACCCAAAAGGGGCATGTTGATAATGAGTTCCTGCTCTGGGGTAAAGTCTTTTTACCTCAGCCTTTTCCCATTTTCCATCCAGAGATAAACTAGGTCAAGCATGAGTTATTTATAGCTATTATAAGAGATCTGACAAGGACAATAGGATAAGACCATCAATATGAGTGGAAGCCAGGAAGCCTGGGTGTGGCCTTCCCCATAACCTCAGTCCTACCTAGAATTTTCCAGTAATGACTTCCTTATACATCCAAACTGGCTATTCTGATGGTGACAGTTTTTCAATAAGCTGACAGTTAATTCACATGGGGGAATCCCAATGCCAAAAGAACAATGTAACTTTCTATATATGCTCTAGTCTTTCATCCAATATATGGAAAATGGACGATCTGAAATACCCTGTTGCATTTTGTTTATACTGATACAAAATGGCCCAGAACTTACACATGCTTGCTTTGGACATTTTCTTCTCACTTTTTTCGATAATATACAGAAAGCTATTTTGCTTTAAAAAATGTCTGAACCATTGTTTTTCCCATAATCGAAAACATGAGAATGAAAATTTGGTTTAAGAATAATAATACTTCAGCAAGTCTTGGCTCTTATAATAAGCATATGAAAGAATTATGTGAATTGTTTACTTTTAAAACCTTTAAAATAACTGGAGTGACTGGGTGACTCAGTTGGTTAAGTGTCCAACTCCTGGGGCGACTGGGTGGCTCCATCATTAAGCGTCTGACTTTGGCTCAGGTCATGATCCCAGGGTCCTGAGATGGAGCCCCACATCGGGTTCCCTGCTCTGCGGGAAGCCTGCTTCTCCCTCTCCCACTCCCGCTGCTTGTGTTCCTGCTCTATCTATCTCTCTGTCAAATAAATAAATAAAATTTTATTTAAAAAAAGTGTCCAACTCTTGATTTTGGCTCAGGTCATGATCCCATGTCAGGCTCTGTGCTGGGTGTAGAGCCTGCTTAAAATTCTCTCTTTCTTTCTCTCTTTCCCTCTCTAAAACAAAAACAAAACAAAACAAAAAAATGCTTTAAAATAACTAAGTAAATCCTCTGGGCTAAAAGCCTCCTGTAAATCACATGACAGGACAGATGGAAGGAGTCACCAGACCTTCCAAACATGTATTCCTTCCACAAGCACTTATTAAGTAGTCATTTATGAAGGTTTGTGGGAGAGGATTAATTCCCACTCAGCTGCTTTTTTCCAGAATAATGGATTTTGCTGAGTGAACAAGAAAGTTGAAAGACGTTTTTGAATGTCTGTTGGGAGAATATTATTTGAACTAAGACTTACTATAAAGATATAAAGCTTATTTGTTTATATCAAATGTCTTCATGAAGTTCCTTGTTAGAAATGTATTGATGGGTATTAAAGAGGGCACGTATTGAATGGAGCACTGGGTGTTATACACAAACAATGAATCATGGAACACTACATCAAAAACTAATGATGTAATGTATGGTGATTAACATAACATAATAAAATAAAATTTAAAAAAAAAGAAATGTATAGAAACATTCAAATGGAAAAAGGTGGTGATCCACCATCAACATCCCTCTCTCAGGCAGTTCCAGAGTATTTCCTGCTCCTGACACACAGAAATATGTCCCTAATTCCATACCTTTTCTGTACCTGATCTTTCTCAGCTCAGAATTCATGTTAATTTAGATTTTAAAAAGTCAGAGATGACTTTTTAGCAGAATAATGACTTTCAGCTATGAGCTTTGTGGAAATAAACAAAGACCAGCCAAATAGAATGGTATTAAAAGAAAAGAATTCCAAAGGAGAAGGGTATCCATGGGTGTAAAGTTTGCAAAGAGGCCAATAAACAATAATAATAGCAGTGGAGCTGTAGTATTTATTCTATGCCAGGCACTTTCTACAACTATTATTATCCTCTTTTTATAGATGAGTAGACTGAGGCAAAAACAGTTTAATAACTTGCCTAAAGTCACTTGCAGGTAAGCAAGCAGGCCAAAATGTGAAGCTAGATGTTCTAATTAATCCACCCACTGTCCCCTGTCTGGGGTAGTAGCATAAAGACTAACAGCCCCGTGGAGCAATGAATGAAGAAAGGGATTTGTTTCCAACCTAGTTGAAATATCAAAGACTGAGAATTTTATTCCCAGGAAGGATTTTAGAGCAATTTTCAAGTTTTTATAGGACCTTCTTCCCAATAAAGTATTATGGAAATGTCAGTATGTGATTACTTTCAGTCTTGCCAATACAGAGCACCCTCATTCTTCCCAGGTCTCTCCTTACAAAATCCCTGAATATAACCCAGCAAATGGACCTCGGAGAACTGGTAGGTGAGATGAGAAGGGCAGGATAAGTACCCGGGACTCCATTTATGGTGTTGCCTCCCATAACCCCAGTGGGGTTGAAAAGCCTCCCCATATTGTGCCTCAGGCACAGATACAGAAGGCCCTGAAGGAGGCTGGCCTTCTAAACCAGGGACCAGGAAGGCCGAACTAAGGACAGGAAACCTTTGGTTGATGTCCACCCTACTCTATTAAATGCCAAGGGGAAAAAAAAAAAAAAACACTTTTACCCAGTTTCAGTGACCTAGTAGGGAGTTGATTTTCCATCCACCCCCTGTACCATGGAGCAAGTAATGGCCTTCTTATGGGATCAGGTGGTAAGTTCATCATCCATCCCTTGCCCAGACCATAGGGGGACACCAATTGCCCACTCTTATCATGGTCTTATCAGAATATGCTAAGTCTCCACCCCCACAGTGTTAGTGGGCCCTCTGCATCCCCTCCCTGGCATCAGCACAACACAGCTGGGAGCTAAACTTACACCCCTCCTCCCCAAACTTGGAGGCAATGGGGTAGGATGAGTTAGTATTCCATTTTCACCCAGAAGGAGTCAACATGAGAGCGGAAAGCTAAACTTTTACCCACCCTTCTGTAAGGAGGCAGGGGACTCAGCATGTTCCACCTTCATGGTGGTGTAGTATTGGCAAGGCTTAGTGGAAAAGATGAATACACACACCTGCCAGGTCCTTATGCTACACCCCCATGGGAGGATACTTTTTTAAAAAAGATTATTAAATAGAATCCAGAGTCTCATAATATATCCAAAAGGCCAGGATACAGCTGAAGATCATGCATCAAACCCAGGAGCCAGAAAAACCACAACTTGAATGAGAAAAGGCAATCACAGACACCAACATCAATATGAATCAAATATTGGAATTATCTGACAAGGATTTTAAGGCAGGGGTTATAAAGATGGGTCAACAAGCAATTACTAATTCTCTTGCAACAAATTGAAAAAAAAAAGAAAATTACAGAAAGGAAATATAAGCTAGAATAAAAAGAACCAGATGCAAGTTACAGAACTGAAAAAATGATTGAAATGAAAACTAACTGGATAAGCTCAATAGCAGAGTGTAGATGACAGAGGATAGATCAATGAACTGGAGGACAGATCAGTAGAATTAAAATAATTTGAACAAGAGAAAAAAATAAACTGGGAAACAAAAAAAGAACAGACTCAGGAAATTCTAAAGACAGAAAAATATTTAAAGAAATAATATCTGGAAACTTCTCAAATTTGGAAAAATATATAAATCTACTATATTAGCTCCCTTGTGGCTACTGTAAAAAATCACCACAAACTTGGTGGCTTAAAACAACAGAAATTTGTTCTTTCACAGTATTGGAGGCCAGGAGTCCAAAATCAGTATCAAGGGACCCAAATCAAGGTGGTGGCAAGTTGCAGAGGCTCTAGGAGAGAATGCATTCCTTGCTCATTCCAGCAGAAGCTGTCAACATTCCTTAGCTTGTGCCTGCATCATTCCATTCTGTGCCTCCAAGGTCACATTGCCTTCTCCTTTCTGTGTCTTCTCTGTGTGTCTATCATCTCCTCTTTTCACTATAGGATAACATAGAGATTTTATGAGGATTTAAGACCCGCCTGAGTATTACTCTTCCTCTCAAGACTTTTAACTTAATCACGTCTGCAACAACCCCTTTTCCTGAATAAAGTAATGTTCACAGGTTCCAAGCATTTGACATGGATGTCTTTTGGAGGAGGGTCATTTGTCAGCCAACCATACCTACAGATTCAAGAAGCTGAAGCAATTCCAAATAAGTTAAATCCAAAGAAATCCATGCCAAGAACACATCATAAACTTCTGAAAACTAAAGGCAAAGAAAAATCTTCAAAGCAACCAGAGAAACAAAACATTACTTTTAGGGGAAAAACCATTTAAGTGACAGCGGATTTCTCATTGAAATCAGTGTTCCATGATTCATTGTTTGCATGTAACACCCAGTGCTCCATGCAATACGTGCCCTCTTTAATACCCATCACCAGGCTAACCCATCCCCCCACCCCCCTCCCCTCTAGAACCCTCAGTTTGTTTCTTGGAGTCCATAGTCTCTCATGGTTCGTCTCCTCCTCCGATTCCCCCCCCTTCATTTTTCCCTTCCTACTATCTTCTTCTTCTTTTTTTTTTTTTTTTTTTTTTACATATAATGTATTATTTCTTTCAGAGGTACAGGTCTGTGATTCAACAGTCTTACACAATTCACAGTGCTCACCATAGCACATACCCTCCCCAATGGTGATTAACATAACATAATAAAAAAAAATCAAAAGGAAAAATTCAGTATGTAGAAGTCAAAAGTGTACGACAGCAGCACTACCCTTGTTCATGCCTCACCTGGTCACCTACATTAATCCTTACCTCCCATCCCCAAGGAATGTCTCCAAAACCTTTTAACTCCTAAGATTTAGCCAAGAATTTTAGAGGTACTCCAAAATATAAAATTTTAAACCATCCCCATTTCTTTTTTCAAGATCTATTTAAAATGACTTTCATTCGTGGTTTAATATATCAACTATATCACATTCATAATCTGATCAAATAACATATGCAGAGAATATGAAATTGATAGGAATAGCAGGTTGGATAGCTAGTGCATTGCTTCTCAAACTTTAATTTGCAGGGGTGCGTGGGTGGCTCAGTTGGTTAAGTGTCTGCCTTCAGCTCAGATCTTGATCCCAGTGTCCTGGGATCGAGCCCAGCATTGGGCTCCCTGCTGAGTGGGGAGCCTGCTTCTCCCTCTCTCTCTACCTGCTGCTCCCCCTGTGTTTACTGTCTCTCTCTCTAATAAATAAAATCTTAAAAAAAAACAAACTTTAATTTGCAAAGCAACATCTGAGGCTTTTCTAAGTCAATGGGTCAGGGGAGTAGTGGAGCAGGAAGTTGAGAGTCTGCATTTTTTTAACAACCTACCTTTTATTTAAATGTAGAATTAAAGTTTTATTTACATATTTTGCAATTATAAACTCAGTAAAGTCAGAAACATGTATACAAGTTAGGAATCATCTAAAATTAACATGGAAAGACACAATTGGGAAAAGGGGTGTAATTTATTTGATATTAACTGTATCACACAAGCATATCAACTCCATATAAAAAGCTTTACTTATTGATATTTACCAATGAAAAAAGGATGGTACTTATTTTTGCTATAATTTATACCCTTTACTTCATTATCTAAATGTCAATAATTAAAATTGCTTAAAAACTTATTAACATGATGTTTACAATTCCATAATATTGGTGTCTTCAATTTTTTGCACAATTTTCTAACTTTATAATACAGTGTTGCTTGTTCCTATGTTTTCAGCTTCACTGAGGTATAATGGACAAACACAATTATAAGATATTTAAAGTGTACATTGTGATGATTTGATATATATATACATATATACACGTGCATATATACATTGTGAAAGGATTCCTCTTATCTAGTTAATTAACACATCCATCACCATATATATATCACTCAGAATAATGTTCTTGAGATACATCCAAGTTGTTGTATCAATAATTCATTCTATTTATTCCTAAGTAGTATTGCATGGTATGGAGTTACTCAATTTGTTGAGCTATTCACCTATAAGGAATATTTTTGTTGTCTCCAATTTTGGGCTATTGAAATAATGCTGCTATGAACAATTATGTACCTAATTTTGTGAAAACATAAGTCTCCATTTCTCTGGGTTAGACACTCAGGGTTGTATGGTAAGTGTATATTTACTTTAAAAATTTTTTAAGATTTTATTTATTCATTTGAGAGAGAGAGAGAGAGAAGGGGGTTGCAGAGGGACAAGCAGACTCCCTGCTGAGTGAGGAGTCCGATGTGGGGCTCCATCCCAGGACTCTGAGATTATGACCTGAGCTGAGCTGAAGTCAGGTGCTTAACTAACTGAGCCACCCAGGCACCCCAAGTGTATATTTAATTTTTACAGAAACTGTCAAAATGTTTTTCATTGTAGCTGTGCTATTGTACCTTCCCACCAACAACATATAAGAAATACAGTTTTTCTGCCTGCCCTCCAGGATTTGGTATTAACTATTTTTTATTTTAGCTGTTCTAATAAATAAGTAGTGATCTTATTGTGATCTTAATTTGCATTTCCCCCTTAGCTAATGATGTCAACTATCTTTTCATGCACTTATTTTCCAGCTGTATATATCTGTATACTTTTTGCCAGTGAAATGTTTCTTCAGATCTTTTGCACATTTCCAAAATTATTTGTCTTTAAATGTTGAATTTCATATATTCTAGATATGACTCCTTTGTCAGATATATGATTTGCAAATGCTTTCTCCAGTTTTTATTTTGTCTTTTCATCTTTTTAACAGGGTCTTTCTCGGATCAAAAGTTTTTTAATTTTAATGTTCTATTCATCAACTTATTTATTTTATGGATTTTTGGGAAGGTGTAATGTCTAAAAAATTTTCATTAGGCCTTAGATCCTGAAGCTTTTGTCCTACTATCTTCTTAAAGATTTATATTTGTATGTTCTCCATTGACATCTATTGACTCACTTTGAGTTTTTTAATAGTGTGAGGTTTAGGTCAATGTTCATGTTTTTCCTGTGGCTATCCAATTACCGCCAGCATCATTTGCTGAAAAATTATACTTTTACCATCAAATTACTTTTTTCACCTTTGTCAAAACTCAGGTGGCCATACTTGTGTGGGGCTATCTCTGGGGGTTCTCCAATCTATTCCATTGATCTATATGTATATCTCACTGCCAATACCATCTTGATAACCATGTAGAAAGTCTTAAAATGCAATAGTGATCCTCCTACTTTACTCTTTTTTCCCAAAATTATTTTTTGCTTTGTTTTTCATTGACCTTTCAATAAAAAATTTAGAATAATCTTGCTTATATGTACAAAAATCTTTCAGGGATTTCATAGAAATTTGATTAAATTTGTATATCAATGAGGGGAGAATTGGCCTCTTTACAGTGTTGCATCTCAAAGCCATAAATATGGAACAGGTCTCTATGTACTTGGATCTTTTTTATTTCTTTTATCAGAATTTTATAGTTTTCAGCCTATAAGCCCTGTACCTGTTTTGTTAGATTTAAAACTACAGATTTCTGTCTTTTTATCTTGAATGATTGTTAATGGTATTTATTGTATTTTTAATTTTAGTTTTCATGTGTTCATTGTTAGTATATAGAAATACAATTGATGTTTGTGGTATCCTACCATTTTGCTAAACTCATTGATTAGTTCTATGAGTTTTTAGTATATTATTTGAGATTTACTATGTAGACAATACCTTCTGCAAATAGGACAGTTTTATCTCTCCCATTCTTATGTGTTTGGTTTTTGTCTTTCATTCTTGCCTTATTGTTCCTGCTAGCACTTCCAGTACTATGTTGAAAAGAGTGGTAAGAGTGAAAATCTTTGCCTTGTTCTCAATTTTAGAGAAAACATTCAGTATTCACCATTATGTATGATATTAGTTGTAAGTTTTTGGAGATAATTTTTAATAAGTTAGGGAAGTTCCCCTATATTCCTCTATTTCTGAGTGTTTGTATCAGTGAAGGGTATTTTTTTTCATAAATAATTATTTTTATTTAATGTAAAAAGAATAGATTAACAGATACTAGGAAGACCACACCTCTGGTCTAGGCCTATCAACCAAATCTGGTTCTAATATTTTGTGGATATTTATGAAATTATGAAATTTATATGAAATAAATCAAATAAAGACAAATACTATATGATTTCACTTATATGTGGAATCTAAAAACCAAAACAAGACAAAACAAACAAAAAGCAGAAGTAGATCCATAAATACAGAAAACAAACAGATGGTTACCAGAGGAGGGAGAGGATGAGCAAAATGGGTGAAGGGGAGTGGGAGGTATACAGGCTTCTAGTTATGGAATGAATAAATCGTGGCGATGAAAGGTATATCATAAGGAATATAGTCAATGGTATTATAATAGTGTTGCATGATGACAGATGGTAACTACACTTGTGAGCATAGCATAACTTATAGAGTTGTCAAATCACTATGTTGTACACCCAAAACTGGTGTAACATTTTGTGTCAATTCTACTTCGAAAAAAAATTTTTTAAAAAATCAAGGGGCACCTGGGTGGCTCAGTCAATTAAGCATCCAACTCTTGATCTCAGCTCAGGTTTTGATCTCGGGGTCATGAGTTCAAGCCCTGCATTGGGCTCAATGCTGGGTGTGGAGCCTACTTAAACAAAACAAAAACCAAAACCAAAAAATGGTACTGAATTTTATCAGATGCCTTTTCTGCACCAATTGATATGATCATGTGATTTTTCTTCATTAATCTACTAATAGGGTAATTTTCAAATGTTAACCTAGCTTTGCATCACTGGAATAAGTCCCTCTCCATCACGGTGTATAATCCTTTTTAAATGTTGCTGAACTATATTTATTAATTTTTTAAAAATATTTTATTTATTTATTTGAGAGAGAGAACACGAGAGAGAGAGAATATAAGAGAGAGAGAGCACTAGGAGAAGCTGGCTCTCCACTGAGCAAGGAGCCCGACATGGGGCTTGATCCCAGGACTTCAAGATCATGAACCAAGCTGAAGGCAGATGCCTGAGTCACTCAGGTGCCCCTACATTTGCTAATTCAAAAAAATTTTTGTATCTATAGTCATGCGGGATATTGGTCTGTAGTTTTCTTTTTGTACTATGACCAGTTTTGGTAGCAAGGTGATACTGGCTTTATAGTTTGAGTTGAGAGATTCTCTGAAAGAGATTGTGTAGAATTGGTATTATTTCCTCATTAAGCATTCAGTATTGATCACCAGTGAAACTATCTGGATGTAGAGATTCCTTTTTGGGGAAGTTTAAAATTATGAATGCAACTTCTTATTAGTAACAAGGCTATTTAAATGATCTATTTCATTTTAGGTGGGTTGTGGTAATTTCGGATGGCTTGTTCCACATAAATTGTAAAAATGTAGAGTTGTTTCCAGTATTCCCTTATAGGTCTTTTAATATCTGCATGGTTTATAGTGATATCCCTTGTTTCATTCTTGATATTGATAATTTGGATCCTCTCTTTTCCTGCCTCAGTCTTGCTAAATGATAGCAAATTTTACTGATCTTTTTCAAAAGACCAGCTTTTTGTTTTATTGATTTTCTCTATTGTTTTCCTGTTTTAATTTTATTGATTCCTGCTCTTATCTTTATTAATTCCTACTTCTGCTTGCTTTGAGTTTATTTTTCTCTTTTTCTAATTTCCTGAGATGGGAGCATAGATTATTGATTTCAGATTTTTCCTCTTCTCTAAACATTTTGTCCTATACATTTCCCTGCTGTATAGTTGTGCTTCACAAATTTTGATGTGTTTTATTGTCATTTTTATTCAGTTTAATGTATTTTTAAATTTTCCTTGAAACTTCCTCTTTAACTAATGGAAAATTAAGGAGTGTATTATTTTGTTTCCCTGTTTTGAGATTTTCCTGTTATCTGTTATTAATTTATAGTTTTGTTCTGTTGTGGCCAGAGAACATACTCTGTATGATTTCAACTATTTTTAAATTGGCTGAGGCTTGTTTGCTCACACTAAATACAGTTTATCTTGGTATATGTTTCAAAGGTGCTTAAAAAAATCTGATTGTGCTGTTATTGGATGGAGCATTCTATAAATGTTGATTAGATCCTGTTGGTTAATGGTTTGTTGAGCTCTATATCCTTGATGATTTTCTGTCTAGTTTTCTAACAATCATTGAGGGAATTACATTGAAGTTTCCAAATGTAACTGTGGATTTGTCTACTTCTTCTTTCAATTTTATCACTTTTTGCTTCACATATTTTGTAACTCTGCTGTTTAGTGCATTGCATATTTAGGATTTCTATGTCTTCTTAGTGGATTTGTCATTTTATCATTATGTAATGTCCTTCTCTGTCCTTGGTATTTTTTTTGTTGTTGTTATTCTGAAGTCTACTTTATCTGATATTAATATAGCCAATTCTGCTTTATCTTAACTAATGTTTAAATCAATGGACATTTTTTTCATCCTTTTACTTTCAACTTACCTGCATAATTATATATGAAGGGAGTTTCCTATAAACAGCACGAATTTGAAGTTTGCTTTTTAACCCAGTCTGCCAATCTCTGTCTTTGAATTGGTTAGGGCATTTACATTTGATATATTTTTTGATATGTTAAGGCTTAAGTCTGCCATTTTAATTTTTCTTTTCTGTATATTCTTTCTCTTTTTAATTTCTGTTTTCTTCTTCCTATCTTTTGGATTTCTTGAATGCTTTTTTAGAGTTCAATTTTGGTTTATCTACAATTTTTTTTTTTAAGTATGCCTCTTTGTATAGTTTTTTAAATGGTTGTTCTAGGTATTACGTTATATACACATACCTGATAGTAGTACACATGTGTCAGCACTTTACCAATTCACATGAAATGTAGAAATCTTCCCTCCTTTTGTCACTTTATCCTCCTCATTTGTAACATATTTATATTAAATATTTCCCTGAATATATTGAGAAGTATATTATTATTACAACTTTTTTGCTTCAATCATCAAACATAATTTAGAAAACTCAAGAAGAAGAGGAAATTCCATTGTATTTACCTATAATTTTACTCTTTCCATTGTTCTTTCATTCTTGCTCAATTTTCTACAATCCTTCTTTTATCATTTCCCTTCCATTTCAAGAACTTCCTTCAACCATTCTTTTAGTTAGGTCTGCCAAAAGATTTCTTAATTTTCATTTATATGAGAATGATCTCCCCTCCATTCCAGAAGAAAATTTTTACTGGATATAGAATTCTGGGCTTAAAATTCTTTTCTTGAAGTACTGGAAAAATGTGCCATTCCACCTGAATTTCATGGTTTCTAACATGAAATCTCCTGTCCTTTGAATTGCTTTTTTCTCAGACCCCTTTCAAGACTATTTTTTTCTTATTTTGCACTTTCTATTGTTTGGCTATGATGTGAGTTGGTGTGAATTTATTTGGGTTTATCTTCTTTGGGATTCTCCCAGTTTTATGAACCTATAGTTTTATGGTTTTTGCCATTTAGAAAATTTCAACTCTTAATTCTTCCAATAATTTTTCATTGCTACCCACATTATTGTCTTCTTCTGGGATTCCAATAACATTTTTTTCCTTCCTATAGTCTCACATGTCTCTGAATCTCTGTTTATTTATTTATTTTTTAAATAAATTGACTCATATATCCCAGACTAGAAACTGGAGAAAAGAAATAAATAATATTTTCTCCATGTTGTTCAGATTGGGTAATTTTTCTTGTTCTGTCATCAAGTTCACTGATTCTTTTCTCTCTCCTCTTTATTCTGTTGTTGGGCTTCTTCCTGGTTCTTGGTATGATGAGTGGTTATTTTTTAATTGACACTTAAGTATATTTATTATTATGTTATGAAACTCTGGATCATATTTAAACTTTCTGTTTTAACAAGCTTCCTTTAACACAATTTCAGCAGGAGAAGAGTGAGTACTGCATCATTACTGTCAGATGTAGGTAAAATTCAGGTTTACTACTTGGTCTTCATCGACACCTGAGGGAATGAATCCCCTTTACTGTGGGCTATTTGTGTGAGGGCCAGATCTCCAACAGGTATCCACCAATATATTCCTACCTGGGAGAGGGTAGGACATTTTGTTACTGCTCCTCATGTGGCTTCTACTGAAACCATGTGTGGGTGGTGGACTTAGTACCAGTGAACAGTGGTGAAAGTTCTCTTATCTAGGTTGTTTCTGACAGCATTCCAGTAAGGAGGGGTAGAGTTGCCTCATCAATACCAGATGAATGAAAGTGGAAGTCGAGGCTCCTTACATGGCCTCCACTGACACTATGGGGGAAAGTGGGGTGCTGGCTCCCTATTTGGCCATCTCTGACTCCACTCTGTTGGGGGAAGAAGAGTTGGAAAGCAAATATGGAAGTCTAGACTTTATCCCATATTTGCTGCAAAGGATAAGGGTGAGGGGGGGGCTCATTTTTTTTTTTTTTTTTTTTGGTAGTGTGTGGCTGGAGTAGAATGTTTATTGACTAAAAGTCTTTGGTCTGGCAAAGTAGTTCCCCTCCTAATCCTTTGTTTAGAAATAAAGTTTTTATTGGGCTTTTGTTGTTGTTGTTTTTGTTCTGTGCCTGTTGGGGTTTCCACGTGGCCAGCTTCTCCATTTTCTAATCTGGGATATGAGGCAAAAATAAAATCCAGGAAACTCACCAGCATGTCACTTTTCCAGATTTTTAAGCTGTACTTGCAAGAGAAATACAGAAATGTACATCTATTTCCTCATTCCAGAAATGGAAGTCATCGATTGATTGAGAGTGATTAATCAAAAATGCCAAGATAATTCAATAGGGAAAAGATAGCATTTTCAACAAATAATGCTAAAAGAAATGGACATCAAAATAAAAAGTGAACCTTGGCCCTTACTATACCATATACAAAAATTAACTCATAATGGATCTTAGACCTAAATTAAGAGCTCAAACTATTATACTTTTTGAAGAAAAACTAAGAGAATATCTTAGCAGTTGTGGATTTGGCAAAGATTTATTAGATATAACACAAAAGTACAAGCTATTAAAGAAAAAAATTAATATATTAGACTTATTCAAAATAAAAAAACAGTTTTGCTCTTTAAAGACAGTTACAAAAAATGAAAACATCATCAAGTCTTTGCAAAACCTATATCTGACAAAAAAAACAACCCTTCTATTTAAATATATAAAGAACTCTTATAAGTTAATGAGACAACCCAATTAAAAATGAACAAAATATTTGAGTAAACACTTCACCAAAGAAGATATACAAATGGCCATCAAGCACATGAAAAGATGCTCAACATCGTAAGTCATTAAGGAAAAGCTAATAGGGAGTTTTAGCATCTACTCACCAGAGAGAGGCTACTACATATTACTAGAATAACAGAAATAACAGTCTGATCAGCAAGTTGGGGCAAGGATATAAAGCAACCAGAACTCTCCATACATTTCTCATTAGAATGAAAAAAAAAAAAACTTTAAAAAACATTTTGACTATTTCTTAAAAACTTAAATGTGCACTAACCATAGGACCCAGAAATCCAACTCCTAGGCATTTACTCAAGAGAAATGAAAGCATATGCTCCCACAGAGACTTTGCATACAAACACTCATAGACCTAAATTGGAAACAATCCAAATGTCCATACAGAGGTACATCCATAAATAAAAAATTACTCAACAATAAAAATGAATGAACTAATGATGCATGCAACAATATGGATAAATCTCAAAAATAATTATGCTGATTTAAAAGCAAGACTTAAAAAAATATGTCTTGTATGATTCCATTTATGTAAAATTCTAAAAAAATACAAGCCAATTTATAGTGACATAAAGAAGATAAGGTTGCCTGGAGTTGGGGGAAATTGTTGCCAGAAGAGGTAAAAGGGAATTACCAAAGAACATGAAGACATTTTTGTGGGTGATGGATATTAATTATCTTGACTGGGGTTATTGTTTTACCAGCCTCATCAAATTGTACAATTTAAATTTGTGCAGTTTAATATCAGTCAGTTTTACCTCAATAATGCCAAGTATAAAACAGCTCATGGGTTTGAGCTGAGGATTAAATGAGACAACATGCAAAGAAACTAGCTAAATGCTTGGTACCTCTTTTGAGTTTTATTCTTCTCTTCCTCTGCCTCTTCTTCCCCTCTCTTTCATACTGGAGACTAAGTGAGTGAAGTGCAAGGAGAGTGTATTTTCCTTCCTTTTCTGAGGGGCCTGACAAAGTGTGCTAGGGATGGGGAAAATTATTGCCAGAAGAAGCAGGAGGGGATTACCAAAGAACATGAGGACATTTTTGTTATTTCATTTTGTTATTCCAGTTATTTTGTCAAAGCTGAGCCAACTGTGTCAGTGGAAGCACATTCATTATGTTGGTTTATAAAGTCACAGAGTAAGAAAAGCATTGCTGTTAGGACTAAGCCTTTCATTAAAGTATCGCAAATTAAGGACATTCTAGTCTCCTTTGTTTCTCACTTTTAATTCCTTTCTGCTGACTTAACTTCCTTAGGTACTCATCTTAATTTTTCTTTCCATTTTGATGTCTGTTCTCCTGGGTTCTGTTAGGATTTATCTTGAAATCCTTTAAAATTCCTACTCCTGATCTATTTTGCATGTGCTTGTCACAAGAGACTTGAAACAAATCAACATTTAATTTTTTTCTTCATCTATATATAGTTTTTATTGAAGTATAATTAACATACAATGTTAAATTAGTTTTAGTTATACAATATATTGATTCAACGATTCTATACGTTACTCAGTACTCACCACAGTATATATACTCACCCTCTGTCACCATAGAACATTATTACAATATGATTGACTATATTCCCTATGCTGTACCTTTCATGTCCAGGACTTATTTATCCCATAACTGGAAGTTTGTACCTCTTAATCCCCTTTATCAACTTCACCCATGCCATCACCAGCAACCACCAGTTTGTTCTTTGTACTTAAGACTCTTTTGTATGTTTATTTGTTCATTTGTTTTTTTTAGATTCCACATATAAGTAAATCATATGGTATTTATCTTTCTCTGTCTGATTATGTCAATACATCTTTTTTATCCATTCATCTATTGATGGACACTTGGGTTGCTTTCACATCCTGGCCACTATAAGTAATGTTACAGTAAACAGGGGTGCATATATCTTTTTAAATTAGGTTTTTGTTTTAATTTTAAAGCATAGTACTAGTATTTTATTTACTAACTTAAAAGCATTTTTCATGGCAACTGTTCATTATTCTCTTTATCCAACTTTGTCCTTCCCTTGGTTCCTCTCTCTTTCCACTGACAGGGTTACAATATTTATTGTTTAAATGATTTAATAAATGAGTTAAATTGTTTAAAAGTTAACTTTCTCTGGAAGCACAGCAGGACCACTTGAGCCCAGGCTCACTTCAGACCTTATCTTAATATTTCTTTCAAAAGATGGAAAAAGGTCGTTTCATTTGAGTATGTCAAGTAGGGCCTGATCTCACTGATTCTAGAGGCCTTTACCTTTTCTGAGATTCTGCATTTCCTTTAGGTCTGCGAATGATACCAGCAGTTCTAAGGCACAAACATAAAGAAAGATTAAAAAGAAAATGGAAAATCCAGGAATAAAGAAGGAGAGAAAGGAAAAGAAGAGCAGAGACAGGGGAAGAAAGGGGGAACTGAACTGGAGAGATTAATGGGAAGAGGAGAGGAAGTTGGAAACAGGATAGACACTGGATTGAAAAATGAGAAGTTGAAGACTGACAAGGGGCTGGGGAGAGAATGCAAAGTCAGGGAGCAGACTTAGGGACAGACTAATGGGTAACTGGGGTAATGGGAATGTCCCATTGGCTCCTGGACAGACTAGGGTCCCTTGTCAGCTCTATTTCTAAGACTAGCAATATGGTGGATAAATGTGTCTTCTTTGCCTTAGATGCCACTTACTGTCTGACCTAAATGAAACAGAGAGGGAAAATGAGGCTGTCCTCTTGAGTTACATTTTACTAAACCTTGGCTCATGGCCTAGATCTTGGAAATAGGCCATATTTGATAAAGCAATGTTTTCTGCTGGTAAAGGACAGAGCTAAGAATCTGGCTAAACTAGAAGGCCATAAAACTAAGGAAATAGGGATCTGCAAAAAAAATTAATTAATTAAAAATGAAACCATTTCCTTCAAGTCATTCAGAGCACTGCCCCCTTAGGATAAATTCAGAAAGAAGCTCTCTTGTTTCTAGTTCATTTGGGCATTGGGAGATAGAATGATCTGCCTAAATTTTGTGCAATTAGTGATGAAAGTATAAAAAGAAGTCAGGATCTTCAATTCTAACCCATGTTTATTTTTTTCTCTTTTCTTTTCTCTTTCTTTCTTTTTCTTTTTCAAAATTAATCAACTCTCTCTTTATCATGAACTCATGGTTGGTTTAAAATCATTGCTATCCCACTATTTATCCACTTCATGCAAAAACTCAAGACTTTGAGATATCACCCTGACTTTATTGTTATCACAAGTCAAAGACTGTCATCAGTGGACATGCAATTTAAATTATGCTTGTGCTCTATAAGTTGATGTGAAAAGTATGTTGAAAATCCCATATGAGGAGATCCATTATGATCCTGCATCTTTATACTGCTTTCTACAGAGAAAAGAAGATTCATTCTTTGAATGAGTGCTGTCTACTGGGTCAGAACTACACTTGAGACCAAACTCTTGATTAAAGGATAAATGGGGGGTAGGGGGAGTCCCTGTGCTAATGACCAACATAAAGAGATTTTTATACTTTGTGAAAACTTCAATCTTCAGATAAATTTAGATGCTTAAGTAATTGATTCTCATTTGGTTTCTTATTTTATATAGTTGTTTTTATGCTTCCCATTGCCTGTTTTTAGCCAATGTCAATGTCAAATATATAATTTTTGTCTGACTTTTATATAAATTCAACTCAAATCAATAAATGTTTACTGATTCCTTCCTCTGTCTAGAACTCTGTTGTGCTGATTTTGTGGGAAATTAGAGAGACACACAAGAATTTCTCTGCTTTCAGTGTATCAGAATCACCTGATCTTTTTTCTAATGCAAATTTCTGATGGATCAAATTAAAAGTTTAATTTCAATAAAGACCAAGAAATAAGATGATGAAATTTTAAACTTTTCATTTATAGTAAGAGACCCTAGGAAATTTTTAGAGGAATTGAAGGGAAATGGGAGTTTTCAGTGGTCTCTACACTAGAGCCTGTTCTGATGCGATGTTCTATTATGGTGTCCTTTTGGAGCCCTGGAGCAAGTCTTGGAAGCTGAGATTGACTCTGAGGACAGGCTCATCTAGCACCACCTCCTTTCTACAGTTTCCTTCATTCACCAGTACTACAGAAGGTCAACTTTTTGGGTAGAGGGACATGTTCCTCTGTTGGACTTAGTCTGGGGAAAAGCATTCCTCACAGAGCAGACTTTGAAAGTGCCATCCTTTCCCCTACTTTGTTCTGCCTGCAATGCAGCTGAGATGCACAGAGTATGGTGACTATCTTGTGACCATGAGAGAAATAAAAAGAGAATGGCAAAGATACAAATTGTGACCTGGAGAAGCTAAACCACTGCCAGCAGTGGCCTACTTCCAGATTCCTTGTTTGTTGAGAAAAATGAATCCTAGTTTGTTTAAGAAAAATTTTAAAGGCAATGTAGATGGTTCAGGGCAGCAGATCTTGAGCCAGACTTCCCAGCTTTAAATACCAACATTATTACTTGCTAGCTGTGTGAGCCAGAGCAAGTCATTTAATCTGCCTCTGCTTTGATCTGCTTATGTGTAAAATGTGGATTATGGCACATATATTTTGGGCTTTGGGGGTCTTTCAGGGTATTAAACCCCTACAGACAGCCATGCTCCATTGGAAAAACCATTTCAAGTCACAAACTACTTGAAATACCACCTATTGGAAACTGGAAACTACTTGCTGTGCCAAACTTTTCAGAATCTTTATCTTAAAATCCACTCCAAGACAGTCAAAAATTCTGAAGAGCCACCTCCCTAATCTGTTCCTACTGATTAAAAAAAGTTAAAAACTCTAGATAAGGTGGCATAGCTTCAGACAAAGCACCAGTGAGAAGACTTTTGGGCTTTGTTACATAGTTCAGGTTAATTCACATCAGAAGAAATAAAGTAGTTATGGTCATATTATAGGTATTAATATCAATATTGAATTCCATGGGTCTATATGTAAAACCAAGGTCTCCTTTAGTGACTTAAAATTATAGCATTTTAGATATTATTGACATATTCTTTATTTCAAAATAATCTTATATTGAAAAATACAATACTGTTAAAAAATATAAGTCCTCTCTAACTTGATCTATGTAATCTCAATAAAAATCACAACAAATATTTTGAAGGTCATTAGTAATATAATTATGAAATCTAAATGGAATTTCAGAGCTAAGAATAGTGAAGATACCCTTAAGAAAGAACAATGAAGGGGAATCTCCTCTTCTACATATCATGATTTATTATAAAGCTGCAGTAGTTAAGGCAGTGTGATAGTGTTCCAAGGATAGACATTTAGATTAATGAGATGGAATTGAAAGCCTAGAAACAAACCACGGCACTTTTTTTTTACACTTGATTTTTGAAAATGTGGCATAGCAAATGGCGAAAAAAAAGGATAGTATTTTAGATAAATGGTGCTGTATCATTTGTATATCTTCTTGAAAAAAAAGAATTAAAATTAACCCCCTTGATTAAAAAAAAATCAAGTTAAGGTAGATTGTAGATCTAAATATAAAAAACAAAACAAAACTCTTCAATAAGGTAATAAAAGAAAATATTTTCATGACCTTGGGGGAAGAGAAAGATTTCTTAAATAGGACACAAAAAGGACTAATCATAAAGGAAAAGACACGTAATTCAAACTACATTTTAAAAATTTTTTTTAAAGATTTTATTTATTTACTCATGAAAGACAGAGAGAGAGGCAGAGGGAGAAGCAGGCTTCCTGCTCTGCAGGGAGCCTGATGCAGGACTTGGTCCCAGGAATCCGGGATCATGACCTGAGCTAAAGGGAGACGCTTAGCTGGCTAAGCCACCCAGGCGCCCCTCAAGCTACATTTAAATTAAGACTGTCTGTTACTCAAAAAGCATGATTATGAAAGTGAACAGACAAACCATAGGCTGAGAAAAGATATTTGCAATTCATGTAACCAACAAAAGAGTCCTCTCCAGAGTATCAAGAGTTCCTAATAAATCAATAAGAAAAAGACTGACAACTCAACTGAAAAATGGAGAAGTGATCCAAGCAGGGATTTTTTCAAAGTATTTCTAAATGGACAATAAATATATGAAAAGATTCTCAACCTTATTAGTAATCAGCAAAATGCAAATTAATGAAAAAGACGGTCAACAACAAATGTTAGTGAGGATGCCAAGCATAAATTACCATCAGCTTAGAAATAACCTTGTGCCATTACTGGAGTTGGAAACAAGCACTCACTATGACTAGGCTGACCATGTTTTGGAGAACAAATGAAGACTCTAGCCATACAGGACATCAGGACAGCAAGCATAAGCAGGGACTGTTCCAGGCAAACCAGGATATTTGTTCACATCAGTTCTCTTATCCAGCAAGGCCATTCCTAGGAACACCAAGACATAGGAGCAAGAAGGTGCCACATATGTAAAAGGTCAAAACTGGGAAGAATCCAAATATCCATCCACTTACAGTATATACATAAATTGTGGTGTATTCACACAATAGAAGATTATAGTAAGGAATAAACGAACTAGAGTTACATGCAACAACATAATCTCACATAGTGTTGAAGGAAAAAAGTCAGACACAAAAAGTACATACAGTATAATTTCAGGAAATACAAACCATAATGTAAGAAGTAATGACTGTGTTAACATTGTTGGCAGAATCATGGACACCCAAAGATGTCCACACCCTAATCTCCCCAAACCTGTGATTATATAAACATGACAAAAGAGATATTGCAGATGGGATTAAGATTAAGGATCTTGAGATTAAGAGATTGTCCTGAATTATTCTGGGGGCCCAATGGAATTACAAGGGCCCTTAAAAGTGACATGAGCAGGAGTCAGAATCAGAGATGTAACAAAGGAAGCAGGGTCAGAGTGATGTTGTGTGAGAAAGACTCAACTGCCCATTACAATGGCTTTGAAGATGAAGAAGGGTCAGTGATCCCAAGAATGTGGGTGACCTTTAGAAGGTCTTGGGAAAGGCAAGAAAATGGATTATCTCCTAGAACCTCCAGAAAAGAATGCAGATCTGCCAACATCTTGACTTTAGAACTTCTGACTTCCAAAACTCTTAGATAATAAATTTGTGCTGTTTTAAGTCAGTATATTTGTAACAATTTTTTACAACAGCAATAGAAAACAGTCACCTTTCAGAAAGAGGGATAGCAGAGGAAGGGAGTTTGAAGAGTTGTGAAGTATTCTATTTCTGGATCTAGGTGATCATGATACAAGTGATCCTTAGGAGATATCTCTTGAATCATACATTTATTTGTGTGTGTGCTTTTCTCAAGTGTGTTATCACACACACACACACCCTACTACTTAATGAGGAAAAGAGGTAAAATATTCAGAGCCATTCCCACAATAAGTTCATAGCCCAAGGTCCACTCATATAGATAACTCAGGAAGGCACAGTTTCCCCCATGATTCAAATTAATGCAAGAAACTCAAACTTAACACAAGACAGGAGGTATGTAGATACCTCACTTCAGAGCCTCTAGCAAATAACTACCTTTTGTTTTTTAAAGATTTATTTATTTATTTTTACAGAGAGAGAGAGAGAACATGAGCAGGGTGAGGGGCAGAGGGAGAGGGAGACAAAATCCCAAGCAGACTCCTCACTGAGTGTGGAGCCTGACATGGGGCTCAGTTTCAGGATACTGAGATCATCACCTGAGCCGAAACCAAGAGTCAGACACTTAACCAACTGCGCCACCCAGGCACCCCCAAATAACTACCTTTTAAGAAGATTCAGAGCATTGTCTTTTAGTTTTTAATTGACTACCCTCTGCAAGAGGTGAGATTGATGAAGTTCCCAGCACAGCATCTGGCACAGACACACTAACTCCCGATGGCAAATCCAAATTTGGAGATTTATTTTTTTCTGTTTTGGGATTCTACAGGGCAGGGAATCAGCACTTAGGCTTCAATTTACCAACAAATGATGTCTCTTCTAATAGCAAGTGTGACGTGTTCTGTCTCAACTACCACACTGATTTCTGAAAACCATGCTTTGTAAAAATTACCTGATTCATGCACACTCCATGAAAAAGATATCCAATTGGAAGATTCAAAAGAGGACATTCTTATTAACCAGAGGAAGCCATATGGGAAAAAGGAACTAAGAAATATTATGTCACAGTTATTTACCCCATTGAGTAAACTCAAAATATATTTAAAAATTCAGATTTAAGCATTAGATAGATACATTGGTAATGATAAAAGTCTAGCATACTGCTCTAGGAATTTATTAAGAAAATTATTCTATTAAAGACTAAAGAGGGTGGGGAGGTCTTTTCATTTGTAATAAAGTGTTTTCCAAATATCCTGGTGCCCCAGTGAATGGTCTCACATATATCCACAAAATAATCACACTTGCCCTATTGTTACCACTATGAATTAATTAGACATGGTAGGAGGTGGAGACACTCAAAACATTCATCACATTTACTACCATGGTAAAAAACTGGAAACTTGTTCAATGTACAATAATAAAAATATGGATAGTATTTAAAATATAATGATGTAGAGTGAGAGGCAAAGAAGAACCTGATGTTAATCTATTCTGTTTCAATTAAGTAAAACATATATAGCTAATACACAAAAAGCCAGAAAAAAAGCATAATTGAAATGAGTCACATTAGAGTTTAGAGATTGCTAGTGGTTAATTTTTATGATTTTTGACACTTCCTGTAATTTTATTATATTGATTTTATATAAACTTAAAGGATTTATTGCTTTATAAAAAGATCTCATCATAGGATTCCTTCAATAATGAGATCCCCATTTGTAAAATAATTTAATTGCAAACATTTAAATTAAAAAACAAACAAACAGTATTTAAGTAGTGCATATATCTGTACTACTACTATGCACCTGTCCCTGTCAGGCTTTATGAAGAAAGAACTTGACTGGAATGTTAGTCTGGTATAGTGATGTAGTTTCAGAATATATGTGAGGTTTGGTGGGGTGAGGTCCAGAGCTGTTGGCAAAGAAAGAATTCTTGAGTCATCTTTGGTGCAAAAAGGTGATTTTATCAAAGCATAGGGACAGGACCCATGGACAGAAAGAACTGTACTGGGGTTGTGAGGAGCAATTGATTATATACTACGGGACTGGGGGAGGTAAGGAAAAAGGGAGGTTTTCAAAAGAACTTTCATATGCTCAAGAGGACTAACAAGATGCTGAGACCTTGCCATTGTCAAATTAAGGTTGTTTTTGCCCTCTACTATAGCATTAACATTAAGACAGTTGGGAGCTTCCTGGAAGAACATCACACATATCCCACCCAAGAATGAGGGAGAGGAGGTTGCAGGGTGTCAGCTTATGCTTTGTCTTCATCTAACCTTCTGCTCCCTCATCAACAGCACCCTTTGCTGTTTAATTCCAGGGCTTATAAATATCTTGTTTGGGTTTGGGGGGTAAGACATCTGCTTATCTTGGTGTCTGGGTGGCTCAGTTGGTTAAGCATCTGCCTTCAGCTCAGGTCATGATCCCAGAGTCCCAGGATTGAGCCCCAAATGGGGCTCCCTGCTCAGTGGGGAGTCTGCTTCTCCCTCTGCCTCTCACCCCACTCATGCTCTTTCTCACTCTCTCTCTCAAATAAATAAATACAATCTTCAAAAAAAAAAAGACATCTGCTTAACTTGGTGGCCTGTTCTATTTTTTGCTCAAAGAGAATTGGGGACTGTATCATCTGGGACCTACGTAGAGAAAAATGTGCTTTTCTTGCCAGCAATGGAGCTGGCAAGTTTTCTTTAAAGCACTCTACCCCAAAAGGGAAAAGAAAGTCCTCTTTAATACATGCTGCATGCTCAGGCTACATAGTAGGGTGCAAAAGGGACAAGTAGACTCAAGTCAGCAGACATGCTTTGTAATGCACAGCCAGCTTTGTAAATATGTTGACACCATTTTCTGCAGGGAAATGAAGACAAGGGAGATTTTCACAGCCCTGTTCAGAGGCACTTCCTGCTCACCCTTTCTATCTGATGGCCTGGCATTGGTTTTTGTTGACAGTGTTGGGGCTAATGGCATGATTACCTTAGGGAAATTAGGGGCATAATGCAGAGGATGGGGAACTAATTGAGCCAGCTCCTTCTTTTTTTTTTTTTTAGATTTTTTTTTTTTTAAGATTTTATTTATTTATTTGAGAGAGAGAATGAGAGATAGCACGAGAGGGAAGAGGGTCCGAGAGAAGAGGGTCAGAGGGAGAAGCAGACCCCCCGCTGAGCAGGGATCCCGATGCAGGACTCGATCCCGGGACTCCAGGATCATGACCTGAGCCGAAGGCAGTCGCCCCACCAACTGAGCCACTCAGGCGCCCAGCAGCTCCTTCCTAATAGCAGGGAGCAAGACCACAAATCAAAAAAGAAAAAAGTTCAGAAATCTTGAGAGCCTTTTAAAAATAAAGACTAAGGAAAACAGTGGTAGCTCAATGGGCAGCAGCCCACTTTTTGTATGGGGGATTTCTTTCTTAGAGTTAGATTCAGTTGAGATCAGAGCACCTCAAAATTTAAAATGCAGGCTCAGTTGGTTCAGTGTGAACTGGCCAGGCCCTGCATTCTTCCCCAGCTACCAGGCATGTTGAGACTGCATCTTGAAGGTGATGTAGAAATGTTAGGGTTCAGAGACAACAGCCAAGAAAGAATTCTTAAGACATTTTTGGTGCAAAAAGGTGGGTTTTTAAAGCACAGGGACAGGACCTGTGGGCAGAAAGGGCTGCCCTGGGGTTGTGAGGAGCAATTGATTATATATTTGAGTTGGGGGAGGTAAAGACAAAAAGAAGTCTCCAAAAAGATTTTCATATGTTAAAGAAGACTCACAGGACCCAGGAGGCCTAGCTAAGGTTGTTTTTCCCTCTACCAAAGCATTAACATTAAGACAGTTGAGAGTTTCTGGAGGCATGTCATACTCTGCTTGTCTCAAGCATTTGCCAATGGGCTGCAGGTTATAAGGAAATTTAATTTTATCTACATTTCTTTTGCCTTTGTTCCCCACTTCAAAAGCATCCTCTCAGTTGTGCTAGGCACATAATAGGAGCTCAAAAAATGGTCATGATATTAAACTGAACAAAAATATTAAAATAATATATGGCATTCCTGATGGAAAAAAAGGAAAGATGTTTTTAAAATGTGCATCATGCAAAAAAGAGAAGAGGATAAATATTCAGAAGTGGAATTGCTAGATCGTATGGCAGTTCTATTTTTAATTTTTTGAGGAACCCTCATACTGGTTTTTATTGGATCTTGAAAAGATTTCTTCACTCCCATGTTCATTGCAACACAATTCACACAGCCTTGGTGTGGAAACAACCTAAATGTCCAACAGATGAATGGAATAAGAAAATATGTCATATACATACAATGGAATATTATCCAGCCTTAAAAAAGAAGGAAATTCTACAATATGCAACATGAATAAACCTTGAAAACATGCTAACTAAGCCTACAAAAGTAAGTCTCACAAAAAGACAGATACTATATGATTCTATTTACATGAAGTATCTAAAATAGTCAAATTCATAGAAGCAAAGTGTTGAATGGTGGGTGCCAGGGCTTGAGGGGAGAGGAAACAGGGCGCTCCTAATCAACAGACATAAAGTTTCAGTCAAGCAAGATGAATAAACGCTAGAGATATGCTGTACAGCATTGTGCCTATAAATAACAATACCATATTGTACACTTTAAAATGTGTTAAGAGGGAAGATCACATGGCAAGTTCCTACCATAATAAAATAAAATTAAGGAAGAAGGAAAAAGAGAGGAAAGGAAGGAAGGAAAGGAAAGGAAGGAAGGAAGAAAGAAAGGAAAGAAGAAAGAAAAAGAAAGAAAGAAAGAAAGAAAAAGAAAGAAAGAAAGAAAGAAAGAAGAAAGAAAGAAAGGAAGAAAGAAAGAAAAGAAAGAAAGAAGAAAGAAAGACGTTTATGAAGGAGAAGCCAGTGGGTTGTCTATGAGGAAAAAGCAAATGGTTGAGTCCTGCTATCTGGCAGAAGCATGGGGAAGGCCAGTGGGGCTCTTGGGAGTTGACATTTAGAGTCCTCTCCAGTGCACAAATACCAAATACTTCAAATACTGTATGCCTTTAAGTAACTTTGGCTGATCACTCAGAACCTACAGTGGTTTGTCAAGACTGTCTCTTTAAATTCAACTCTGAGTTCTCCCCAGGAGGCTAACCTATTTCTATTGGACTGAGGGTTTCTTTTCTTCTCACTTCAAGCTGGCAAGAATGATCTTTTGCAATGCAAGAAAAGAGGGTCAGGTGGAGAAGTGCTTATTCCTGCCTTCTCTTTGACTCTGTTTTCAAAGGAAGGAAACAAATAGATAGGATAAAATGGGCCCAGGGAAGAAGCAAAAGATTTATCTTTTGATGGAATAGATTTCAAATAGCTTCCTAAAATAAGAACTTGGTTGTGCCATATCTAGGTTATAAAGTTCATGTGTTTTAAGGAGCCTATTTTAAATGCTATAACCACCTGAAAATGCAAGCGGATAGGAATCTATCACAGATGCCAAAGACTCTATCATCTTTTGCATTTTTTCCACATTTAGCTAGAAGGGCATATATTTATTTCTGAAACTTCAGGGGTGGTGCAACCCCCACCCCCCACCCCACCAGCAATACCTGGAGCACAGATGAGCAAAGAACAGACAGTTAATTTATATTGTGTGTGGTTTGTTTCCTCAGAAAAATGGGAAACATGTACCACACTCTCTCTGGTCACACTTGCTTAATTTTTCCATCAATCTAAGCTGACTATGGATCCAGCAACGAACCAGAGATATCCAGAGACAATTAAGAACAATGCGCTGGTTTGGAAATAAGGACAAAAGGTCAAAGAAAGAATGGTTGTGTTGAGTGGACACAGGATTCAAACCCAGCACAGGCAGATGTCATTTCTGTGTCAGCTAGGCCATTACTTCCAAATCCCTGCCTCTCCCTGTGAGGTTCCCAGACCACCCTGTCAAACTGGGGCTAAACCAGATGCTTTAGGAGAGACCTGCCCATCTTACACTTTCCCTTGTCACAGATCACCTGGAGTGATTTCTACCATCTCAGTTATTCATTTAACTTACGAGCATTTTCTTTGCTTCCTTGCCCACCTTCTTTCCAGCTTTCTTTTTTATTGATAAGTTTTCTTTGTTCCCATATTATTCCAACTGGTTTGGAAGTTATACATCCCATTTATACTCTTTGAGAGATTATTCTTAACTGTTTAACATGATTATTTAACATAGTTGAAAGTTAATAGATATCTCTGTTCTGGCCATAGAATACAGGACTCTCAGACTTTCTTCCCTGTAAATTCTTGTAATCTTCTATACTTATTATTTCCCAATATTTAGTTCTATTGCCTTTCTAAAATTTACCCAGTTCAGCTTTTAATGTTATTATTTATAATTAATACTTATTTGGATTTGCTAACGTTTATGGAGTTCTTATTCATCATTGTTTTCAGTGTCCTACTCTTTTCCTTTTGGATTAATTTCCTTTTTGCTAAAGATCAAGCTTTAGTTATTCTTTACATCCAAGTGCAGATCTTTAACTATTTTTTATACTTAAAGAATCTCTGAAAATATTGCTTGTTCCCAGTAGTTAGTTCCTCTCAGCACTTTCAAAGTATGATTCCATTTTTTTCTTGAATCTCTAGTTGCTGATGGAGGAGCCACAGTCTTTGGAGGACCACTACCTGCCTCTTGCTTCTTCTTACCAATCTGTCAAGTATCTCATGGCTTTTGTGATTTTTCTCTAATTTTTGTTTTTGAAGTTCAGAAAACCTACTATAACATATCTAGGTATGCATTTGTTTTTATTCATTTTGCTCAGGACTTATTGTGTTTGAATAATCCAAGGACTTATAAATTTATTTCAAATTTTCTCTCTTCCTATCATTTCAATTTTTTCCTTCTAAGATCTCTTTTAGATCTTAAATCTCAGACTTAGGATGTAAATTCTTTATTTGTTGTCTGCTGACTCTTGTTTACATAATTCATTTCCTACTATGCTTTGTAATGGCTTTACAATGAACTTGTCCTCATTGGAGACTATGTTTTGTGGAAGTCTGTACCCTAGAATGTAGAGGATTCCTTTATGATTGCTTTGTGTCTACTCTGCCACAGCCTCACAGGTTTCACCTCCACCAACACCAACACCAACACCTCTACCTCTACTACCACCTCCACCACCACCACTTCCACCTCCACTACTTCTCCTACCTCTACCACAACCAACACTATAAACACTCCTACTTTCACCAACATCTCCACCACAAGAACTACCACCTTCACCATCACTGATGTAGAAAAAATGTTAGGGTTTGGAGCCAACAGCCAAGAAAGAATTCTTGAGAGTCTTCAGTGCAAAAAGGTGGTTTTATTAAAGCATGGGGACAGGACCTGTGGACAGAAATAGTTGCACTGGGGTCATGAGGAGTGGCTGCTTATATACTCTCAGTTTGGAAAGGGGTTACGGATAGCATAAGTCTCTAAGGAATTTTGGAAGCAAGGTTTCCCAGACCTTGAAGGGGCTAGCTATTCTTGGGAAAAGGTCATTTATTACTGTCTAATAAAACCTTAGTCATGAGACCCTTCAGATGTATATCAGTGGGCCATATGCTTGGGAGATGATTGTCAACATATATCTTGGGGGCTAGAGATAAAAGAAGTTTTCAAAGATTTTTTATATGTTAAAGAAGATTTGTAGGATCCTGGGCAGCTGTGGGGGGTGGGGAGGGTTGGGATAACGTTAAGCTAAGATTGTCTTTTGCCCTTAGCAAAGTATTAACAGTGAGGCAGCTGAGTTCCTAGAGGAATGTCAGTCTGCCTGTTTCAAGGACTTGTCAGTGGGCTGGAGGTAGTAAAGAAATTTAATTTTTCTTTTGCTTTTGTTTCCCACATCAAGATACACATGTTTCTATAACATGACATTAAACTAAGATAGCTTTCTTCTTAGTTTCAGCTGAAGAAAATAGAGTAGATGACAAATACCCCTATAACCTAGACCTAGGTGCTAAAGCAACAATGCTGAATTTACTAAGTGACTTTAAGATCAGTTCTGCCAGGAGAAATTCCTGACCTGTCTCCAGGCTATGAATGAATGCAACTAAAGGGAGAGAGAGAACATTCTTGTGAGGATACTGAGATGTTTCTCTCTATCCCATGGTTGAGGGAAGGGGTTTTGTCCCCTTCATCTTATGCCAAGTGAGAGGGGCTTCAAGGAGAGCACATAGACAGCATGTGTCTTCTGGAGTCTGAGAACAAGAGGAGTTATATAAGAGAGAGAGGCTGTGCCTTCAAAAGCCTGAGACCATGGAAAGAGTGACTGGGAGCAGCTCTACTGTTCCAATGTGCACTTTTCCCAGGGACTAGGTGAATCAACCTGAAGCCACTTGAAGGACACTTCACCAAAGACCACGGGGGTGGGGGTGAAATGATGTAGAAGAGGAGGGTGGAAGAGGTAGCTGAGAAGCCTAGAGGACAAAGAATTGAAAGTGGCCAGCTTGTGGAAACAAATCCTGCATTACAAGATGCCCTAAGAGTTCTCCAAATAATAATCCACAGAATCTCCATGAGTCAGCAGAGGATCTAATCACCTAGAAGCTCAACATCAAAATGATAAATGCAGCAAAGCCTTTTCCATTTGCCCCAGGCACCACCCTGAATTGAGCAGAAATGGAGTTTGCAAAAAAGGAGATGCCCCCTGCCCATGCTGTGGACTTCCAAGACTCAAGCAAATATGAGCTTTAACCTGTGTTCATAGAGTGGATTACTACACAGGACTGGACATTTTAGTTGCTGAAATAAAACTGTTCTAGGTATGGGGAGAGGACATATCATGACAGAAATGTGTTCCACTGTCTCCAGCAAAAGAAATGTGTGAACAGTGGAATGTTCAGACTTAATCATGAGAATAGTAAATGTAAGAGTCAGTTATCATAGGCAAGTCAAAATACATTGTCTCTCCTCAGAAACACACTCGATAAATCAGATGTGTTTTTTTTTTTTTTTTTTCCTTTTTGGGAATTGCACAAAAGGGTATTGATCAGAATTCCTATATTTAGAATCTTCTTTCAATCAACACTGGAAATGGGGCATATCTATATACATGGACTTGCATGTTTTATGCATCCTATCAATAATAATTAAAATGTAAATCAATCAGAAAGAAAACTGAATTACTTTTCTAATCTCTCCATACAAATGGATTACAAAATTGTAATCAAAGGGCATGTAGTCAAATAATGCAGGGCACAAGTGTGATACATGTATGACAAGAAGTTAATAAAAATATATTTTCTTAAATTTTGTGATATTTTTCAGCTTCTTAAAATTTTTAATTTTTCTGATATTTATTTTCTCATTATAAATATTCTCTTTTATACCTATTTTTGTATTTGTGATTTTCTATTCTTTTTGTTAATAAGGGTTACAAAAGTCATATGAGGTTCAGGCGCCTGGAAAATTGGATCCATCCTAAATAAAAAACTGTAGCAATATGAAGCACTATATTATACATTTTAAACTAAAGAAAAATTTGCTACTCAATGGAGGAATATGCTGAGCAAGAGTTCAACCAAAACATTTCCAATCTTCTGGACCAATGGGTAGGCATTGGCCTTTAGCCCTTGACAGAAAAAACTTGCATCCTGGGCATTGTTGTATAGTAGATGACATCTTTCATATTACAGGTCCATCAGGGAAGCTGCATATGGGTTAAGTTATTATACTAATTCTTCACACCCAGCCATGTACATACCAAGCTACAGTACCATTTTATCTAATGCTTTAATTAGAAATGGATGGATACTGAGCAACATGGAAGAGAAGTAGGAGACCTAAATTTCATCTGGTCCCAGGAATTCAGCTAGATAGGGATCAAACTATTCTGAACACCTACGAACTCAATAGGAGATTGAAGAAAAGAATAGCAGCAACTCTCTGAACAGAAAAGCGACCACTTTCTGGAAGGTAGGACATGCGGAGAAGTGAATCCGAGGTGATATTAAGGAAGATAGACGGGGGGGAGGGGGCCTCCGTCAGCCACTACTGGCAAGTGATAGAGCAGGGGAGCACAAAATCGGAACTTTTAGAAGTCGGCTCCGCTGAGGGACGTCGCTCCAGTGGCTAAACAGGGGGTGGAAACCTCGCTGGGACAGTGAGGTCTCAGGACCCTTGGGGTCACAGAAAGACCGGGGGTGCCTGAGTGCAGCAGAGCTCCCAGATATAGAAGCGGGGAAGCCAGCTGCAGAGATGGAGCCGAGGAGTGGGCTCTCAGCTCGGGGTTGCCATAAACCATGATCCGCGGCACAGTCAGGCCACTGTTCTTCCAACAGGGACGCAACAAGCAGCAGATCCGGGGAGACTCCCCTTCCTCCCCCAGGAGAAGTGGCACAGGACCACACTGCAGGAATCTGCTGGGTTTGGAAACTCCAAATGGGGTTGTGTGCCAGAGATAGGAATGCTCGGTCACAGGCCAGGTGAGCACAGAGTGCGGCCAGAGACGGGGAGACGGGAGTGATTGACTGCTTTTCTCTGGGGGCTCTCTGAGGAGCAGGTCCCCGAGTTCTTGGCTCCTCCAGGGTGGAGATTGGAAGGCCACCATTTTCACTCTCGTCCTCCAAACCTGTAGGGAAAGCTTGCAGGGAACAAAAACGCCTGAGAGCAAAACCGAGCAGATTAATTAGCCTGGAACCGGCAAGGGCGGGGCAGTTCTGCCTCAGGCAAAGACATTTGAGAACCACAGCAACAGGCACCTCCCCCAGAAGATCAGCAAGAACAGCAAGCCAAGACCAAGTTTACCAATCAATGAGAATGGCAGAACGCCAGCGCTAGGGGAATACTGCACATAGAATTCATGGTTTTTTCCCATGATTCTTTAGTCTTTCAAAGTTAATTTTTTTTAACTTTCTTAATTTTTTAATTTTTCTTTCTCCCTTTTTCAACCAACATCTTATCAATCCCTTTTTTTTAAAAAATCTTATTTATTTTTCATTTTTAGAGTCATATTCTATCCCTTCATAGAAGTTAACCTTATTTTTGGTATATATATATATATATATATATATAAGTTGTTCTCTTTAAAATTTTGGGATACATGGGGCGCCTGGGTGGCTCAGTCGTTAAGCGTCTGCCTTCGGCTCAGGTCATGATCCCGGAGTCCCGGGATCGAGTCCCACATCGGGCTCCCTGCTCGGCGGGAAGCCTGCTTCTCCCTCTCCCACTCCCCCTGCTTGTGTTCCTGCTCTCGCTATCTCTCTCTGTCAAATAAATAAAATCTTTAAAAAAAAAAAAAAAAAAAAAAAAAAAATTTTGGGATACAGTTTCTTCTAACAGACCAAAATATACCCAAAATCTCTGGTGTATGGCTTTGTTCTAGTCTACTGCCTGATCACATGCTCTTCCTCTTTTTTTAAATCCTCTTCTTTCTTTTTTCAACCAACTTCTTATCAATTCCTTTTATAAAATCGTTTATAATTTTCATCTTTACAGTCATATTCCAATCCCTTCATCGTATCAACCCTTATTTTTGTACATATATAAGTTTTTTTTCTTTAAAATTTTGGGAGGCACTTTCTTCTAACAGACCAAAATACACCCAAAGTCTAGTGTGTGGCATTGATCTACACACCAGCCAAATCATATTTGATCGTATTCTGTTTTTTTGTTTGTTTGTTTGTTTTTATCTTTTTCTTTTTCCTTTTTTTTTTCTGTTTCTTTCTTTCTTTCCATTTCTTTTCCCCAGGTTTCAGGTCTCTTCTGATTTGTTTAGTGTATATTTTTCTGGAGTTCTTGTTACCCTCTTAGCATTTTGTTCTCTCATTCATCTAGTCTCTGGACAAAAGGACAAGATGGAAAAAATCTCCTCAAAAAAAAGAACAAGAGGCAGTACCGACTGCCAGGGACCTAATCAATATGGACATTAGTAAGATGTCAGAACTAGAGTTCAGAAAGACGATTTTAAAGATACTAGCTGGGCTTGAAAAAAGCATGGAAGATATTAGAGAAACCCTTTCTGGGGAAATGAAAGAACTAAAATCTAAACAAGTCGAAATCAAAAAGGCTATTAATGAGGTGCAATCAAAAATGGAGGCTCGAACTGCTAGGATAAATGAGGCAGAAGAAAGAATCAGTGAGATAGAAGACCAAATGATGGAAAATAAAGAAGCTGAGAAAAAGAAAGATAAACAACTACTGGATCACGAGGGCAGAATTTGAGAGATAAGTGATACCATAGTATGAAACAATATTAGAATAATTGGGATCCCAGAAGAAGGAGAAAGAGAGAGAGGGGCAGAAGGTATATTGGAGCAAATTATAGCAGAGAACTCCCCTAATTTGGGGAAGGAAACAGGCATCAAAATCCAGGAGGCACAGAGAACAAACCTCAAAATCAATAAAAAATAAAAATAGGTCAACGCACCGACATCTAATAGTAAAACTTACGAGTCTCAGAGACAAAGAGAAAATCCTGAAAGCATCTCGGGAGAAGAGATCTGTAACCTGCAATGGTAGAAACAGAGTGGCAGATTGGCAACAGACCTACCACAGAGACCTGGCAGGCCAGAAAGGACCGGCATATCTTCAGAGCACTAAATGAGAAAAATATGCAGCCAAGATACTATATCCAGCTAGGCTGTCATTGAAAATAGAAGGAGAGATAAAAAGCTTCCAGGACAAACAAAAACTAAAGGAATTTGCAAACACGAAACCAGCCCTACAGGAAATATTGAAAGGGGTCCTCTCAGCAAAGAGAGAGCCTAAACGTAACATAGACCAGAAAGGAACACAGACAATATACAGTAACAGTCACTTTACAGGCAATACAATGGCACTAAATTCCTATCTTTCAATAGTTACCCTGAATGTAAATGGGCTAAACGCCCCAATCAAAAGACACAGGCTATCAGATTGGATTAAAAAACAAGACCCATCGATATGCTGTCTGCAAGACACTCATTTTAGACCCAAAGATGCCCCCAGATTGAAAGTGAGGGGGTGGAAAACCATTTACCATGCTAATGGACACCAAAAGAAAGCTGGGGTGGCAATCCTTATATCAGACAAATTAGATTTTAAACCAAAGACTGTAATAAGAGATGAGGAAGGACACTATATCCTACTGAAAGGGTCTATCCAACAAGAAGATCTAACACTTGTAAATATCTATGCCCTTAACATGGGAGCAGCCAATTACATAAGCCAATTAATAACAAAAGCAAAGAAACACATCGACAACAATACAATAATAGTGGGGGACTTTAACATGCCCCTCACTGAAATGAACAGATCATCTAAGCAAAAGATCAACAAGGAAAAAAAGTCTTTAAATGACGCACTGGACCAAATGGACTTCACAGACATATTCAGAACATTCCATCCCAAAGCAACGGAATACACATTCTTCTCTAGTGCCCATGGAACATTCTCCAGAACCGATCACATCCTAGGTCATAAATCAGGTCTCAACTGGTACCAAAAGATTGGGATCATTCCTTGCCTACTTTCAGACCACAATGCTTTGAAACTAGAACTGAATCACAAGAGGAAAGTCGGAAAGAACTCAATACATGGAGGCTAAAGAGCATCCTACTAAAGAATGAATGGGTCAACCAGGAAATTAAAGAAGAATTTAAAAAATTCATGGAAACCAATGAAAATGAAAACACAATTGTTCAAAATCTTTGGGATGCAGCAAAGGCAGTCCTAAGAGGAAAGTATATAGCAATAGAAGCCTTTCTCAAGAAACAAGAAAGGTCTCAAATACACAACTTAACCCTACACCTAAAGGAGCTGGAGAAAGAACAGCAAATAAAGCATAAACCCAGCAGGAGAAGAGAAAAAATAAAGATCAGAGCAGAAATCAATGAAATAGAAACCAAAAGAACAGTAGAACAGATCAATGAAACTAGGAGCTAATTCTTTGAAAGATTAACAAGATTGATAAACCCCTGGCCAGACTTATCAAAAAGAAAAGAGAAAGGATCCAAATAAATAAAATCATGAATGAAAGAGGAGAGATCACA
The DNA here is from genome assembly GCF_964656455.1 of Halichoerus grypus. Classification (NCBI taxonomy): domain Eukaryota; kingdom Metazoa; phylum Chordata; class Mammalia; order Carnivora; family Phocidae; genus Halichoerus; species Halichoerus grypus. Next base: position 31,355,289 of record NC_135719.1, on the reverse strand, counting down.
ACCAGCACCAAAGAAATACAAACAATTACAAGAATATATTATGAGCAACTATATGCCAGCAAATTAGATAACCTGGAAGAAATGAATGCATTCCTAGAGATGTATCAACTACCAAAACTGAACTAGGAAGAAATAGAAAACCTGAACAGACCTATAACCACTAAGGAAATTGAAACAGTCATCAAAAATCTCCCAACAAACAAAAGCCCAGGGCGAGAAGGCTTCCCAGGGGAATTCTACCAAACATTTAAAGAAGAATTAATACTTATCCTTCTGAAACTGGTTCCAAAAAATAGAAATGGAAGGAAAACTCCCAAACTCGTTTTATAAGACCACCATTACCTTGATCCCCAAACCAGACAAAGACCCCATCAAAAAGGAGAAGTACAGACCAATATCCTTGATGAACATGGATGCAAAAATTCTCACCAAAATACTGGCCAATAGGATCCAACAGTACATTAAAAGGATTATTCACCGCGACTAAGTGGGATTTATGCCTGGGCTGCAAGGTTGGTTCAACATCCACAAATCAATCAACGTGATACAATACATTAATAAAAGAAAGAACAAGAATTATATGATCCTCTCATTAGATGCAGAAAAAGCATTTGACAAAGTATAGCATCCTTTCTTGATCAAAACTCTTCAGAGTATAGGGATAGAGGGTGCATACCTTAATATCATAAAAGCCATCTATGAAAAACCCACAGTGAATATCATTCTCAATGGGGAAAAACTGAGAGCTTTCCCCCCAAGGTCAGGAACATGGCAGGGATGTCCACTATCACCACCGCTATTCAACATAGTATTAGAAGTCCTAGCCACAGCAATCAGAAAACAAAAAAAATAAATAAAAGGCATCCAAATCAGCAAAGAAGAAGTCAAACTCTCACTCTTTGCAGATGATATGAGACTTCATGTGGAAACCCAAAAGACTCCACCCCAAAACTGCTAGAACTCATACAGGGATTCAGCAAAGTGGCGGGATATAAAATCAATGCACAGAAATCAGTGGCATTCCTATACACCAACAACAAGACAGAAGAAAGAGAAATTAAGGAGTCAATCCCTTTTAAAATTGCACCCCAAACCATAAGATACCTAGGAATAAATCCAACCTAAGAGGCAAAAAACCTGTACTCAGAAAACTATAAAATACTCATGAAAGAAATTGAGGAAGACACAAAGAAATGGAAAAACGTTCCATGCACATGGATTGGAAGAACAAATATTGTGAAGATGTCAATGCTACCTAGAGCATCTACACATTCAATGCAATCCCTATCAAAATACCATCCACTCTTTTCAAAGAAATGGAACAAATAATCCTAAAATTTATATGGAACCAGAAAAGACCCCGAATAGCCAGAGGAATGTTGAGAAAGAAAAGCAAAGCTGACAGCATCACAATTCTGGACTTCAAGCTCTATTACAAAGCTGACATCATCAAGACAGTATGGTACTGGCACAAAAACAGACACATAGATCAATGGAACACAATAGAGAGCCCAGAAATGGACCCTCAACTCTATGGTCAACTAATCTTTGACAAAGCAGGAAAGAATGTCCAATGGAAAAAAGACAGTCTCTTCAACAAATGGTGTTGGGAAAATTGGACAGCCACATGCAGAAGAATGAAACTGGACCATTTCCTTACACCACACACAAAAATAGACTCCAAATGGTTGAAAGACCTAAATGTGAGACAGGAGTCCATCCAAATCCTAAAGGAGAACACAGGCAGCAATCTCCTCGACCTCAGCCACAGCAACTTCTTCCAAGAAACATTGCCAAAGGCAAGGGAAGCAAGGGCAAAAATGAACTATTGGGACTTCATCAAGATAAAAAGCTTTTGCACAGCAAAGGAAACAGTCAACAAAACCAAAAGACAACTGACAGAATGGGAGAGGATGTTTGCAAATGGCATATCAGATAAAGGGCTAGTATCCAAAATCTATAAAGAACTTATTAAACTCAACACCCAAAGAACAAAGAATCCAGTCAAGAAATGGGCAGAAGAGATGAACAGACATTTCTGCAAAGAAGACACCCAAATGGCCAACAGACACATGAAAAAGTGCTCAACATCACACGGCATTAGGGAAATCCAAATCAAAACCTCAATGAGATACCACCTCACACCAGTCAGAATGGCTAAAATTAACATGTCAGGAAACGACAGATGTTGGCGGGGATGCAGAGAAAGGGGACCCTTCCTACGCTGTTGGTGGGAATGCAAGCTCGTGCAGCCACTCTGGAAAACAGTATGGAGGTTCCTCAAAAAGTTGAAAATAGAGCTACTATATGATCCAGCAATTGCACTACTGGGTATTTACACCAAAGATACAAATGTAGGGATCCGAAGGGGTACGTGCATCCCGATGTTTATAGCAGCAATGTCCACAATAGCCAAACTATGGAAAGAGCCAAGATGTCCATCGACAGATGAATTGATAAAGAAGAAGTGGTATATATATATATATATATATATATATATATATATATATATATATAATGGAATATTATGCAGCCATGAAAAATGATGAAATCTTGCCATTTGCAACAACGTGGATGGAACTGGAGGGTATTATGAGCGAAATAAGTCAATCAGAGAAAGGCATGTATCATATGTTCTCACTGATATGAGGAATTCTTAATCTCAGGAAAGAAACTGAGGGTTGCTGGAGTGGTGGGGGGGTGGGAGGGATGGGGTGGCTGGGTGATAGTCATTGGGGAGGGTATATGCTATGGTGAGCACTGTGAATTGTGAAATACAGACCTGTACCTCTGAAACAAATAATACATTATATGTTAAAAAAAAAAAAAAAAAAAGAAGATAAGAGGAAATGAAAAATGAAGTGCGGGAAATCGGATGGGGATAAGAACCATGAGAGACAATGGACTCTGAAAAACAAACTGAGGGTTCTAGAGGGGAGGGTGTGGGGGGATGGGTTAGCCTGGTGATGGGTATTAAAGAGGGCACTTACTGAATGGAGCACTGGGTTTTATACACAAACAATGAATCATGGAACACTACATCAAAAACTAATGATACAATGTATGGCATTAACATAACACAATAAAAAAAAATCTTTAAAAAAAATGCAATGAATGGATACCTTAATTTCTTGTAAATTCAGCTCTTAAAAAATAAAGACAAAGTTCATTTAAATAAATAAAATGATTTAATATATAAAAGGTGGGGATACAAACAGCTTATTCAATTTCCCTTTTCTTTTTTCATTTTGTCATGTTGCTGCTAAAGCTAGAACCACTTAATAACCTCCTGTATCATTTTTTCATATAGCTTCCAGAGCTGAAGGCAGGCTTTTCATTGTAGTACATGGTGCACATATGTAGTACATACTCTGTACTAGTGGCCTGTAGTAATCCTACTTCAAAGGGGCAAAATTAATTGAGTACAATAGCCAAGATATGGAAGCAACCTAAATGTCCATCAATAGAAAAATGGATAAGGAAGATGTGATATATAAAGACAAATACTATATGATTTCACTCATAAGTGAAATCTTCTAAAAAAATGAATGAACAAACAAAAAGCAGAATCAGACCTACAAATACAGAGAACAAATTGAGGGTTGCCAGAGGGGAGGGAGGGCAGTGGGGTAAGCAAAAGGAGTGAAGGGGAGTGGGAGATTCAGGCTTCCAGTTATTAGATGAATAGGTCATGGCAATAAAATGTACAGCATAAAAAATATAGTCAATGATATTGTAGTAGTGATGTATGGGGACACATGGTAGCTACACTTGTGGTGAACATAACATAATAATGTATAAATTTGTCAAATCACTATGTTGTATACTTGAAACTAACATACCATTGTGTGTCAAAATATACTTAAAAAAATCGTGAGCCACCCCCAATCTAATCAATGTAGGATCAAAATAGAAAAACTTCAAAGGAATCATGGTGCCACAGTATAGTTAATGAACTTCTTTATCCATAAATACACTTCTATGCCTTCTAACATTTAATTCTACCAAACAAATACTTTTTGAACACTTAGTGCAAGGCACTAAGCCATTAATAGGAAATCAGGAATAAGTCAGGAATGTCTTTATCTTCAAGAAGTTCTTTGTCCAGTCAGAATGTGCTAGTCTACCATTCCTGTGGCTCTGAATCATTGAAAAGCAACCTCCTTTAACACTGCTTGGGTAAGATGTTACAACCTATGTGTAGACATACAATTTGAGAAATGGCTGAATTGGACTAGATTATCTTTAAGGGTCCTTTCAAGAGGCAGTGATCTATCACTTTTTCTTAACACTGTTTCTGGCTATATTTTCTGTTGTTGTTCAAATAGTTATATATTTATACTAAAGTTAGTTGAAAAAATATAACTAGCACACCAAACCAGTGAATTCAGATATATGACTTTTTGGAAAAGAATTCAATAAATCATTGAATGAAAATATTAAGTTATGCTGGGTGAACATCAAATGGTAATAGAAATGGTTAGTAATCATGCTGGTAGTATGATTCAGGAATGAGTGAATCATGGAAAACAGTGAACAATTAGAGTCTGCCTGGGTCCTATCAGGGTGATACCGTTTTTCTAAACTTTTAAATCTATACACAATAAAATTCACCTTAAGGTGTTGCATTCTAGAAGTTTCTACAGATGCAGATTTTTATAATCATTATAGACAGAATACAGAAAAATTCTAGCCCTCCAAAGAATCTCCTTCTATTATCCCTATGTATTTGTGCCCTCACCCTCTGTCTAACCCCAAGAAACCAGTGATCTAGTCTCTACTTCTCTATTTTTCTTCCATAACACTGTATAAATAGAATAATACAATTTACAATATTTCAAAACTATTTCTTTCATTTAGGTTAATGCATTTTAAAATACTTTCATGTTATTATCAGTAGTTCATTTCTTTTTATTGGTGAGTAGTATCTCATTGTGTGAATGTACCACAGATGCTATAAATATTCACAAGCAAGGTTTTCTGTGAACATAACTTTTTCATTTCTCTAAGATAAATACATAGAAGTGGAACTGTTTGGGTCATCTTATAAATGTATGTTTAACTTAAATAAAATTTATTAGACTTGATTTTTAGGGCAGTATTAGGTTCATAGCAAAATTAAGCAGAAAGTACAGAGATTTCACATATCCCCTGATCTCACACATGGACAGCCTCCCCCATGATCAATATTATTATTATCTTAGTAATATAATGATAAACCTATGGTGACATATCATTATCACCCCAAGTCCATAGTTTTTTTTTTATGATGAGTTAGCCACTGTGTAGTATGTCATTAGTTTTTGATGTACTGTTCAATGATTCATTAGTTGCATATAACACCCAGTGCACATCACAACATGTGCCCTCCTTAATACCCATCACCCAGTTACCCCATCCCCCGACCCCCCTCCCTCTGAAACCCTCAGTTTGTTTCCCAGAGTCCATAGTCTCTTATGGTTTGTCTCCGTCTCTAATTTCTCCCCCCTCAATTTTCCCTCCCTTCCCCTATGCTCCTCCATGCTATTCCTTATGTTCCACATATGAGTGAAACCATATGGTAATTGTCTTTCTCTGCTTGACTTATTTCACTTAGCATAATCCCCTCCAGTTCCATCCATCTCAGTGCAAATGGTGGGTATTCATCCTTTCTGATGGCTGAGTAATATTCCATTGTATATATATACCACATCTTTATCCATTCATCTGTCGAAGGGTATCTCAGCTCCTTCCACAATTTGGCTATTGTGGACATTGCTGTTATGAACATTGGGGTGCATGTGCCCCTTCTTTTCACTACATCTGTATCTTTGGGGTAAATACCTAGTAGGGCAATTGATGGGTCATAGGGTAGCTCTATTTTTAACATCTTGAGGAACCTTCATACTGTTTTCCAGAGTGGCTGTACTAGCTTGCATTCCCACCAACAGTGTAAGAGTGTTCCCATTTCTCCACATCCTCACCAACATTTGTTGTTTCCTGTTTTGTTAATTTTTGCCATTCTAACTCGTGTAAGGTGGTATCTCATTGTGGTTTTGATTTGTATTTCCTTGATGACAAGTGATGTTGAGCATTTTTTCATGTGTCTGTTGGCCATTTGGATGTCATCTTTGGAGAAGTGTCTGTTCATGTCTTCTGCCCATTTTTTGACTGGATTATTTGTCTTTTGAGTGTTGAGTTCCAAAAGTTCTTTATAGATCTTGGATGCCAGCCTTTTATCTGTAGTGTCATTTGCAAATATCTTCTCCCATTCTGTGGGTTGCCTCGTAGTTTTGTTGCCTGTTTTCTTTGTTGTGCAAAAGCTTTTTATCTTGATGAAGTCCCAAAAGTTCGTTTTTGCTTTTGTTTCCCTTGCTTTTGGAGAAGTGTCTTGAAAGAAGTTGCTGTGGGCGATGTCAAAGAGGTTACTGCCTATGTTCTTCTCTAGGATTTTGATGGATTCCTGTCTCACATTGAGGTCTTTCATCCATTTTGAGTTTATCTTGGTGTATGGTGTAAGAGAATGATTCAGTTTCATTCTTCTGTATGTAGCTGTCCAATTTTCCCAGCACCACTTATTGAAGAGACTGACTTTTTTCCATTGGATATTTTTCCCTGATTTGTCAAAGATTAGTTGTCCATAGAGTTGAGGGTCCATTTCTGGAGACTCTATTCTGTTCCATTGATCTATGTGTCTGTTTTTGTGACAATACCAGGTTGTCTTGATGATCACAGCTTTGTAATATAGCTTGAAGTTGGGCAACGTGATGCCCCCAGCTTTGTTTTTCTTTTTCACCATTCCCTTGGTGATTCAGAGTCTTTTCTGGTTCCATACAAATTTTAGAATTGTTTGTTCTAGCTCCTTGAAAAATGCCAATGGTATTTTAATAGAGATGGCATTGAAAGTGTTGATTGCTCTGGGCAGGATAAACATTTTAACAATATTTATTCTTTCCATCTTTTTTTTTTTTTTTGTCTTCTTCAATTTCTTTCATAATTCTGTAGTTTCTAGAGTACATAACCTTTACCTCTTTGGTTATATTTATTCCTAGGTATCTTACAGTTTTTGGTGCTATTGTACATGGAATTTTTTCCTTAATTTCTCTTTCTACAATTACATTGTTAGTGTATAGAAAAGCAACTGATTTCTGTGCATTGATTTTGTATCCTGCCACATTGCTGAATTGCTGTATGTGTTCTAGTAATTTGGGGGTGGAGTCTTTTGGATTTTCACATAAAGTATCATGTCATCTGTGAAGAGAGAGAGCTTGAATTCTTTCTTGCCAATTTGGATGCCTTTTATTTATTTTTGTTGTCTGATTGCTGATGCTAGGACTTCCAGCACTATGTTGAACAACAGTGGTGAGAGTGGGCGAGAGTGGTGAGAGTGGGTGAGAGTGTCATATTCCTAACCTTAAGGGAAAAGCTCTCAGCTTTCCCCCCATTGATAATGATATTTGCTGTGGGCTTTTCATAGATGGTTTTTATATTGAGGTATGTTCCCTCTATCCCTACACTCTGAAGAGTTTTAATCAGGAAAGGATGTTTTATTTTGTCAAATGCTTTTTGCATCAATTGAGGGGATCATATGGTTCTTGTCTTTTCTTTTATTAATGTGCTCTATCACTTTGATTGATTTGGGAATGTTGAACTACCTTTGCATCCCAGGAATAAATCCCACCTGGTCATGGTGAGTAATCCTTTTAATGTATTGTTGGAACCTATTGGCTAGTATATTGGTGAGAATGTTGGTATCCATGTTCATCAGGGAAATTGGTCTGTAACTCTCCTTTCTGATGGGGTCTTTGCCTGGTTTTAGGATCAGGGTAATGCTGGCCTCATAGAATGAGTTCAGAAGTTTTCCTTCTGTTTCTATTTTTTGAAACAGCTTTAGGAGAATAGGTATTATTTCTTCTTTAAATGTTTAGTAGAATTCCCCTGGGAAGTCATCTAACCCTGAACTCTTGTTTTTTGGGAAGTTTTTGATTACTGCTTCAATTTTGTTACTGGTTATGGGTCTATTCCAATTGTCTATTTCTTCCTGTTTCAGTCTTGGTAGTTTATAGGTTTCTAGGAATGCACCCATTTCTTGCAGGTTGCTTAATTTGTTGGCATATAGTTGCTGGTAATAATTTCTAATAATTATTTCTATTTCCTTGCTGTTAGTCATGATCTCTCCCTTTTCATTCATGATTTTATTAATTTATATCCATTCTCTTTTCTTTTGGATAAGTCTGGCCAGAGGTTTATCAATCTTATTAATTCTTTCAAAGAACCAGCTTCTAGTTTTGTTGATCTGTTCTACTGTTTTTCTGGTTTCTATTTCATTTATCTCTGCTCTAATCTTTATTATTTCTCTTTTCCTGCTTGGTTTAGGTTTTATTTAGTGTTCTTTCTCCTGCTATTTTAGGTGTAAGATTAGCTTGTGCATTACCCCGAGCCCATAGTTACATTAAAGTTCACTCTTGGTATTTGTATGTATGTAACTTTTTATGAAATTTCTACACTGTTTCCCAGAGTGACTATACCAGTTTGCATTCCCACCAATGGATTTCTGTTGCTTCATGTCCTTGTCAGCACTTGGTATTGTCAGTATTTTTTATGTTAGCCATTCTAATAGGTGATTAATGGTATATTATTGTGGTTTTGATTTTCACTTTCTAGTGACTAATAATTTTAAGCATCTTTTTGTGTAATGTTTTATTATTTAAAATTTTGAATTTTAGTTCCAGAATCCTATTCAAGACCTCTTATTGTATTTATTTGTTATTTTACTTAATCTTAGTATAGTCTGTAACAATTCCTCAGCTTTTTATCGTTTGCACTGATTACTTGGTTACGTTGGTGTCTGCTAGATTTTTCCAGTGTAAAGTTACTATCTTTCATTTTGTAATTGGTAGGTATATTTAGAGAGATACGTTGAGATTATACAAATTCTCAGTTTCTTCTCAAACTTTTGTGCTAATTTCAGCATTCTTTGGTGGATCTTATCTATAACATTTAATTCTGTGGTGTTTATCTAATGGTTATTCTCTATTTCCCTCTTTCTGTCTACATTAATTCATTGAAATTCTATGGTGAAGAAGAGTTGCCTCTTTTCTCCCATTGATTTATTTAATTGTATATTTATATCAGCATGGACTCATGAATAGTTTACTCTATGATTTAAGTAACAAAAAGAGGACATTAATAACTTTTATACAGAAATATTTCAAACAATCCACTCTGATAACAATACAATAAAACTAAAACTTACTAACAAAAACAAACAGAACGAATTTCTACTTGGATATTTAAAAACCAAAGATCCAACCTGAAGGAGCCTCTAATCACCACAGCTGAAACAATTTAAACAACAAAATAGATAATAGTAATGAATTTTAACCCATATAATAAAATAAAATAGTCATGAGTCTATGCTGATATATAAATTATTAAACAAATAGATGGAGAAGAGACAGCTTTTTCTCATGTAGTATTCCAATTAGTTAATGTGGACAGAAAGAGGGAAATAAAGAACCGCTGACTCAAATTTTCATTAAGCTTTTTAAAAATACTGCTCTATTATTGCCCAGTTTTGTATGTTGGCCTTGAAAACTTTTTTGCCTGTTTAATTATTTTGCTTTTTAAAATTATTTGTCCTTTTCCCAGCAGATATTAAGGATTTTATCTTTATATCTGAAATTTGATAGTTTTAGTAGGAAATGCCTTGCAGTTGATCTTTTTTTGTTAATTTTCCTAGGTAGCCAATCTTTTCACTTCTGGTGGTCTCTTTGAGATCTCCTTGCCTACATCCCTCCTTTGCCTTCAGTTTACCTGGTCTGTCTGACTATATTCTACATGCTTCTTTTACTCTCAGTGAGAATACCAGTTCCTAAAATGTATAGACTGAGCCTGCTTCTATTTCTTCTATAGCAGCTTCTGTTTTTGTATGTATAAAGTTCAGTAGAGGGCCTTTTAAAAGTTTCTTTAAAACTAATAACTAGTGGAGATGGTCTATAAAATTTCTTGATTCCAAGAGAACAGATATACCTTCTATATCTCAAATCTCCACTATAAGAAAAATGTAAAATATAAAATTGTCCCTTTAGAGTTAATAGAAGCATGGGGTGTGGTGCCAATTTGGGGTAAAAAGTAGTTGAGAGACTAGATTGGGCACTGAAGTGTTTTGTTTCATTAAAAGCTTAAGAAGATTACTTTCACCTCTCATCTTCCTGGACCTTAAGGTGGAGGAATCACAAAGTATATCAGAAATGGTTTATTTGGAGATAAAGTTTTAAAATAAATCTTCACTATACTTTTCTTTTTTTTTTTTTTTTTTTTTTTTTTTATAATTTTTTTTTTTAAGATTTATTTATTTATTTGAGAGAGCGAGAATGAGAGAGAGAGAGAGAGAGTACATGAGAGGGGGGAGGGTTAGAGGGAGAAGCAGGCTCCCCGCCGAGCAGGGAGCCCGATGCGGGACTCGATCCCGGGACTCCAGGATCATGACCTGAGCCGAAGGCAGTCGCTTAACCAACTGAGCCACCCAGGCGCCCCCTTCACTATACTTTTCTAAGAACTGAAATTAAAAAAAAAAAAAAAAAAGGACTGGGGTGTCTGGGTGGCTCAGTCGGTTAAGTGGCTGCCTTCAGCTCAGGTCCTGATCCTGGGGTCCTGGGATTGAACCCCACATCAGGCTCCCTGCTCAGCAGGGGGGTATGCTTCTCCCTTTCCCTCTCCCTGCTGTTCCACCTGTTTGTGCTCTCTCTCTCTGTCAAATAAATGAATAAAGCCTTTAAAAAATAAAAATAAAAAAACAGATTTTGATAAATTTTTGGTATTTTTTTGGTGCAGTGTCTTAAGCCTCTGCTTGTGCAGTGTTGAAAAACCTGAAAGTGTTAGAGAAAAGCTTTTTACAAGTCAAAGTTTTAGTAACATCTTCCAGTCTTTCCTTTATGGTCCCCTGGCCACTATTACTAACATGCAAAGGAATAGAAGATAAATTTCTGCTTCAAACCCATTTCCCACCAAGCCCCCTACTTCGAATTCTCTAATAGCATGTCCCATCTCTTTATTCATTCTATTTTTAAAAATACTTAAATCTATACTTCTAGAGTAAGATCAAAGCCAAAAATAAAAATAGGAAGCCACTCAGGAACAGAGAGTTTTTAAAGCTATTACTGGCCCAAGTATATGGAATTGAAGCTTTTGCAATCTGAAAAAGCTGCCAGAATCACAGATAATTTCATCAGCTTTATCCTGGGAAATGAAGCTGGCAGCACAGAGCTTCCTAGTGTCCTTTTTAGCCATTTTCTAGAAATTCTTGATTCCTTGGTGAATGAGACAAAGGAAGAAAAATTAGTTGAAAACACTGGTATTTTAGATATAGTCCTGAGATTATGGAAATTTGATGGAAAGAGTAGGTGAGAAGATATAGGGCATGATCAGCTGACTGGTGGAGACTGGTATGATTGTGAAATGCTTTTTAAAAATTGGTACTTTGATTCAGTACTACCGTGCTTCAGGCACTGTGCTAAGCCTGTACCTGCAAAGCCTTTACCCTTTCATCCTCCAAACAGAATAAACAACCTCACAAAAACATTTTGAATTATATAATAGTTGGCAGACAATTCTCCATATATCTTTTGGGTTTCTGCCTGATTCGCAAGCAGAGAGACTGACTCTTTTTGTTTGGATCTATCCTTCCAAGGGCACTTATATTGCAAGCAGTGTTGGAAGACAGAGATAGGATAATTGGGTTTATCACCCAATATCATAAAGATATTTTCCTCTAGGTCAAAGGACAAGCAAGCCTGATATGAAAGATGTGAGTTCTCTGAGCTCCTCTACTGTAACTCAAAGCACTGAATGTGGAAGCATCATCTCTGCTTCTTTGTATTGTCCTGTGGGCAGTGAGGCTCAGAGAACTGGAGCTGATGATACAGCTGATACTCTGGAACTGTTGCTGCTGTGAGTAATAAAGTTTTTCCTCTGACCTGGAAATCACGGGTGTTCCTGTCATGAAACTGTGACAGACTAATTTGTTAGCTTGCAGGTAGGGTAAAATTTTAGATCCCTTATAATTCCTGACAATAATATAATTCACACTTTACAGATAAGGAAACAAGCTAATAGTGCTAAGAAATCATGGGGCAAAGAACTACACTTTTGTCTCCAATGTCCCTACCCTTAAGTACCAAAAGTTTCTTCATCTTAGTGGTGTGATTATGGGTCCTTTTAATTTTCTTCTTCACATTTTTCATCATTGTTTAATTTTAGCAGTTAGGACATTTTTTAAATTAAACTTTTAATTTTAAGGTAATTGTAAATTCACTTGCAGCTATAAGAAATAATACAAAGAGATCCTGTGTACCCTTTCTCTATACCCTCTCAAAGGTAGCATCTGGCCAAACCATAATACAAACACTTCACTCCCATTAGGATATTATCATCACAAAACAAAACAAAACCAGAAAAAGGTACAGTATAGGAGATATAGTCAATGATATTGTAATAGGGTTGTGTGGTGACATATGGTAGCTAGACTTGTGGTGAGCATAGCATAAGGACTTGTCAAATCAGTATGTTATACATCTGAAACTAATGAAACATTGTGTGTCAACAATACTTCAATTTAAAAGAAAGAAAAAAGTAACAAGTGTGCATGGAGAAAGTGGAACCTTTGTGCACTGCTTGAGGGAATGAAAAATGTTATGGAAAACAATGTGTTGGCTTCTCAAATCTCTAGTAGAATATCGCAGCCCAGACATTGACATAGATACAGTCAATATAGAACATTTCCATTACCACAAGAATTCTCCATGCTGACCTTTTATAGTAACTACTTCCTCCCACCTCTTCTCTCTTCTTACCCCTGGCAACCATTAACCTTGTCCATTTCTATAGTTTTTCATTTTAAGAATGTTATATACATGGAATCATACATTATGTATCCTTTGGAGAATTGGCTTTTTTTTTTTCCTCAGAATAATTCTCTAGAGATTTATCCAGATTCTTGGGGTTATCTGTAGTTTGTTCTTTCTTACTGCTGAGTAGTATTCTATGTCATGGATGCACCACATCTTAACTATTTTCTAATTGAAGGATATCTGAGTTGCTTTAAATTTTCTACTAGTGTAAATAAAGCTGCTACAAACATTTATTTATAGATTTTTATATAAACAGAAGTTTCATTTAGCTTGGATAAATGCTCAAGAGTGTAATTTCTGGGCCATATAGTACGTGGATGTTTAGTTTTGAAAAAATTGCCAAAATATTTTCCTTAGTGGCTGTACTATTTTATATAGCCACCAACAATGTGTGAGGGATCCAGTGTCTTTGCATCCTTTCATCCTCACCAGCATTTGACATTTTACTTTAAAAAAAAAATCCATTCTGATAAGTGTAATATATGTAATAAGTGCATTTCCCTAATAGATAATGCTGTTGAACATCTTTCATCTACTATTTGCATTTTGAATATAATTTTTGGTGAAATGTTTTTGTTTTTGTAAAGTTCTTTATATATTTTAGATCTCAGTCTTTTGTCATATATGCAGCTTGAAAATAGTTTGTTATTTTATCTCTTACAAAGGTCTTTCACAGAGAAAAATATTAAATTTGAATTTATTCTTTTTGGATCCTGTTTGTGGTGTGAAGTCTAAGAACTCATTGCCTAGCATGACAACTCAACTACTTCCCCCTATGTTTTTTCCTAAAGATTTTATACCCTCATGTCTTATATTTAAGTCCATGTTCAATTTTGAGGGGTTTTTTTTAGATAACATTTGAGACTTAGTTTAAGGTCCAATTATTGCCTGTAGATGTCCAATTTCTCCAACCATTTATTGAAAATACCATATTTCCTCTATCAAATTGCTTTTGCACCTTTGTCATAAAAGTGTTGAATATATTTTTGGGTTCTCTACTCTCCCAGTGATCTATGTGTTTATCCTTCCATCAATACTACACAATCTTGATTACTATAGCTTTATAATAAGTCTTGAAATTGAATATACTAATTCTATCTACCTTACTCTTCTTTTTCAAAAATGTTTTAGCTATTCTAATTCCTCTGACATTTCATATAAATTTAAAAATAATTTTGTCTCCATCTACAAAAACCTTGCTAGGATTTTAATAGGAGTCCTATATATCATCTGGGGATAATTGACATTTTTGCTATGTTGATTCTCTATTTCATGAACAAAGTATGTGTCTGCTTTATTGAGATTTTCTTTGGTTATTTTCATTGGCCTTTTGTAGTTTTCAGCATAGAAGTTCTATACATGTTTTGTTAGATTTACAACTATTTCATTTAAAAAAAAGGTGATTATAGTCCTTGGTTTAAAATCTAATTTGTCAAAAAAAAAAATCTAATTTGTCTGATATAAGCATTACTACCCCAGCTTTCTTTTGATGTCCATTAGCATGATAAATAGTCCTCAACCACCTCACTTTTAATCTGGAGGTGTCTTTGGGTCTAAAATGAGTCTCTTGCAGAGAGCATATTGATGGGTCTTGCTTTTTTATCCACTCTAGTACCATGTGTCTTTTGATTGGGGCATTTAACCCATTTACATTCAGAGTAACTGTAGAAAGATATGAATTTAGTGCTATTGTATTACCTGTAAAGTCCCTGTTTCTGTAGATTGTCTCTGTTCCTTTCTGGTTTATGTTACTTTTGGACTCTCTGTTTGCTTACTGGATCCCCTTTATTAATTCTTGCAGGGTTTGTTTAGTAATCACAAATTCTTTTAGTTTCTGTTTGTCCTGGAAGCTTTTTATCTCTCCTTTTTTGAATGACAACCTTGCTAGATAAAGTATTCTTGGCTGCTTATTTTTCTCATTTAACATCCTGAATATATCATGCCAGTCCTTTCTGGCCTGCCAGGTCTCTGTGGATAGGTCTGATGCCAGTCAAATGTTTCTACCCTTGTAATTTATGGACCTCTTGTCCCGAGCTGCTTTCAGGATTTTCTTTTTGTCTCTGGAATTTGCAAGCTTCACTATTATATGTCGACAGATAAAAATAGGTGTTGACGTATTTTTATAAATTTTGAGGGGGTTCTCTGTGCCTCCTGGACTTGAATGCCTATTTCCTTCCCCAAATTAGGGAAGTTTTCAGATATAATTTGCTCCAATATACCTTCTGCCCCTCCCTTTCCTCTTCCTCTGCGATCCCAATTATTCTACTATTGTTTTGCTTTATGGTATTACTTATCTCTTGAATTCTCCTCTTGTGATCCAGTAGTTGTTTATCTTTTTTTCCCAGCTTCTTTATTCCCTATCATTTTGTCTTCTATATCACTAATTCTCTCTTCTGCTTCATTTATCCCAGCAGTTAGAGCCTCCATTTTTTATTGCATCTCATTAATAGCCTTTTTGATTTCAACTTGATTAGATTTTACTTCTTTTATTTCTCCAGAAAGGGATTCTCTAGTGTCTTCTATGTTTTTTTCAAGCCCAGCTAGTATTTTTATTATCATTATTCTGAACTCTAGTTCCAACACCTTATTATGTACATACTGATTAAGTCCCTGGCAGTCAGCACTGCCTCTTGTTCTCTTTTTTGAGGTGAGTTTTTCCATCTTGCCTTCTCTCCAGAGAAGAATAGATGAACAACAGAACAAAATACTAAAATGCAAGAACAACCCCAGAGAAATATACATTAAACAAATCAGAAGAGACTGGATATTGGAAAAATAAAATTAAAAAAAAGAGAGAGAAAATATAATCAATCAGGTGACCAGAACAGAGCAATACACTGGATCCTCCATGTATTTTGCTCTACAAATATACAATGATCCCAAAATTGTAAAGAAAGAAAAACTTATATATGTACAAAAATTAAAAATACAATGAAAGGATAAAATGTAACTAAAAATGAAAATGAAAAGCAAAAAAAAAAAAGAAATAATATAAACAGACAGGTGAACAGAACAGAGCAATACACCAAATCCTGGGTATATTTAGGTCTGTTTGTTAGAAGAAACTACATCCCAAATTGTAAAGAAAGAAAAATATATATATACAGAAAAATAACACTAAATACAATGAAAGGACAGAATGTAATTGTAAAAATGAAAATTAAAAAAGACTTTAAAAAGAGTTGATATTTTCACAATATTTGTTCTTCCAATCCATGAGCATGGAACATTTTTCCATTTCTTTTTGTCTTCCTCAATTTCTTTCATGAGTATTCTATAATTTTCTGAGTACAGATTCTTTGCCTCTTTGGTTATATTTATTCCTAGGTATCTTATGGTTTTGGGTACAATTGTATATGGGATCGACTCCTTAATTTCTCTTTCTTCTGTCTTGTTGTTGGTGTATAGAAATGCCACTGATGATCAGAAAAAGCATTTGACAAAGTATAGCATCCTTTCTTGATTAAAACTCTTCACAGTGTAGGGATAGGGGGAACATACCACACTATCATAAAAGCCATCTATGAAAAACCCACAGCAAATATAATTACTAATGGCGAAAAACAGAGAGCTTTCCCCCTAAGGTCAGGAACACGACAGGGATGCCCACTCTCACCACTGTTGTTCAACATAGAACTAGAAGTCCTAACCTCAGCAATCAGAAAACAAAAAGAAATAAAAGGCATCCAAATCAGCAAAGAAGAAGTCAAACTCATTCTTCACAGATGACATGACACTTTATGTGTAAAACACAAAAGGCTAGACCCCAAAATTCCTAGAACTCATAGAGGATTTTAGCTAAGTGACAGGATACAAAATCAATGCACACAAATCAGTTTCATTTCTATACACTAACAAAGAGACAGAAGAAAGAGAAATTAAGGAGTCAATCCCATTTACAATTGCACCAAAAACCATAAGATACCTAGGAATAAATGTAATGAATGAGGCAAAGGATCTGTACTCAAAAAAATATAGAACACTCAAAAAAGAAATTGAGGAGACCCAAAGAAATTGAAAACTGTCCCAATTGCATGGGTTGAAAGAACAAGTATTGTTAAAATGTCTATGCTACCTAAAGTAATCTATACATTCAAAGCAATCCCTATCAAAATACCATCAATTGTTTTCACAGAGCTGGAACAAATAATCTTAAAATTTGTATGGAAAAAGAAAAGAACGTGAATAGCCAAAGGAATGTTGAAAATGAAAACCAAAGCTGGTGGCATCACAATCCCGGACCTTATGCTACATTACAAAGCTGTAATTATCAAGACAGAATGGTATTGGCACAAAAACAAACACATAGATCAATGGGACAGGATAGAGAACCCAGAAATGGACCCTCAACTGTACAGTCAACTAAAATTTGAAAAAAGCAGGAAAGAATATCTAACAGAAAAAGGACAGTCTCTTCAACAAATGATGTTGGGAAAATTGGACAGCCACATTCAGAAGAATGAAACTGGACCATTTTCTTACACCATACACAAAAATAGACTCAAAATGGATGAAAGACCTAAACGTGAGACAGGAATCCATAAAAATCCTAGAGGAGAACACAGGCAACAATCTCTGTGCCCTCACTTGCAGCAACGTCTTGCTAGACATGTCTCCAAAGGCAAGGGAAAGAAAGACAAAAATGAACTATTGGGACTTCATCAAGATAAAAAGCTTTTGCACAGCAAAGGAAACAGTCAACAAAACTAAAAGACAACTGAAAGAATGAGAGAAGATATTTGCAAATGACATATCAGATAAAAAGCTAGTATCCAAAATCTATAAAGAACTTATCAAACCCAACACCCAAAGAATGAGTAATCCAATCAAGAAATGGTCAGGAGACATGAACAGACATTTCTCCAAAGAAGGCATAAAAGTGGCCTACAGACACATGAAGAAATGCCCCGCATCCCTTGGCATCAGGGAAATACAAATCAAAATCACAGTGAGATACCACCTCATACCAGTCAGAATGGCTAAAATTAATAAGTCAGGAAATGACAGATGTTGGTGAGGATGCAGAGAAAGGGAAACCCTCCTACACTGTTGGTGGGAATGCAAGCTAGTGCAGCCATTCTGGAAGACAGTATGGAGGTTCCTCAAAAAGTTGAAAATAGAGCTACCCTATGACCCAACAATTGCACTACTAGGTATTTATCCCAAAGATACAAATGTATTGATATGAAGGAGCCCAAACAGCTCAATATTTATAGCAGCAATGTTCACAATAACCAAAATATTGAAAGAGCCCAGATGCCCATTGATAGATGAATGGATAAAGAATATGTGGTATATATACACAATGGAATACTACTCAGCCATCAAAAAATGAAATCTTGCCATTTGCAATGACATGGATGGAACTAGAGGGTATTATGTTAAGGAAACAATTCAATCAGAGGACAATTATATGATTTCACTCATATGTGGAATTTAAGAAATAAAACAGAGGATCATGGGGGCAGGGAGGAAAATATAAAACAAGACAAAATCAGAGAGGGAGACAAAACATAAGAGACTCTTAATCATAGGAAACAAACTGAGGGTTACTTGGGGGGGCAGGCATTGGGTAACTGGGTGATGGACATTAAGTACAGCACGTGATGTAATGAGCACTGGGTATTACATAAGACTGATGGATCACTGAACTCTACTCCTGAAACTAATAATACACTATATGTTAATTAATTGAATTTAAATTTAAAAAGTGATTATAAATGGTATTGTCCATGTTTTCATTGCTAGTATGTAAAAATACAATTTACTTTGGCACATTGATCTTATATCCTGTGACCTTGATGAATTCGCTTGTTATTTCTAGGAGATATTTGTAGACTTATTGGGATTATCTATCTAGACTCATATCATCTGCAAATCAGGGCAGTCTCATTTCTTCCTTTCTAATCTTTAAACCTTTTATTTTATTTTCTTGCCTTATTGCATTGGCCAGAAGTTCCAAATTATCTTGAATATGAATGGAGAAGGTAACCTTATGTTGTTCCTAATTTTTGGCGGAATATTTCAGGTTTTCTATAGATAGTATCATGTTATCTGCAACTAGTGAAAGTTTTACTTCTTCCTCACCAATTTGAATGTCTTTTATTTCTTATTATCATCTAATTGCTGTGTCTAAGACTTCTAGTACTATGTGTTTTGTTTTGTTTTGTTTAATTTATTTTTTGACAGAGAGAGACAGTGAGAGAGGGAACACAAGCAGGGGCAGTGGGAGAGGGAGAAGCAAGCTCCCCGCCGACCAGGGAGCCCAATGCAGGGCTTGATTCCAGGACCCTGGGATCATGACCTGAGCTGAAGGCAGATGCCCAGCGACTGAGCCACCCAGGCGCCCCTAAGACTTCTAGTCCTATGTTGAATAAAATTGGAGAGAGTCAACATCCTTGTCTTGTTCCTGACCTTAGGAAGAAAGCCCTCAGTTTTCTCCCATTGAGTTTGATTATCTCTATGGGTTTTTCAAATATCACCTAATTATGTTGAGGTATGTTCCCTCTAAACCTACTTTATTGAGGGTTTTAATCATGAATGGATGCTGTACTTTGTCAAATGCTTTTTCTGCATCTATTGAGAGGATCATATGGTTTTTATCCTTTCATTTATTGATGCGGTGTATCACATTGATTGATTTGAGAATATTGAACCACTCTTCCAACCACAGAATAAATCCCACTTGATCGCTCTGAATTATTTTTTTTTTAATTTTTTTATTGTTATGTTAATCCCCATACATTACATCATTAGTTTTAGATATAGTGTTCCATGATTCATTGTTTGTGCATAACACCCAGTGCTCCATGCAGAACGTGCCC
Organism: Halichoerus grypus; assembly: GCF_964656455.1. NCBI lineage: Eukaryota > Metazoa > Chordata > Mammalia > Carnivora > Phocidae > Halichoerus > Halichoerus grypus. The sequence goes on along the minus strand of NC_135719.1, from coordinate 31,335,575 downwards.
TCCTCAATACCCATCACCAGGCTAACCCATCCTCCCAACCCCCTCCCCTCTAGAACCCTCAGTTTGTTTTTCAGAGTCCATCGTCTCTCATGGTTCTTCTCCCCCTCCGATTTCCCCCCCTTCATTCTTCCCCTCCTGCTACATTCTTCTTCTTCTTTTTTTCTTTCTTAACATATATTGCATTATTTGTTTCAGAGGTACAGATCTGAGATTCAACAGTCTTGCACAATTCACAGCGCTTACCAGAACACATACCCTCCCCAGTGTCCATCACCCAGTCTTTTTAATGCTGTTGGATTCTGTCTGCTAGTCTTTTTGTTGAGGATTTTTGTATCTAAGTTAATCAGAGATATTGGCTTCTCTTTTTGTGGTGTCTATATCTGGTTTTGGTATCAGAGTGATACTGCTCTCATAGAAAGAATTTAGAAGTTTTCCATCCTCTTCTATTTTTTGGAATAGTTGAGAAGAATAAGAATTAACTCTTTTCACGTTTGATAGAATTCTCACCTGAAGCTTTCTGGTTCTGGATTTTTGTTTCTTGGGAGATTTTTGATTACTGGATTCAATTTCATGTTAGTGATTGATCTGTTCAAATTCTCTATTTCTTCCTACTTCTGTTTTGGTAAGTTATATGTTTTTAGGAATATACCCATTTCTTCCAGGTTGTCCAATTTATTGGCATATAGTTTTTCACAATATTCCCTTAAAATTGTATTTCTTTGGTGTTGCTTATTGTTTCTACTCCTTCATTTGAGATTTTGTTTGAGTCCTTTCTCTTTTTTGATTGATAAGTCTGGCTAGAGGTTAATCAATTTTATTGTTTTGTTTTGTTTTTCAAAGAACCAGGTCCTGGTTTCATTGATCTGTTCTATTGTTTCTTTAGTTTCCATGTAATTATTTTTGCTCTAATCTTCATTATTTCCTTCCTTCTGCTGGATTTAGGTTTTATTTGTTGTTCTTTTTGTTGCTCTTTTGGGTGTAAGGTCAGGTTGTTTATTTGAGATTTTTCTTGCATCTTGTGGTAGACCTTTATTGCTATAAGCTTCCCTCTTAAAACTGCTCTTCCTGCACACCAAAGATTTCAGATTGTTGTGTTTTCATTGTCATTTTTTCCCATGTAATTTCATGTTGGGTGTATAAATATTTGCGATTATTATATTTTCTTGTTGGATTGTCCACTTTATTATTATACAGTGACCTTTTTGTCTCTTATTACAGTTTTTGTTTTAAAGTCTATTTTGGGGGTGGCTGAGTGGCTCATTCAGGTAAGCATCCAACACTTGATTTTGTTTCAGGTCATGACCTCAGGGTCATGAGATTCATTCCTGCCACAGGCTTCAACCTCAGCAGGGATTCTGCTAAAGATTCTCCCTCTCCCTCTCCCTCTGCCTCTCTGTCCCCCTGCTTGCTCTCATTCTCTCTCTAATAAATAAATAAATCTTTAAAAAAATAAAGTCTATTTTGTCTGATATAGGTATTGCCACCCTGGCTGTCTTTTGATATCCATTTGCAAGATAAATATTTCTCCATTCTCTTACTTTCAATCTGCAGGTATCTTTAGGTCTAAAATGAGTGTCTTGTGGACAGCTTATAGATGGGTCTTGTTTTTTATCCATTCTGTCACCCTATGTCTTTAGATTGGAGCATTTAGTCCATATACATTGAAAGTAATTATTGATAGGTATGTATTTATTGCCAGTTTGTTATTTGTTTTGTGATTGTTTTTGTGGTTTTTCTCTGATCCTTTCTTCTCTTGCTGTTTTTTATGGTTTGCTGATTTTCTTCAGTGATATGTCTAAATTTCTTTTTATTTATTTTTTGCTTATCTTTACTGGTCTTTGATTTGTGGTTACCATTAGGTTCGTATATAATATCTGCATATAGCAGTCTATATTAAGTTGATGGTCTCTTAAGTTTGAATCCATTCTTTACTCTTCTCCCTCCTATGTTTTTGGTATATGGTATCATATTTTACATCTTTTTATTTTGTGAATCCTTTGACTGATTTTTTATGGAAGTAGTTGTTTTTCATTCTCTCACTTATGCTCTTTCTTTTCCACTCAAAGATTCCCTTTTAATATTTTTTGTAGGGCTGATTTAGTGGTCATGAACTCCTTTAGTTTTTTTTTTTTTCTGAGAAACTTTTCATCTCCCTTTCTATTTTATTTTTTTGTTGTTTCTATGTCACTTATTTCTGCTCTAATCTTTATTATTTCCCTTCTTATTCTGGCTTTAGGCTTTATTTGCTCTTCCTTTCCTAGCTCCTTTAGGTATAAGGTTAGGTTGTGTATTTGAGAATTTTCTTGCTTCTTGAGGTGGGCCTGTATTGCAGTATACTTCCTTCCTAGGACTGCCTTTGCTGCATCCCAAAAATTTTTGTATTGTGTTTTCATTTTCATTTACTTACATGTATTTTTTTTTAATTTCTTCTTTAATTTCCTGGTTCACCCATTCATTCTTTAGTAGGATGTTCTTTAACCTCCATGTATTTGTGGTCTTTCCAAATTTTTTCTTGTGGTTGACTTCAAGTTTAATAACACTGTGTCCTAAAAATATGCATGGTATGATCTCAATATTTTTGTACTGGTTGAGTACTGAATTGTGACCCAGTATGTGATCTATTCTGGAGAATGTTCCTTGTGCACTTGAAAAGAATGTGTATTCTGCTGCGTTAGGATGAAAAGTCCTGAATATATCTGTTAAGTCCATTTGATCCAGTGTGTCATTCAAAGCCCTTATTTCTTTGTTGATATTCTGCTTAAATGATATGTCCATTGCTGTAAGTGGGTTATTAAAATCCCCTACTATTATTGTATCATTATCAATGAGTTTCTTTATGTTTGTTATTAATTGATTTATATATTTGGGTGCTTCCAAGTTGGGGGCATAGATCTTCTTCATGGATAGACCTCTTAATTATGATATAATGCCCTTCTTCATCTCTCGTTATGGGCTTTGTTTTAAAATCTATTCTGTCTGTTATAAGTATGGCTACTCTGGCTTTCTTTTGATGTCCATTAGTATGATAGATGGTCTTCCATCACCTCACTTTCAATCTGTAGGTGTCTTTAGGTCTAAAATGAGTCTCTTATAATCAGCATATAGATGGATTTTGTTTTTTAATCCATTCTGATATCCTGTCTTTTGATTGGAGCATTTAGTCCATTTACATTCAGAGAGATTATTGAAAGATATGAATTTAGTGCCTTTGTGTTACTTGTAGAGTTGGTGTTTCTGGTGATGTTCTCTGGTCCTTTCTAGTCTTTGTTGCTTTTGGTCTTTTTTTTCTCCACTCAAAAAGTCCCCCTAAAATTTCTTGCAGGGTTGGTTTAGTGGTCACGAACTCTAGTTTTTGTCTGGGATCTCCTTCTATTCTGAAATGTAGCCTGCTGGATAGAATACTCTGGCTGAAGATTTTTTCCTTTCAGCACTTTAAATATTTTATGACACTCTCTTCTGGCTTGCAAAGTTTCTGCTGAAGAATCTGCTGATAGCCTTATGGGTTTCCCTTGTATGTAACTGTCTTCTCTTGCTGCTTTTCTTTATCACTACTTTTTGTCATTTTAATTACTATGTGTCTTGGTGTTGCCTCCTTGGGTTGATTTTGGAAGAGGGGTGTCTCTGTGCCTCCTGAATCTGGATATATGTTTTCTTCCCCAGATCCAGCTATTATTTCTTCAAATAAATTTCTGCCCCCTTTTCTCTATTCTTCTTCTGGGATCCCTATAATGCAAATGTTATTACACTTGATGGAGTCCCTGAGTTTTCTAAGACTATTCTCAATTTGCATAATTTTTGTCTCCTCTCATTTGCTCATCTTGGTTACTTTCTATTACTCTGTCTTCCAGGTCATTAATTCATTCTTCTGCTTCCTCCAGCCTTCTATTTATTCCATTAAGTGTATTTTAAATTTCATTTATTGTAATCTTCATCTCTTTGATTGTTTTTCTTTATCTCTTTGTTAAGGGTCTCTCTGATGTTGCTCATACTCTTCTCACATCCAGTATCTGTATGATCATTACCTTAAATTCTCTATCAGGCATATTGCTTATATCTGTTTTGCTTAGGCTTCCTGGTGTGATTTTGTCCTGTTCTTTCATTTGAGGCATGTTTCTACATCTCCTCTTCTTGTCCCTCTGTTTCTGTGTGTTCAGAAAATCAGCTATATCTCTTGCTCCTGATGGTAATTGCCTTATAAGAAGAGGTCTTGTTGCACTCTGCAGTGCATTGTCCCCTTTTCCCCTGGACCTGGTGCTTCAGGGAGTATCTCCTATGTGTGTTGCATGTGCCCTGCTGTTGAGTTCTGACCTCTTTTTCCTCCAGTCCAGTTGTCTGTAGAGGCTCTCTTTGCCTGTTGTGGGCAGTTTTTAGTTCCTCGCTAGGTGGAGCATATTTTAACAAGGTATGCTTTGGTCTGGTTGTGAAATGAGTCTGCTGCCACTGTCACCACAGGAATGAGGTCCCTAAGATCCATGGGTTGAGAGATAAGGTATTGTTGGGGTCTGCACGGGTCTTCTGGGGGAAGGAGCCCATTCCACCAGGACTGAGGCAAGTATGAGTGGGAAGGGGAGATCTGCCAATGCACAAGGGGGTGGGGCTTGGTGTAAGCCAGTTAGGTAGCAAGTGTCAACACTGTGTTGGTTCCCACAGGTGGCTGTCTGTTTATGCTGAGGGGCAGGGAAGGGAAATGGCAGATGCTAACTCCTTTGTTTCTGGAGAAGTCTCACTGTGATTCCTGCCTCTCTGGGCCATGCTCTGAGATGAGTGTATCACTCTCTCTCCCATCTGCCCCAGCCATTTTTCAAACTGCTGCTTCTATGCTGTATCTATGCAGGTTGTTTGTCATGCTCTCTCTTTAGGGGCAGGGAGTCTGCTTCCTAATGCCCTCTGTGCTCTTAGAGCCAAACCCACCATTTTTTTTTTTTTTAATTCCAGGCTTTAAGTCCCATTGGTTGTAAGAACTCACAAAATTTGGCCCCTCTTGCTTTCAAAGCCAAATGTTATGGGGATTCATCTTCCTTGTGTGGACTCCCCAGTGTGAAAGTCTGTTTTTCATCCTTCTCCATGCCACCAACTCTCTCCTCACCATGGATAGCTATGGTCCATTTCACTTCCAAACTGTGTCTTCACCTTGCCTATCTTCTTTGATATGGTCTCTTCTTTATCTTTAGATGTGGAGTTTGTTATGCAAGTTTTTGAATAATTTCCTGAGTTATTTATATTGATGTGAGTGTTATCTAGTTGTATCCATGGGAAGGTGAGCTTAGGGTTTTCCTTTTCCACCATCTTCCCAGCCTCTTTGGTGTTAATTCTTTTTAAAATGTTGAATAGATTTTTCCAGTGTAAACATTTTGGCCTAGAGATTTGTTTCTGAGAGCTTCTAAATTAAATTTTTGAGGGTGCCTAGGTGGTTCTGGCCATTATGAATCTGACTCTTGGTTTTGGCTCAGGTCATAATCTCAGGGTCCTGAGATTAAGACCCATGTCAGGCTCTGTGCTCAGTGTGGAGTCTGCTTGTTCTTCTCCCTCTGCTCTTCCCCCTGCACTCTCTCTCTCTCTCATAAATAAATAGAATCTTTAAAAAAAATTGAATTGCTTAATAGGAATGGTAATTTCTGTTTTGGGGAAAATTGGTCAATTTCATCTATCTTATCAAATTTTTCTGTAGTGATTTATAGAATTCCCTTATTTACCCTTCCCCATTCATATTATTCCCTTTTAATGTCTGCAGGATCTGTAGGGATATCTGTTGTTTTATTCATGATACTGGTGATTTGTATCTTCTCTCTTTTTTCTGTCTGTCTTGATAAAAGTTTTTTAATTTTGATTTTTTTCACAAAACCAGTTCTTTGATTCATTGTTTTACTTATTTTTGTTTGTTTTCAAGTTTATTTACTTCTGGTTTTATTTTTATACTTGTGTTCTTTCCACTTGCTTTTGGCTTTCTTTGCTTTTTAAAAGAAAATTCTTATCACTATAAAGTTCTCTCTCAATATCTCTATAGCCCAGTCTCACAAATTTTGATATGTTGTTTTTAAAATCCTCCAGTGCATTTTTAAATTTTCCATGAGATTTTTTTTTCAACCCAGGGACTATAGAGGAGTGTGTTTGGAGATTTTTTTGCTATCCTACTGTATCTTTTCCTGTTAACTTTCTAGTTTGGTTCCTTGTGGTTGGAAAATACACTCTGTATGATTGCATATTTTAAAAATTGGCTGGGGCGCCTGGGTGGCTCAGTTGGTTAAGTGACTGCCTTCAGCTCAGGTCATGATCCTGGACTCACAGGATCGAGTCCCGCATCGGGCTCCCTGCTCAGCAGGGAGTCTGCTTCTCCCTCTGACCCTCCCCCCTCTCATGTGCTCTCTCTCTCTCTCATTCTCTCTCTCAAATAAATAAATAAAATCTTTAAAAATAAAAAATAAATAAATAAAAATTGGTTGAGGTTTCTTTTATGTCACAGGATATCATCTATCTTGGTGTATGTTCTGTGGGCACTTGAAAATAATAGGAATTATCTATTGTTGGGTGGAGTGTTCTGTAAAAGTCTGTTATATCCTGTTTGTTGATGATGATTTTCTGTTTAGTTGTTTTATTAACTGCTAAGAGAGGGGTGTTTGATTCTTTAAATATGAGTGTAGAATTTTCTATTTCTCCTCTCATTTCTATCACTTTTTCCTTTATATATTTTGCAGCTCTGTTGTTCGTGTTAAGCTTGCTCTGTCTTCATTGAAACTTACTGTCAAGTAACGTCCTTTTCTATCCCTAGCATTTTTTGTTCTGAAGTCTACTTTAGCTGACATTAACAAAGCCATTCTTGCTTTTCTTTGAATAACATTTTCATGATATATCTTATTCAATCTTTTTACTTTCAATCTTTTTATATCGTTATATATTTGAAATGAGTTTCTTATAGACAGCATAGTGTTAGGTCATTTTTTTTCTTTTAATCCACACTCTGCCTTTGAATTGGTATACTTAGACCACTTATATTTTATCTCTGCTTTTGAACTGGTATCCTTAAACCACTTACATTTAATATAATTACTAATATGTTAGGCATAAGTCTGCCATTTTATTATTTTTAATTTTCTACTATTTTTAAATGTTTTAATAATTTTTAATTGAAATATAATTGACATATATAGTTACATTAGTTTCATGTATACAACATAGTGATTAAACAACTTTATATATTATGCTATGTTTAACAATCTTTTCCATTTGTTCTCTCTACTTTTCATTTCTTTGTTTACTTTCTTTTGCCTTTCTGTGAATTACTTAAATTTTTTAGAATTTTATTTTTATTTTTCTATGTTTTTGTGTGAATTTCTTTCTATAATTTTAAATGGCTGCTCTAGTGACTATACATAACATAATCTTTAATGTTTACATTTTATCATGAAATTGCATGAAATGTAGAAACTTTTCCTCCCTTCACATTCTTATAACCTCTTCATTTGTAATATACATACATAATTAAGAACTAACTACATCAGCGTTATAATTTTTGCTTCAACCATTAAACATAATTTATAATAAAAACAATAAGAAGAATGTCTATTGTATTTGCTCATATTTTTGGCTATTGTGTTCTTTCTTCATTGTTCCCCTTGTTTTAACCATTATTTTAGGGTAACCTAAAACCATTTAACCATTATTTTCATCTGAGAATGTTTTTATTTCCTTCTCATTCCTGTGGGATTTTTTTCACTGGATATAGGATTTTAGATTGACAGGTCTTTCCTTTCAGCACTTTAAAATGTTGTGACAGTACCTTCTGGTCTCCTTGACTTCTAATGAGAAATCTGCTGTCACTTGAATTACTTTTTCCCTATAGTCATTGCTCTGTGCTGATTTTTAAATATTTTTTTCTATTATTTTGTTTTTGACTATATGTGTCTTGGCATGATTTTGGGGTTAGTTATTCTGAGGATTCTCTCAGCTTTTTGAATCTGTAGGTTATATCCTTTTCCAGATTTTGGAAGTTTTCAGCCCTTATTTTTTAAGTTACTTTTTCAATCCTGCCCTGTTTCTCCTCTCCTTTGGGACTCTAATGACACAAATGTTAGATTTTAAAGTACCTTAGGGCCCTGATACTCTTTTTTTGTTTTTTTGGTTTCTTTGGTGGTTTTTTTTTCTTTTTTCTTTTTTCTATTTTTTTTCTTCTTGTCCTATTGGGAAATAATTCTATTTTATTTCAAGTCATTGATTCTTTCCTCTCTCTGCTCTTTTCTGTTGTTGAGCTGATCCACTGAGTGTTTTATTTCATTCATTGTATTTTTTCTGTTCCAATTTTTTATTTTGTTCTTCTTTATAGTTCTATTTCTTTGCTCAGATTTTCATTTTTTCATTGTTCATTTTGTTTTGTTTTTTTTTTTTCATTTTCTCAAAACTATTCATAATGGCCCTTTGAAATATTTTCATCATAACTTCTTTAAAATCTTTGTCAGGTAATTCTAACATGTCTTTATTGTCATCTTGGTGTTAGCATTTATTTATTTTCTTCTCAGTCAATTTGAGATCTTTCTGGTTTGTGGTCTGATGAATGATTTTCAATTGGAACTTGGATATTTTGGTTATTATAAGACTTTACATCTTATTTAAAACTCTCTTTTAGATGACTTCCTCTGCAAAATATATAAAAGAAAAAGTGATAGAAATTAGAGGAGAAATAGAAAATTTTACACTCATATTTAGAGAAATCAAACACCCTTCTCTTAGCAGTTAATAAAACAACTAAACAGAAAATCATCATCAACAAACAGGATATAACAGACTTTTATAGAACACTCCAACCAACAATAGAGATTTCCTATTATTTTCAAGTGCCCACAGAACATACACCAAGATAGATGATATCCTGTAAGATAAAAGAAACCTCAACCAATTTTTAAAATATGCAATCATACAGTGTGTTTTCCAACCACAAGGAACCAAACTAGAAAGTTAGCAGGAAAAGATACAGTAGGTATCAGGTATTGATAGAAGTGTGAGTGTCTACTTGCCCTCTTCTGACAACCAAGGAGGGGATGATTTGTAGTTACTGCTGAATAAGGATGGGAATCCAAGCTCCTAACTAGGCTTGTATTTACATATCCTTGCCTGGGAAGTGTAGACATGACTCATTACTACTCCTTATATGTTTTCCACTGATACTTTGAAGGGGTGCTCATTATCACCTATAGGGAATGAAAGTCTCCATTCCCTACCTTTACTCCATTCCCTATCTTTACTAACACCACCATAGTGTAGATGTTGGAGTGTCTCATTACAGCCTTGGAATGATTGGAAGTATATGCTCTCCACTAGGCCTCTGTTGGGATGGTTAGGGATGGGGCACAGTTTTTCCATGGCATTTGTCTGTAGTGGAGCAGTTACCACCTGAAAGCTTTCTGCCTTGCTAGAATGTCTCTCTTTGGAGAGAGCAGGCTTTTTTTGAGGGGGGGGGGAGTGGTTTGTGTACAGCCTTTGGCATTTTCATGTTGTTAACTTCTTTAGCTATACTTCTGAGATATGTGAAGCAAAAAGAAACCCTAGGAACTTACCACCATGTTGTTCCCTGTCTCACTATCAGGTCTATCTTATTCTTTCCACCTTTTAGAGTCTTCTTATATATGCTTCATATATAATGTCCCAGGATTTTATTTGTAGTCAGTGGGAGAAATAAGGGAAAAAAGTATGTCTACCCCATCTTCTTGGGATCAGAGGTCCACTGTTGACCTTAGAAAACTCTTAAGAAACAATGTGATTCTTCTTTTAAAAATTGTAAATGTGGCAGCCTTGATGGCTTTAATAGCAAATAAGTCAGGGTTTCCAGAATGCTACAGAGAGCACTGTTTCCAGCCATTTTTTTTTTTATTTTATAATTGCCTTGTTCCAAGATTTATTCAAAGGAATCTTACAAATTACAAACAATGCTACAAACATAAAAGCAAGAATTTAGAGCAAATATAGTGAGGTGATATAAAAATGCATGTAGGATGACCTGGAGAATTATTAGAAATGAGCTGGAGTTTCTCATATAAACTCAATGCAAAAATAGAAATTTGATTCATTACAGGAATATTCTTGTTCCTAAAATAATAATAAAATTGTTACTAGGAGTGGTAGAAACATTCTTGGTCCTGAGAACTAAGAAAATGAGAAAAGATATTCCTAAATCCTCATTAGGAAGACTCTATATAATGAAGTAAATCACACCTTCATCAACAAACTGTACTTAGGGTGACTCTATGGTTTTAAATCAGTCAATACAGGATGTTTTTGAGAGTTGAAGGGACACTATCAATAATTATGCTGGAACAATGGTATAAACTTAAATTGTTCTTGGAAAGCTGGGGCTAAATTCACCATTTAACAGTAACAGGGGCTGTTGTGCATCCTGAGCCTCATAGTAGGTCTCCCTCCAAGTCTAAATGCAATTGAGCATAGACATCCAGTGTTAGGAGAGTGCTGTATGTGCCACCTGTAATTTTTCATACTGTCAACTTATTTCAGAATTGAAAATTAGGAAAACATTTTTTTTCTTTTGTGTGTGATCTTTCCTACCTGTGATTCAAAGTTCAGCCACTACCTTGTAAATAACATACCTGGGGGCACCTGGGTGGCTCAGTCATTCAGTGTCTGCCTGTGGCTCAGGTCATGATCCCAGGGTCCTGGGATCGAGCCCCGCATCGGGCTCCTGATCAGCGGGAAGCCTGCTTCTCCCTCTCCCACTCTGCCTGCTTGTGTTCCCTCTTTCACTGTCTCTCTCTCTGTCAAATAAATAAATAAAATCTTAAAAAAAAAAAATAACATACCTGGGACACAGTTCTTGTCTGTAGTGAATAATATTTTGCCCATTAACTGGTAAACTAAATAAAACCCATTAGTTATAATCTCTAAGATTAAATTCATTCACTTGCATAGGAAATGAGTTCTTCCAAGTCAAAGAAATGTATCCCCAATTTCTTATCCAATAACTTGCTGTATCATACAAAGTACAAGATGCTGATAAATTTAATATGAGGCATGGACTCAGATTGTGTCACTGAATTTCACAAGAGAAAATTCCAAAAATGACATAAAGTCCAGCTAGCTTTTAAATGCCAGCCCAGCTAGCTTTTAAATGCTTCTTAATTCAGAAGGTTGACAGGCAGTAATATCACTTCACTATTCATTCTGTTCTAGTAATTTTAAGGGATTGCACAGTGCTCTTTATATTGAAAAGTGTGCCATGCTCAGAAAGAGAGATCAACCCAGAAAAATATTCCAGTTGTGTTATAGCTGGATGCCTCTGAGATGGACAAGAAAAGCAGTTATGGACTGAATGTTTGTGTCCCCCCCCCCAGTTCATATGTTGAAATTCTAACCTCCAATATGATGGTATTATGAGGTGGGCTTTTGGGGAGTGATTAGGTCATGAGGGCAAAGCTTAATCACTAATCAAGGGATTAGTGTCCTCATAAGAAGCAGGAGAGCTTCCTCACACTTTCCACTCTCCTTCCATGTGAGAATACAATGAGAAGGAAGTTATTTGCAAACCAGGAAGTGGGTCCTCACCAGAAACTGAATCTGTCAGGTCTTTTATCTTTGACTTCTCAGCGTTTAGAACTATGAGAAATAAATTTATGTTGTTTAAACCATGCAGTCTATAATATCTAATTACAGCAGGCTGGACTGACTACCACAGGCATACAGTGATCTCCTCTTGTCAGGATCTTGTCAAATATACCTGCGTTCAATGAAGCATGACTTTAAATTGTACCTGCTTAAGGTGAACAAGGGTATGAATCAGAAGGAAAATAATACATAAATTCAAATGAATAGGGAAAAGAATTACATTAATGGGAACTCTGAAGTATTAGGCACTAGGCCATGTTAAAGAGTAATTGTTCTGACACTTGTTAAAACATCAAGGAAGACTTAATTTAAGACTATTACAATTGGAAAAAGAGCTTGAATTCAATTCTGAATATAAAAGGGACTAGTGGGGATTTATAGCCAAGAAGCAGGGTAAGAGAGTGGATGGGAAATTACTAAGGGGAACTTGGTTAGTTATTAAGGAGGGGGGATGAGAAATGACTGAACATCAAGAGAAGAGGGGCTCTCACTAAATTGACTTAGCAGAATTTCTTGCCAAAATTGGGCTAGGCAGGTCAAGGTCAGGGCCAAGGATGAGACCTGGAGGACAGAAGGGCTCAGAGAAGCCTGACTAAAGTTTAGTTAAGGAGGGAGTCCTCATCAGCCAGGGACTTTGCTCACCTTATGAAATGTTCAAATAGTTAAACAATACTACAGGGATGGTCATTTTCTCATTTGATATTTAGTGGGGCTCCCCTACCCTCAGCAGGTAACTCTGATCATCCTCCCTACTCATAAGTAAATGCTGTATCCAAGATTTCTTCAGTACTAACAACTGCCTTCCTCGTGCTGGATTCAGCCTCCTGCAAGCCCTGCCCTGAAGTCTCCCCCACCCCAAACCACAGGCAGGTGTTAGGTGGGTGCAGCCCCAGGTCAGCCAAGCTGGTCTCCGCTCATCACAGCTCCCATATTTTACCCGAAGGAAGTTCTGGCCCTCCTCCTGCTGCCAGATCTCCCTTCTCTCCTCAGCATACTCACTCCCCCAAGGGGTTTTGTTTCAGTTTTTAAAGATGACTTCCTCTGTGGAGAGAGAAGGAACTAAGACTTCTTGAGGTAAAAAGACCACCATCTCAGAATTTTAAAAGCAAACAAGAAATGTGTGGCATGCAGGAAGAAGTGCAAGAGACAGAGGCAGAGGCCACCATGCCTGGCTCCTCAAACCTCAAATGACAGGCTCTACTTCATCTGTGAGGACAATGGAGAATGGTCTGACAGTCCATGGGCACTTGGATGGGGTACAGTTGAGGAGGTGGGAGGTGTATTGTGAGTCATACATCAGAAACTGAAAAAAGACGATTTGAAAGGGATACTGATGAGATGTCTTTGAAAGAGGTCACCATATTTCTCAATAAAATGTTTCAGATACATAAAGAAGTCACAGGGTCTGTCCAGGGAAGTGAAACATTAGGTATCTCCCCGTTAGCTGAGATTTGTAGCATTTGGGATGCTTGACAGCAAGTTGTATTGATCATGGAGGCTGTGTAACTTCCCCACGTAAAGCTGTCTGACTCATACGTGTGTAGGGAATGAGGAGCTCCCACAATATGAAGTGGAGACTGCCAGGTCCTGGTTCTGTCTGATAGGTGGGCTCCTTTGTGCTGTGCTTCACTCTCTGAGTCTCTTTCCTCCATTGTTAACAAACAAGGCACTAGAAAAGTTCCTGTCCCTCCCTAGGTCCCAGGCATGAGGGTAGAACAAGTATTGTGACAACAGTAGCATTATTTGGCATCTCAGGAACAAGTTGTGGTTGGGCATGATGGCTTCTTTTTATAAATCTTTTCATCTTAGAGAGTCCTCAAAGAAAACTACTGTCTGGACCCAAAATAAATATCCACTTCTCACCCAAGCAATATTGTTTCCCATTCCATAAGATGTACAATGGAGAATGCATCACATGAGGAAAAGGAATCTGGCAGGATTTGTCATGGGCACTTACCACCCAAGTTACCATCAAGACCACTACTTGCTAGATAGAGCAAGTGAGAAATGTGTACCAGAGAGGCAGAAACTCTTGATGACATGGGGAACATGGGGATGGCCTCTGTGATGGAGGGAGTGGTATCATCAACTCCTCAGAGCCAAGCCTGAGCAAACAGAGACACAGGGGGAAGCTGGGCTGCCTAGTTGCTTTGGATTCCACACTTCCCAAGTCAAGTTTTGTCCACTTTTAAGGGAGCAAATAAGTATTACCCTAATACTCTAGCACTAATAATGCATGACATGCACCACTGAGCCCCTGTTTAACAAGATTCTCATTTGAGCAGACCAGTTCACACCCTGAGTTGGGCCCAGGCTTCAGACAAAGGTGGGAATTTGCAGCTGGATTTCAAGGTCAACTTCCTCTATTGTGGTGTAGGGCTTCAAATAAAATATTTACGGCAGGCATCTGATTCTGATTTAATTATCTTTTCCAACAAGTCCTGCCTGGGCTTGACAGGCAACAGAAAAAGCAAGTTAATCACAGGCATCTGCTCATTAGCATATTCTTCCCATAATTACTGCAGTGCTGCCATCACAGCTGTGCCCGCCCCACAGGTGCAGCACCAGAAGGGGGCTCAAGAGAGGGGTTGGGAAGGGACTCAGCTGGCTCCTGGGCAGAAGCCCACTCGTTGCTCATCTTGGGGCTAAGAGCAATGCCCAGGAGCTCAGAACTGTACCTCTGCCTGACAACAGTCCTGGAAGAGAAAGCTATTTCAATGCCCCATAGGGCTTGGGGAGAGAAGCCCAGTCTTCACCACCACCCGTATTGCAATACGTGGAGCTAACATGTGCCTGTTTTCCTGGTGCCAGAGAAAGCCAGTCTAATCAGTTTTCTGACCTTTGCTCCTGGAACCTCCTTTTTCTCATATGCACATGTCTAATGCTACTTCCCCACCAAGCCAATTTAAATGCACCCTCCATCAATCTCTGTCTTCAATTCTGCAAACTGTAAGTAATCTGTTAATCTCACAAACTCCTTTTGCAACATTTATTTCTTTCTTCTCGTATGATAGCTGTTTATGTGCATGGCTAATCAAATGTTCTGGAGTGTTTCCAGCCATTTCCACAGCAATATCTCCCATCTCATATTCTGTTCTACAATGTGACTTTGACTCTCTCAGTAAGAGACAGAGGATTTTTTTTTCCCTCACCTCTTGAATCTTACCTGGTCTTGTGATTGCTTTGACCAATGAAGGCAGTGGAAGTGAAGTTCTTGACTTACCATGTCCAGGAGTTAAGAAGGAATGGCAGCTTCTGCTTTTATGATCTGGGAGAAGCCAGCTACTGTATAAGAGGGCCAACTAGCCTGAGACCATCATCCTGTAAGGAAGCCCAACCTAGTCATGTGGAAAAGCCACATGGAGACACCTGGCCAGTCCCTATATTCCAAACACCCAGCTGAAGCATTAGACACATGAGTTAAAAATCCATCTTGGACATTCCAGCACAAGTAGACACAACAAAGAGCAAAGATGAGCTGTCCTCACCAAGCACTGCCCAAATCACAAGATAACAAACAAATAAATGACTATTGTTGTTTTTAGCCACTGAATTTTTGGGTAATTTGTAATGCAGCAACAGATGCCAGAGTAGTCGCCTTTACTAGATCAGAGTGTGGATGGGCTCAGGCTTCTGCTGGTCCGTATTAACACTCTGGTTTGGCCACTTACTGGCACTGAGACCTTGAGTAGCTGACTTGACCTCACTCTCTGCCCCCAATTTCTCCTCCAAAACATAGGATAACAATAACAGGAGAATTGGATAAAGTAATGAATGTGGAGTATTTTAGAACAGTGCCTGCTTACAGTCAAGCCTCAGTCTGTGTTAGTAATTATTCTACTGTTCAGTGACAGCAAGCTACTTGGAGGTAGGATGCTTTGTATTATTCATCTTTGTCACCTGCAGAATGTTGGCAGAGCTCTGAGGAAATAGAAGGCTCTGAAACACACTGGCTGAAAGAAGGAATGAATGAACAAACGGCTACTATTTTTGCCAAGGCATACGAGTTTAGGAGCAATAAGAGAGGGTACTTGGGGGATTCCAGACTTCTTCCCCAATCCCGGAGTTACTGTGCAGAACCCAAACCTCTTCAACAACCATGCTGACTTTTGAGGGCAATCACAATAGTTTGCCATGAAGTGGGGAAAGAAAAATATTCTATTTTCCTATAAATTCAATTTAAAGTCATCCTGTTCCTGTCAAAACAAAAATATATTTGGTTACCTCCATAATTTACCACTTTGGACTGGTTATATAAATTATGATATATCTATACAATGAAATGTTTTTACAATTGTTGAAAAAGAATGAGGAAATATCCATATACATACATGGAAAGATCTCACAAGATATATTTTTAAATGAGCAAAAAGGAACTGCATGGTGTGAATGAATGGCCTGGTTCATGTCAAAATGGGGAGATGTAAATATACTTCCATTCATAGCAATTTAAAGAACACACACATGCACACACACCAGAGGACTGACCTGTGGGAGTTGGAGTGAAGGGCACATTTACTTTTAATTTTTTATACTTTACTATAATATTTGCCTTCTTTTTCTGCTATGAATTTGTTTCATTTTTATAGTAATTGTAACATTATTTTAAAAGACTTTCTTCTTGGTGAACAAGATGTGAATAAAATGTAGTTGTCACCCCTGTAACATCTGTGTGGGACACAAGCATCTCATGCTAGTTATTCTGACATTTTGAGACAAAGGTGAAGTTTGGTTATCGGGGAGAAATTAGCTGTCTTTGGCATTTATTCCCTGAGGTTGCCCTAACAAATGACCACACATTTTGTGGCTTACAGCAACAGAAATTCATTCATCAGAGTTCTGGAGGCCAGAAGTACTAGATCAGACACACTGGGCCAAAATCAAGGTGTCAACAAGTCATGCCCTTTTCAGAGGCTCTGAAGGAGAATCTCCTCCAGTTCCTGGTGGTGATCAGCAATCCTTGGCTTAAGACAGCATTACTCCAATCTCTGCCTCCATTTTCACACCAACTTCTCTTCTGTCTATACATTTCCCTCTGCGTCCCTTTTATGAGAACACATGCAATTGCATTTAGGAGCCACCTGATAATCCAGGATAATCTCCCATCTCAAGAACCTTAACTCAATTATCTCCAAAGAGCCTGTTTCTAAATAACAGTAATGTGGACAGGTTTCAGGGATTAGGATGTGGATATCTTTCGGTGTTGATTTTTCTGCCTACCACATCTTCTATTTGCTGGAGGTCCAAATGCATGCATGAAGTCATTCATGAGTTCCACAAATATTTAAGTACCTGCTCTTTCCAGAAACTGCAAAAGCTCAGCCCCTGGATTTTGAAGAGATTAGATATCCTTCTAGCAGCGATTGAGCAAATGTGGACATTCATAAACCAGTGTCCTCCCACAGACTTCCTAGAGGAGGCAACATCCACCTCTATAGGGGACAGGAAAGGGAAGTCTGACTAAGTAATGGACACTGGTCCCTTCCAGCACAGCAGGAGGTGACCTGGGACTTGTCAGAAGCCATCAGAGGAAGGCATAATAGCTCACCTGGGCTTTCCTGGGGCTACTCACTCATTTCCAAACTAAAGGTACTTCATGCACCCAGTCAGCTGTTAAAGTGAGCCAGCCATGCCCTGGCCTCTCGTTACAGAGTTATTCCACATCTTGCCCTCCATCCTGCAGGGGCTGGCTGATTCCAAGGACATTGGTCTAAAAACCACAAACACTCAGGGCTCATGTGCTTGTGAAGTTTTTTATTTCATCTGAAAAACCATTGTACAAACCAAGCACTTTTCTGTGAAAAAAAAAAATACAAGCTCTGAAAGGGGTCTTTATTATCTGCTTAGCAACAGTTTGTTATTAATAAAAGTGTCTTGTTTTGCTTTTTTAAGATTAATAGCCCAACATTCTCACAAAAACATTGGCCTTGGTGGCATCCCAATTTCTTGTTAGCAGTGGGTCTGGATGATTCCACAACCTTTCTCTGAATGCAAATTGAGTACATGGGTTTTAAACAAAAGAAATGCTGTCTCTTGCTACACACTCATAGGCTAAATTATCAGAGATGCAGCATTCATGGCCATAAATTTCTTATCTCTGGTCAAATATTTAATATGCATTTTCATCAGTTATGCCAACTGAAGAGGATTTACTCTGAGATCTGTCATTTGCACCCTGGTACGAATGACAACCGACCTCTTCCCATGCCTACCCGATGTGAAAACCACAAAATAGGTGCTAATATGTATGAATACTAACTGTGAAACCCCACTGGACTTGACATTCTTTACTCCACCATGAGACGTAGGTCCCATTTCTCCATTCTGCAGTTGAGCAAACTAATGCACAGATCTATTTAGGAGTTTTTCAGGTGTAGAGAGTGAATCAGTGGAAAATGCAGAATTTGAGCCAGGATCTCAACACAATTCTGTCTGACTTGAAGGCCAAAATTCTCAATCATCACCCCTAACTGCTCCATCATCAGTGGTCATGAGAACCCACAGACATGATTGTCATCCTGTGATAAGAACATGGAAACTGAGATCTAGGGTAAATAGGCTATTCCTTACTTTCTGAGCAGAAGAAACTGCTCACCCTCACCTCTTTACTGAAAGAAAGCATGTTTCTTCCAAGACAGGAAATATGACTAATGCTTAGTGAACAATTATCGTATCAAATATATTAGGGGGTCTTATAGTCCTAGGACTGCTTGGAATAAAAACCTGGAGATATAACTAGAGAATTATGAACATTTTGTGGGGAAAGCTGACATCACCTTTGTATTCTATAGATAGGTGTTTAATGACACTGATTAAATACCAGCAAAACATGAAGTGCCGCAGGACCGAAGAGTAACAAAACAATCTCTTCCCAACAGGCAGGGTCCAGTAACCACAGGGACAGGTATGGCCATCAGTCCACTTACAATCAGTCCACTCCTTTGAGACAGGATCAGCTTATGGGCTTTTCCTGGGCTGTCTGTGGGTAGAATGTTGTTTAATTCAAATAGGTAAAGACATATGTGAGGCCTCCAGGGAAAAGGAACTTTTAAAAAGAAAAAAAGACTCCTCAGGATTCAGGAAGTGAACTATATCAAGAACAAGGTTTTCCACATTGGATAAAAAGTTGCTTTCCTAGAGATCCAAAAAAGGGGAGCAAGCATGATAGGCAACTGATTGGTAGAGGGATGTTTAAAGGTTCCAAGTCATAACGGTGAAACCCTCGAGTGGGCAAAGGGCTATAGGCTGAAGGCTTCTGGCTATGAATTTTCATGATATAAATGTAACAAGGATAAGGGGTTGGGGGGGAACCTCTGAGCTTAAGAACACACCACATCTTCTTAAATAATCTTTATTTATGCATGTAATTTAATACAATGAACCAGTTCCTAAAGATGTGAAACTTGGCTACTACAATTCAATGAAGAGTAATGAGGCTTCAAAGTGGTATTCTGTGTACCTCAGGGTTTCATCTGCACATCGAGCGTCACCTAAACCTCACTTGTTGGCTTTCAAATGGGTAAAGACTCTTTGATGACCCACAGAACATATACAGGCATGCATACATTCAACAAGTATTTTTTTTTTCCAACAAATATCTTTGAGTACTTACTATGTGCCTTCGATTCAGCAATGCAAATGGATGCCTTTCTTCAGTAAAGTTATTGCAAGTAGGTGGCGGCAGGGGATAGAGGAAATCAGCAAACCTGAATAATGATCCAGAGCCCTGTTATGAATATGTAGTGTTCCTATACTCTTAGTGTAGAAAAGGGCTTAAGTACAAGGTCTTCAGTGACAAACTATCTGTCTTCAGGTCCTGGCTCTATTACTAACTAGTATGTGACTTTAGGCAAGTTGCTTAACTTTTCTTAAGTGTTTTCTTGTTTATAATCAGGGGGAAATTATGTCCATCTCTTAGTACCATGGTATAGTATTTATATACTAATGTATGTAAAGCATGTAGTATAGTACCCAACACGTAAGGGATCAATAAATGTTACTTCTTTATATTAGTAGTAGCAAGGACTAGAGCTAAGTAGGTGGATGACACTTCCCTGAATGTAAAGTTTCCTACACTGTGTATCCCTAGGTCCTTCAGTTTTGGGCTCCAAGAGAATTGGCATGCCCAATCTCTTCTATAAGGCAAGTTCCGTGCAACCAATGTCTGGGAGTGATGGCGGTGTTAAAGAAATCCTCAGACCAGAAGCAGCTGGATCTGTGACTCAGGGTTGTGAGAGGTGGGATGAGCCTTATGGATGATGCTCCATATACCAGAAGGATTGGTACATCATGTACCCATGCAACCCAAAGCAGGACAGCTTTTGGCACAGAGGGACTGGTGGGCCATTTGATAAATGAAGCAATTGGGAAACAATTATCACAGTCACCATTATCATCACCATCATGATCAAAAGGCAAATAAATCCTTCCTGATTCACAGTGTGTAATTTTTCCCACAACATGCTATCATGTCACAGATGCTGTCATGGATTTCATATATTTATTTAAAAGGTTCTTATTCATACCTGGAATATTTTTGGAGCTCTCATTTAATGTTGTTAAATTACAGTGCCTTATTTAATAGAGTGCAGAGCAGGGTGCAAGGGAGTTTCTTTTTTTTTTTTAATATTTTTATTTATTTATTTTAGAAAGAGAGAGCTCACACATGAGTGGAGTAGGAGCAGAGGGAGAGGGACAAGCAGACTCCACGCTGAGCCACCCAGCCTCCCCAAAATGGAGTTGTTGGGGTTTTGACTAGGGAACAGAAGGCAAGCTAAGGACAAAGCAGAAGCTGACACCCCCCACCCCCAGATGGGATATACGTGACATTCCTCAGGCACTCCCAGCTGCCCTAAAGCTAAGGACAGGAAAAACAAATTGTTAATTTATAGAGATCATAATCCTGCAAGACATGAATCTCCCTCAGTTTACAAATGCCTTAGCAATCTACAAGAACAAAGCATTCCTATCATCAATAACCTAACTTCCAGAAGGAAATGTAGATACAATTAAAGTCTTTATAACCTGTGGCCCATTGACAGATACTTGAAGGGGGCAGAGTGTAAGATTCCTCCAGGAAGCTCCCAACTATCTTAATGTTAATGCCTTGCTAGAAGGAAAGACAACCTTAACTTGACAACGGCAAGGCTTCTGGTATCCTGTGAGTCTTCTTTAACATATGAAAATCCTCTTGAAAACCTCCTTTTTCCTTACCTCCCACAACTCCCAAGTATATAATCAGCCACCCCTCATAACCCTGGTGCAACAGTTCTTTTTGCCCAGGGGTCCTGTCCCTGTTTAATAAAATCACCTTTTTGCACCAAAGACGTCTCAAGATGGCCTTCGGCTCCGGACCTCATCCCACTGTACCTCACCTATATTCCAAAACCACATCAGTTTTGTTTGTTTTTTAGTAGGCTTCATGCCCATCATGGAACCCATGTGGGGCTTGAACTCACAACCCTGAGATCAAAACCTGAGTGGATATCAAGAGTGGGATGCTGAACCAATATGAGCCACATAGGTGCCCCCAAGGTACTTTCATGAGCAGTACCTCATTTGTTTTTTGTAATCAAGTTTAACTGAGGCTCTAGTAACCAAGAGCTTCTTTTCAATTTTCTCTCTTTCTATTAGACATCAAATTCAACAGATGTGCTTGTCTCTCTGAAGTAGTTTTGGCTCTTGGCGCCATTTTGTCACAGAATCTCCATTGTATGAGCACCTACCAGTATTTAAGCTTCCATTGTCAGCTAGCAAGCAGAAGAAACATCATCTGAACCCAGGGAAAAACCCAAGCTGTCATACACTTGAAGAGGAAAATTACCCAGAGCAGGCCCAGGCCAGCAGACCCCAGAAGGTAGAAAGTTACTAAAAGATATCCAGAAGCCCCGCTTGAGCAAGAGATAACCAGCTGTTTCTGCTTCCGTAAACAGGCTTCCCACTGGGAGCTTCCTGCACTGCCCCAACCACTGTTCCCGCCTAAAGCAGTCCCTCCCAATTTAAGCCCACCTACCAGCAGTCAGCACAGCCCTTGGAACCTGGCCCTCTGCTCTGCTCTATAAAAGCTCTGTAACCACGCTGTCCAAGGCCCACAATTTCGAGTGCAAGCTAGTCTGGGTCTGCCTGTGTAAAATAAACCCAAGTTCTGCTACTTCTCTGAGTGTCGCTCGGTTTCTCAGCAGTCTGATTATTTCCGTAACACACTAAAGTCCTCTGAAATATTAGCTACTGCTGTTGTTGCTATAGCCTGCAAGTAGGACTAACGTTTAGCCAACCAATGGTGGGGGTATGACCACAGCCTTGACATCTTTAACCTCAGAGCACTTTGAGAATATTCAAAGGAACTCAGAGTGGAAGGAATCCTAACTGTTAGTCAATGCATATCCTTTGTAATATTTAAATACTATTGGGCATTTATACCTGGGAGGCAGGTGGCCAATTATAATACACTGAGTAAGGTCAAAATTTCTCAGACAAAGATCTTATCAAACTCAATAACCCAGTGGTGGTGTCTGGCTCCTTGACCTCCCTGAGGTCCTTATCAGTGTTAGCATTCCTTCTTTCCTGAAATCCTCCCTTCCTTCCCTCCTGGTTTTCTTTTCTTTCTTCTTCACACCCTGATTCTCTGCCTCTTTTCTGATGCCTCTCCTCTTTTCTGGTATTACCTCTTAACTATGGGCACTTGCTGAGACCTGGTACCTCCTCTTTCTCTAGTCTTTATTGTCATTTCCACTCCTGTATCGATGGTTCTAATACAGTCTTGTGCCCTGCCTCCTCTTGCCCTTGATGCCTCCAGATCTCTGCCAGCCTGGCCCACATCAGTTTCAGTAACATGGATCACACTGTACTTGACATCTTTCCATCCATGCCAACCTCCCTTCCCAGGTCTTCCATTTCTATCAGGAGCAATGTCATCACCCAAGATCAAAAGACTCAAGTTACTCTTTTCTCCATATTCTTGCAGTGGCCATATGTCCAAGAGTTTCTGGAAACAACTCTGAACTCAAATCTTCTATTTTGTTGTCTGACCATGTGTTGACCCCTTCATCCTGATTTTGGACTGAGAAAACAAGAAGCCATAGTAACTGTACCTGTCAGTGGGGCATCCTGGTGGCCTATTGTTTCTCTTATGCCCTCTAGGTCTTAGTCTTATTTCTAGTTACCACTGTAAGAGTTCTTGTTCTCACTCTCAGATTCTGTAATAATTCCAACCCCCCTCCACATTTTCACAACTCCATCAAATAGACCATCCAAAAAGAATTCTTTTTACTTTCTTAGCAAAAAAAACTCATAGTACCATTCCATTGCCAGTCAAATGAATTTACCTTCTTTGTCTTGGAGCTTTCTTCCTTAAAGGCTTCCTTCCTTAAAGTTTTCCATCTACTCCAGTCCCCACTGAGCTCCCATCTTCCTGAAACAATATGACAATGACTTTTAATTTTAGTAGTTAACTGAGGTCTTAAGTTGTTTTGTTTTTTAAGTCTTATCTCTCCAAAAGAGGTTTTAAGACCCTTAAGGACCAGCCTTTCAGTTATTTTAAGAAGACTCTGTCACATAAGCTGGTTTCAGGCAAAGAGTAAGTGTTCAACAAAAATTTTTTGGGAGCACCTGGGCAGCTCAGTCAGTTAAGTGTCTGCCTTCAGTTCAGGTCATGATCCCAGGGTCCTGGGATCGAGTCCCACGTGGGGCTCCCTGCTCAGCAGAAAGTTGGCTTCTCCCTCTCCCTCTGTCCCTCCCCCCTGCTCGTGCTATTGCTCTCTCTCGCTCTGCACTCTCTCTCTCTCAAATAGATAAATAAAATCTTTAAAAAAATTTTTAAGTGGAGTTCCACAGTATAACTTAATATATGAAATGTGTGTCTTTTGTAAGCCAGTCCCTCCACATATATACAGTTTTTCTTTAAAGGGATAAACAATATCATTATTTTCCAGAATAAAAATAACCACATTGTAAGGCTCTATGCAAAAACGTGAATAAGGTTGTCTTGTTTCGGAATAAGAAAAGGGAAAAAAAAAAAAAAAAAAGCTTTGGGGCTGTTTTCATTTTATGTGTAAACAGTGACACCTGCTGGTGAAAATACAATAATATTTACAAGAGATCTGGAAATGCAGCAAAGTGTATTTGCATGTATAAGAAGCACAGATTTTTCAGAATAGAATAAGAGATAAAGAGTTTCCCAGATAAACAAAAACCAAAGGAATTCTCAACCGCTAAACCAATCCTGCAAGAAATATTAAAGGGGACTCTGAGTAGAAAGGAAAGAACAAAAGTGAAAAAGACAAGGAAGGATCAGAGGAAATCTTCAGAAACAACAAAACAAGTAACAAAATGACACTAAATACGTATCTATCAATAACTACTCTGAATACAAATGGACCAAACTCTCTAATCAAAAGACATACAGTGTCAGAATGGATTAAAAAAAACAAAAACAAAAACAAGACCCATCTATATGCTGCCTATAAGAGACTCATTTTAGACCTAAAGACACCTGCAGATTGAAAATGAGGGGATGGAGAACTATCTATCATGTTAATGGACATCAAAAGAAAACCAGAATAACAATACTTATATAAGACAAACTAGACTTTAAAACGAAGACTGTAATAAGAGCTGCATAATGGCACTATATTATAATAAAGGGGACAATCCAACAGGATGATCTAACAATTATAAATATTTATGCACCTAATATGATAGCACCCAAATATGTAAAACAAGTAAAAACAAACATAAAGGAACTCACTAATAGTATGGGATTTTAACACTCCACTTACCTCAATATAAAGAACATCTAAGCAGAAAGTCAATAGGGAAACAATGGCTTTGAATGACTCACTGCACCAAATGGACTTAACAGACAGATTCAGAACATTCTACCTAAAACAGCTGAATACACATTCTTTTCTTTTTTTTTATTTTTTATTGTTATGTTAATCACCATACATTACATCATTAGTTTTTGATGTAGTGTTCCATGATTCATTGTTTGTGCACAACACCCAGTGATCCATGCAGAACGTGCCCTCTTCAATACCCATCACCAAGCTAACCCATCCTCCCAACCCCCTCCCTTCTAGAACCCTCAGTTTGTTTTTCAGAGTCCATCATCTCTCATGGTTCATCTCCCCCTCCAATTTCCCCCCCTTCATTCTTCCCCTTCTGCTATCTTCTTCTTTTTTTTTTTTTCTTAACCTATATTGCATTATTTGTTTCAGAGGTACAGATCTGTGTGAATACACATTCTTTTCAAATGCACATGAGACATTCTCTAGAACAGATCACATATTAGGTCACAAATCAGACTTAAACAATACAAAAAAATTGAGATCATACCATAAGGTTAGGAAACTTAAAGTCAACCACAAGAAAAAACTTGGAAAGACCACAAATACATGGAGGTTAAAGAACATCCTACTAAAGAATGAATGAGTTAACCAGGAAATTAAAGAAGAATTTAAAAATACTTGGAAACAAATGAAAATGAAAACACAAGTTCCAAAACCTTTGGGATGCAGCAAAAGCACTTCTAAGAGGGAAGTATATAGCAATACAGGCTTAAGAAGCAAAAAAAAAAAACCCTCAAACTATCTAACCATCCACCTGAAGGAATTAAAGAAGAACAGTGAACAAAACCTAAAACCAGCAAAAAGAAGAAAATAATAAACATTAGGACAGAAATAAATGATATAGAAACTAAAAAAAAATAAAACACAGTAGAACATATCAATGAAACCAGGAGCTAGTTCTTTGAAAGAAATAACAAAATTGATAAACCCCTAGCCAGACTTATCAAAAAGAAAAGAGAAAAGACCCAAATAATAAAATCACAAATGAGAAAAGAGAAATAACAACCAACACCACAGAAATACAATTATAAGAAAATATTATGAAAAACTATATGCCAACAAATTGGATCACCTGGAAGAAATGGATAAATTCCTAGAAACATAAAAACTAACAAAACTAAAACAGAAAGAAATAGAAACATTGAACAGACTGATAACTGACAAAAAATTGAATCAGTAATCAAACGTCTCCCAACAAAGTCCAGGGCCAGATGGTTTCCCAGGGGAATTCTACCAAGCATTTAAAGAAGAGTTAATACTTATTCTTCTCAAACTATTCCAAGAAATAGAAATGGAAGGAAAATTTCCAAATCCATTCTATGAGGCCAGCATTATCCTGATACCAAAACCAGACATAGACTCCACTAAAAGGAGAACTACAAGCCAATAGCCCTGATGAATATGGATGCAAAATTCTCAACAAAGAACTAGCAAATCAAATCCAACAGTACATTAATACAATCTTTCACCATGATCAAGTGGGATTTATTCCTGGGCTGCAAGGGTGGTTCAATATTTGCAAATCAATCAACATGATACATCACATTAAAAAAGAAAGGATAAGAACCATATGATCCTCTTCATAGATGCAAAAAAAAAGCATTTGACAAAGTACAACATCCATTCATGATAAAAACCCTCAACAAAGTAGGTTTAGAGGGAACATACCTCAACATAATAAAGGCCACATATGGAAAACTCACAACTAATATCGACCTCAATGGGGAAAAATACAGAACTTTTCCTTTATGGTCAAGAACAAGACAGAGATGTCCACTCTCACCACTGTTATTTAACATAGTATGGGGAGTCTTCACATTAGCAATAAGACAACAAAAAGAAATAAAAGGCATCCAAATCAGCAAGAAAGAAGTAAAACTTTCACTATTTGCAGATGACATGATATTCTATATAGAAAACCCAAAAGACACCACCCCAAAATTGCTATTACTGATACATGAATTCAGTAAAGTCTCAGGATACAAAATCAATGTACAGAAATCTGTTGCATTTTTATATATCAATAATGAAGCAGCAGAAAAAGAAATTAAGGAATCAATTCCATTTACAATTGCACCATAAACCATAAGATCCCTAGGAATAAATCTAACCAGAGAGGTGAAAGACCTGTACTCTGAAACTATAAAACACTGATGAAAGAAACTGAAGACAACAGGAAGAAATGGAAAGATTCCATGCTAATGGGTTGGAAGAACCATATTGTTAAAATGTCTATGCCACCCAAAATAATCTATACCTTTAATGCATTCTTTATCAAAATACCACCATTTTTCACAGAATTAGAGCAAACAACCCTAAAATTTATATGGAACTACAAAAGACCCCAAATAGCCAAAACAGTCCTGAAAAAGAAAAGCAAAGCTGGAAGCATCACAATTCTGGACTTGAAGTTATTTTACAAAGCCGTAGTGATCAAAACAGTATGGTACTGGCACAAAATATCAATAGATCAATAGAACAGAATAGAGAACCCAGAAATTACCCACAGCTCTATGGTCAACTAATCTTGGACAAAGCAGTAAAGAATATTTAATGGGAAAAAATTACGTTCTCTTCAACAAATGATGTTGGGAAAACTGGGCAGCAACATGCAAAAGAACGAAACTGGACCACTTTTTTATTTTATTTTATTTATTTATTTGAAAGAGAGAGACACAGTGAGAGAGGGAACACAAGCAGGGGGAGTGGGAGAGGGAGAAGCAGGCTTCCTGCTGAGCAGGGAACCCAATGCGGGGCTTGATGCAGGGCTCGATCCCAGGACCCTGGGATCATGATCCAAGCCAAAGGCAGACGCTTAACGACTAAACCACCCAGGCACCCAGAAACTGGACCACTTTCCTACGCCATACACAAGAATAAATTCAAAATGCAGGAGGGGAAGGATGAAGGGGGGGAAATCGGAGGGGGAGATGAACCATGAGAGTCTATGGACTCTGAGAAAGAAACTGAGGGTTCTAGAGGGGAGGGGGGTGGGGGATGGGTTAGCCTGGTGATGGGTATTAAAGAGGGCATGTTCTGCATGGAGCACTGGGTGTTGTGCACAAACAATGAATCATGGAACACTACATCAAAAACTAATGATGTAATGTATGGTGATTAACATAACATAAAAAAGAAGAATAAATTCAAAATGGATTAAAGACCTAAATGTGAGAGATGAAACTATTAAAATCCTAGAGTAGAATATAGGTAGTGGCCTCTTTGACCTCAGTCATAGGATCTGTTTACGAGGCAAGGGAAACAATAGCAAAAATAAACTATTGGGACTACATCAAAATAAATAGCTTTGCACAGCGAAGGAAATGATCAACAAAACTAAAAAGCAACCTATGGAATGGGAGAAGATATTTGCAAATGACATATCTGATAAAGGGTTAGCCCTAAAATATATAAAAATCTTTTAAAACTCAACACCTAAAAAAACCCCAATAATCCAATTAAAAATGGGCAGAAGACATGAATAGACATTTTTCCAAAAAAGACGTACAGATTGCAAACAGACACATGAAGAGATGCTCAACATCACTCACCATCAGGGAAATACAAATCAAAACTGCAATGAGATATCACCTTAAACCTGTCAGAATGGCTAAAATCAACAAATCAAGAAACAACAGGTGTTGGTGAGGATGTGAAGAAAGGGGAACCCTGCTGCACCATTGGTGGGAATGCAAACTGGTGCAGTCACTCTGGAAAGCAGAATGGAAGGTCCTCAAAAAGTTAAAAATAGAACTACCCTGTGATCCAGCAATGCATGAGTAGGTATTTACCCAAAGAATACAAAAATACTAATTCAAAGAGATACATGCATTCCAATGTTTAGAGCAGCATTATCTAGAATAGCCAAAGTATGGAAACGGTCCAAATGTCCATTGACTGCCAAAGGGATAAGAAGTGGTATATAGGGGCACCTGGGTGGCTCAGTCGGTTAAGCGTCTGCCTTTGGCTCAGGTCATGACCTCAGGGTCCTGGGATTGAGCTCTGCATCCAGCTCCCTGCTCATTGGGGAGCCTGCTTCTCCCTCTCCTCCCCACTCGTGCTTTCTCTCGCTATCCCTGTCTTTTTCTAATAAATAAATAAAATCTTTAAAAAAAAAAGAAGTGCTACATATATACAATGGAATATTACTCATCCATAAGAAGAATGAAATCTTGTCATTTGCAATGACATGAATGGAACTAGAGAGTATTATGCTAAGTGAAATAAGTCAGTCAGAGGAAGACAAATCCATATCATTTCACTCATAAGAAATGAAACAAATGAGCATGGGGTGGGGGTGGAGAGAGAAAGAGGCAACCGAGAAACAGACTTTTAACTCTAGAGAACAAACTAATAGTTACCAGAGGGGAGGTTGGATGGGGGGATGAGTTAAATAGGCGATGGGGATTAGGAGGGCACTTGTTTTGATGAGCACTTAGTGTTGTATGGAAGTGTGGAATCACTAAATTGTCACCAGAAACTAACATTAGAGTGTATGTTAACTAACTGGAATTTAAATAAAAACTTAAAAAAATAAAAAAGAATGACATCTTGCCATTTACAATGACATGGGTGGAGTGAGAGAGTATTATGATAAGCAAAATGAGTCAGTGAAAGAAAAATAGCATATGAGTTCACTCATATGTGAGATTAAAGAAACAAAACAAATGAGCATGGGGGGAAAAAAGAGAGAGGCAAACCAAGAATCAGACTCTTAACTATAAAGAATAAACTGATGGCAACCAGAGTGGAGGTTGGAGGGGGGATGAGTGAAATAGGTGATGGAGATTAAGGAGTGCACTTGTCATGATGCGCACTGGGTGTTGTATGGAAGTGTTGAATCACTATATTGTAAATCTGAAACTAATATTACACTGTATGCTAACTAACTGGAATTTAAATAAAAAGTTAAAAAGAAAAAGAAGCACAAATACCTGAGTCTTTTCATTAAGGCCTTCTCTTCACAAGGAAACCCACAAGCACCATGTGAAACCCCAGAATAGGGGTTCATACCTGATGGCCATAAAGTATTATTCTGGAACATCACACAATTTAATTAAAACAATGAGTTAATAATTTAACAATTTAATTTAAAACAATTTTTCTTTTATCAGATACATTAGCCTAATTTCAACTTTTAATTACCTTCCCCGTCATACATTTTTCATGTGGTAGATGCCCACTTGGTTTCCCTAGAGGCAGTGCTTACAAGCATCTATCTCATTACAGTTCAGTAATCATGAGTTATTTTTGTTCCTTAATTCTGTTTTTTGAGCATGGTTGTAAACAATGCCATCAGGGATAAAAGTATTTGAAGCTGAGGACTAAGATACAAATGTGGAAAATATGCCTGTGAGGACTATCTTTTCAACCCACCACCACTGCATGCCAAGATAAAGTTCTGCTCCCATGGTAAAGTAAATGTCAAGAACCACACAGCAGTGTGCCTTCCATTCAAAGCAAAACAAAAGACAGTTTTCTTGGCCAACTTGGCTGTATGGGAGGAAGCCAAAGAGCACTATGTGGTTTGAGCCCTGAGGACAACTGAAAATCCTTTGCCACCTCAAGCTATAAATTTGGCATCAGACATCAGAATCTTGTGTGAAAATAGGAACTCTCAGAATTTACTGTGGCTTGAAAGAAACAAGTTGTCTCCACAAAAGGACTGTTCTAGATTCACAGTGTCTACATTCCTGGGCTAGGTGCTGCTGGGAAAGTGTCCCTAGAATCCCTTTTGGTCACACTTATTTCCAAAGCCCCCTCACCCTACAATCACACCTCCCATCAGGCTTCTGGTTCCATCCATTCTTCCTTTTCTCTCAGATCTCTTCCTGCTTTTGTTCCATTCTTGCGGACATTCCCTTCAAGCCCCAGATGCCTCACAAGACTACTGTAGTTATTTTAACCACGCGGCCAATTTCTACCACCCACTTCTACAGTGAGATTCCCAATGCACCATTCTCCTAACCCCAACAGAATGCCACCTTGCCAGAGTGCCCCCATGCCTCAGGATCTCCAATGGACACTTCACACACATGATCCCACTGGATCCTCCAAACAAGACCACAAGGTAGGCATCATTTCTATCAGGTTGCAGATGTGGGAACTGAGGCTTGGGGAACAACTTACCAACGAGCACTATTAAAAAAACAAAGCCAGGATTCTAGCCAGGATCTAGCCAGCATGCTTTTCCTACTAAACTTGTGTCATAGATTTCTCCTGTTGTAAAAGCTTTCATGAGCCCCACTCCTACTGAATTCAGCCTAAGCCACCTACCCTGGTGCTCAAGCCCTCTATGGCCTGGCCCTAGCTGCCTCTTCAACCTTGCTCCAACTCTTCTCCTGCCCCCCCCCCCCAATTAACATTCTCAAGTCGCACAAGTCTGAACCTCCCACACCTACCCATTTGTTCATCTGGAATGTCCTCTCCACCAGTCCTTCTCCACTTTCAAAGTCCTGCCCATTCATCAAGACTTCTGTGACTCCTAGGGAGAGCTCATTCATTTACAAATTTTATAAATTTGTACTCTTCCACAGCACTTGCCTCATTCTGCTATATGTTACAGTTATAATTCTCTAGGTAGAGAGTTTCTCCCAACTAGACTCTGGGTACCTTGGGGAAAGAAGCTACACCTGTTTGTTAACGTTTTTGTATGACTCTCAATCTTTACAAAAGATACCTGACACTAAGTCAAAATCAACAATTGTTAGATGGGTGAATAATTGTATAAATATATGTATGGATAGATAGATGGATGGATGATGGATAAATTGATAAAGTATCTACCTGATTAAGTTGTTATTTCTCAAGATACAGGAAAATACATTAGATTTGTAGACATACAAATAGGAGAGACTAGTTATGATGGTATAATAGAGCAATATTGTTTCTGGAATAGCAGAAAGTGCATAATAGTTAATATTTTAGATAAATGCTGTATCTTTACCTTTAGACTAACAAGTTTATAAGTTTCATGAGAGTAGGGACTCACTGATTTGGCAGCGTAAAGTAGGAGCTCTTACCCACCCTTGAGGGAAATCCACTACATCAAGTTACTTGCTAGAGCCCCTGGAAAGAAGCAAGGCTTCCCACTACTAAGCCAAGGCTTTGGGGACAAGGTACCTGAATCCAAGCATCTTTTTCTTTCTTTCTTTCTTTCTTTCTTTCTTTCTTTCTTTCTTTCTTTCTTTCTTTCTTTCTTTCTTTCTTTCTTTCTTTCTTCTTTCTTTCTTTCTTTCTTTCTTTCTTTCTTCTTTCTTTCTTTCTTTCTTTTTTTTCTTTCTTTCTTTCTTTCTTTCTTCTTTCTTCCTTCCTTCCTTTCTTTCTTTCCTTTCTTTCTTTCTTTCTTCTTTCTTTTTTTTCTTTCTTTCTTTCTTTTCTTTATTCTATGCAAAATTTACTCCCGGGCCATAAGTTTTTGTTTCTTCAGTTTCTTCTGGGATATCTTTTTCTTCTGTGCAACCTCCTCTTCTGGTTTAGGAACAGTCTGCTCTTTTTCAGTGAGGATAATCTCAGCATGGCAGGAAGAGCTCATGTATAGGTTAATCCAACAATGAGTCTTGTAAGTTCTACGCCACAACTTGGGTGATTTGTTCACCTGGATGTGCTCAATGGCCAGAGAATCTACATCTAAACCCTTAAGTTCAACATTAGTCTCTCCATTTTTAAGCATGTGCAGTAAAAATTCAGCACTCTTCTTGGGCCACCAACCCTGTATCCAGCCCCACTGTTTGGCCTGGGCACACCTACCAACTCCACCATTGTAGTGACGGAATGGCACACACTGCTTTTACAAAGTGATGTCTCTCAGATACTTGGTGGTTTTTTGGATATGCATACCCCTGATGGCCTGGGCACTTTCACATGTGTTCTTGAAGTGAACATGAAGTGTGGACAAAACAGGGTATTTCAGTTGTTCCTGGGTGTATTTTGGTTTGTGCGTTAGACACTATGTCCCAAAATTATAAGGAAAGTAAAACTTGTGTATATATATATATATATATATATATATATATATATATATATATATAAAGGTAAAATTAAATAGTGAAAAAAGGACTACAATAAAGCATGTATCTATAAAAAATATAGGTGTGAAAAAATACAAGTTAAAAAGCTACTATGACATCAAAAACTAATGATGTACTGTATGTTGGCTAACTGAACATAATTTAAAAAAACAATAAAGAAAGTGAGCACGAAGATTTCAACCTCTTGATTTGCATGATTTTGTAGGGTTTTCTAGGTCAAGTGAATAGCGAACCATTTTCAGAGGTCACCTCAGGCTGCTTAGAGGAAGAGCTCCAAGCATGGTTCTGCTGTGTGAGCCTCCCTCATGTTTCAATTTCTTTTTTGAAAACAGGAATGAGAGTCCCTGTCCCATGGGTTGCATTAGGGAATAAATGTGATAACCTACACAATACTCTCAGCACTGTCACAGATGGGCTCTGTGAATGGCAGTTATCGTCATTCATGCATCAGCTATCATTCATGTCTCGGCTTCTATCTTTCTGGTGATGACTGTAACTGTAAGTTCTTACTAATGGTCACTAGGCCTTATCAAAGTAGGAAAATATGCACCTCTGATAAACTCAAAGTCAACTTATAGGCAGTTTTAATAGAAAAACCTAATTAATTGCAGTTTTTAAAAATGAGGTGAAATCTAAAAGAGAATTCCATAAACAGAATAGAGAGCCAAGAAGTAAGTCCATATAAATATGGGCAATTAATTTATGACAAAGTAGCCAATAATATACAATGGGGGAAAGGACAGTCTCTTCAATGGTGTTAGGAAAACTGGACATCCACATGCAAAAATTGAAACTGGACACAAAAGTTAACTCAAAATGGATTGAAGACATGAATGTAAGACCTGAAATCATAAAACTTCTAGAATAAAACATAAGAGGTAAATTCGTTGACATGAGTCTTGCAGATGAATTTTTGGATTTGATACCAAAAGCAAAGGCAACAAAAGCCAAAATAAGTAAGTGGGATTACATTAAGCTAAAAAGCTTTTGCACAGCAAAGGAAACCATCAACAAAATGAAAAGGCAATGAAAAGGGGGAAAGTACTTGCAAATCATATACTTGATAAGGGATTAATATCCAAAATAGATAAAGAATGCATACAACTCAATAGCAAAAAACAAAACAAACAAAAAAACCCCACCCAAACCCAAAACCAAACCAAACCAAATAAAACAAAACAAAAAGACAAAAACCCCCAAATAATCTAATTAAAAATGGCAGAAGATCTGAATAGACATTTTTCTAAAGAAGACACAGATGGCCACGAGGTACATGAGAAGATGCTCAACATCAGTAACATCAGGGAAATGCAAATCAAAACTACAATGAGATATCACTTCATACCTGTTAGAATGGCTATTATAAAAAATAAGAAATAACAAGTATTCACAAGGATATGGAGAAAAGGAAACCCTTATGTACTGTTGCTGGGAATGTAAATTGGTGCCGCCACTATGGAAAACAGTATGGAGGTTCCTAAAAAAAATACAACTACCATATGATCCTGCAATTCTACTTAGTAACAAAACCACTAATTTGAGAAAAAGATCATATATATATCTGCACCTCCATGTTCACTACAACATTATTCACAATAGCCAAGATAGGGAAATAATCTAAGTGTCCATTGACAGATGAATGGATAAAGAAAATGGATATGTGCGCACGTGTGCACACACACATACCTCACACACTGGAATATTATTCAGTCATAGAAAAGAATAAAATTTTTCCATTTATGACAACGTGGATAAATTTTGAGGGCATTATGCCAAATGAAATAAGTCAGACAGAGAAAGACAAATACCAAATGATCTCACATGAGTAATCTAAAATAAAAACAAAAACAAGCAATTAGATACAGTTAGATACAGAGAACCGGGTATTTGCCAGAGGCGAAGATGGGAGTTTGGTGAAATGGTGGAGGGGTTCAAAAGGTAGGAACTTCCAGTTATCAAATAAAGATGTCCTGGGAATGTAACACACAGCATATGACTATAGTGAATAATATTGTATTGTATATTTAAAAATTGTATGGTGACAAATGTTAACTAGACTTATTCTGCAATATATACAAATGTTGAATCATTATGTCATACTTCTGAAACTAGTATGTCATATGTCAATTATACCTCAATAAAAAAATAAATAAAGCATAAGAGGAATCCATAGACTTCAAGTCAAAGTCTCCATTTAGTCCCTTAAAACCTTACCTCCCTTTGCCCATATTAACATATTATGTTATGTTGTTATGTTATGTTGTGCTGCGCTATGCTGTTATGCTCTGCTATGTTATTTTATGCTATGTTATGTTATGTTATGTTATGTTATATTCCATCCCATAATAGAGTTTTAAAGACATTGGAGTGCTTGAATACTTGAGATTGTCCCTCATCTCCTGCCAAGATTCCCATAACAGCATAGCTCCATGGGTGGAGAAACAACTCTGCATTCCCACAATGCCCAGGAATCAGGTTCACCCAGTCACCACATGCCAATGACCTCTTATCTTGCAAGCTATGCATCTTTGCTGACAAGGACAGCATTAGAGGGCAGCACAGTCTCCAGAAACTGTACCAACGCCTTAGGCTTTAATGCGCAAGACTGCCCCCATGTTCACTTACCATTCAAGAGCTAAGGGAGATGATTACCTCCACAGACCAATCCCCAACAATGGTTCCTCTAGCACAAAAGATACTAGAAACAAAAAAGCCATGCCATGCCCTTCTGAACTGAGAGTTAGGAACTTCAGCTCTCCATCCTAAGGGAAGGACCTGGTAAAGATTTACACTAGCAATGAGTTCTCTGCCGGGTGACCATGAGTGACAGGGATCCTCCAGTGCCAGCAGAGGTAAAATGACTTTTGAGTGGATGGACTTGGCTCCAGACAGGCTCACTTTGTATACTGTCAAATCATTAAACAAATGTTCATCCACTTCCTCAAGCAAAGCTGGAGAGGACAATGTTGACATTTGGGGGTATCCTCAAAGCACTCAGCCTCCTCACCCAGCCAGTGTTAGGAGATACACACAAGCTCGGGCAGCTGGGATTATGGCATTGCTCATTGCTTTATTATGTCCTTTAAAGCAAGCTTTAAAGCTCAGAAAATTTATAAGAATATATATATACATAGGCATACATACAAATATATATACAGCTTGTACACTTAACCCAAGGAGATTGGTGGTGATAGAACTCCATTATATTATAATGTTATTAGCATGGAGGGTTTTTTTTTTTAAGATTTTATTTATTTGACACAGAGCAAGAGAGCACAAGCAGGGGGAGCAGCAGAGGAAGATTCCCACTGAACAGGGATCACGACCTGAGCCAAAGGCAAATGTTTAACTGACTGAGCAACCTGGGCACCTCTAACATGGAGTTTTGTTTGAATAATTTCTTTTTTAATATGACAGTTCCATTTTACATTTTTCTCGATACAGTAATGTTGGTGATATTACCAAAGATGACAAAACTCTATATAGTGCATGCTGATTGCTCAGAGTCACTTCGTTGCCAGACAACGTTTTCAAATTCAAACTGTAATCCTCCCAAATGTCTACTGAGCTAATGAATCACCATCACCAAATGCAGAACTGGTTGTTACTCTCCAACGTAACAAATGGGATCTTTCTTCTGCAGACCTCCTCCAGGGTGGGCCCTCAGGATGGCCACACTGCAGGCCACTTCCTTCCACCCCAAGTGCCTGGAGTTCTCTGAACCCTCACTGACAGAACTAGTAAGAGACAAGTCTAGGAAACTCCCCAAACCTTTTGTAAGGAGAAACTATCTGTGCGGGCTGGCAGCACTTCCTTCCCCCACAGCAAATCTCAGCACCGCTAGGAGAGGGGGTAGGTCAGAGAGATAAATGGCAGCAAGGGCCAGGAAAGCAGGCCTAGCTCAGGGTAGGTTTTGAGAACCACTTCATGATTGCTCCCCTGGAGAGCTCCCAGTACGAGAAATACAGCCCCACTCCCAGGCTCCCATTCTTGGCTGTATTTACCGAAAGCTCAACCAAGACTTCATCCTCAGAGAAGAAACCAAAAAGGAATTCTTCCTAAATGCTCTTCCTCCCCAGTCTGGTGTAAATGAATGGCATGAAGGAAAGAGAGAAAGAAAAGTAAATAAACTCCAGGTTTTGTGGGCATCAAATTTCAAGAAAGAAAACAGAACTGAGCTCAATAATGATCCCAATCTTTCTTTCTTTAGCAAGGATTAAAATAGGAATAAGATAGCCTCTATCTTCAAAAACTTCTAACTAAAGGGTAATAATCTTATTGTGCACTCTAATCAGTTAATTCAGTTACAGGCATTGTAGTGATATCATGCAAGTTTCTTGATGTGTATGTTTCCTGCCTCTCCTGCCTTCCCAGACCAATATGAAGTGTATTTCACTTGGTTCAGCTTCTTTGACCTTCCCACACCTCCAAGAAGAGGCTATTTCTCCAAGACTGGTCCTTGGAAATTTGTAATGCAGAATCAGAGAAATATGCAGAGAAATATGGAATGTGAGGAGTTAGATGAGGAAGAGAGGACTAAGAAAGAGGCTAAACAAGAGTGGGGACAGGAAAGAGAGAGAAAACAGTCACATCTCAGAGAACCAGTGTGGAGAGGAGTAATGATAGAGGAGGACTGATAATCAGAGCATGTGGAAAATAGAAAAATAAGAACTGAGGAGGACAGAAAAGAGGTGTGTGGCAAGATAGATTTCCCATAGATTGGTAGATTGGTTCTTTTTTCATGCTTTTCAAAAGATGCAGACTGGTATTTCTTTTGAAATTCATATTAGCTGCTGTGACTGCCATTCTTTGAATGTGACTCTTTAGAGAGACAGAACCACATGGATCTTGAGACCATAAGACTTTCTTAGTTCTAGTCCAGCTATCCCATCTTACAGCTGAGGAAACTGCAGCCCAGAGAAGTAAAATCACTGGCTTCAAAAATGTATGACAGTCTAGCAACAGAATTTTGACTGATTCCCCTTGCTTCTTAGTCAAGTGTAGATTCTACCACCCTAAACTAAAAATATGTTTGTTCCTAAACATACTCACACACAGACACATCTTTCCTCCCCCACAAGCATGCCTCACTTTCTAAGTCTTATGAAAAGATAAAAATTTCACACTCTCTCTTTAGTAGAAAGAACTTAAACTGAAGAAAAATTGCCTCACCACAATAGAAGATGTTCCACAAATAAATTAGGTTCTGGGGCTGGGAGCCAGCAACCACGCCTCATATGAATAGATTAAAGGCAGAACCTTACCTTTTGGAGGCACGCTGTGAAGTTAAAAGAAGGAAACCACAGATACTTGGATGTTTAAAAGGTCCTTGTGACTGAGTAGGTCTCACATTCCATCCAACAGATGGCACTAGCAACATATTAAAAATAAGCACTTAGACGTCCAAAGTTCAAAAATAAAAAGAACCAGTAGAATGAAACGTAGAATCTTTCTGTTCTCATCAAAATCAAGTTACCCATCCATTCTTCTTGAAGCAACATGGCATTGAAACAAACAAAAATACCTACCTAACTACTACTAGATAAAATCAACTAACAACGCAGTAATAACATGTTACTAATTAGATATTATAACTAACAGTTGCTTTTGTGTTTTGTTTTTATTAGAAGGATTAAAGAACATTATTCCTCTTGTCTGTTGAATTTAACTAGACTTAAGTGAGTGTTTGAATATAGTTTCTGTTTTCCACATGCCAGCTTACTTGAAGGAAAAATAAAAGGAAACTCTTGGTTGCTAACAATTGTTTAAGCACCACCTAATTTTTGGAACTTATTACATTTGTGAGCATTACTACACTTCTAGTTTTCACACTGAGAAGGCATTTATAATGGAAAGCAGTGACTCTTTCTCTTCATTTGGGATTATACTTTATTATTTAAGTTATAGAAAAGTCAAGTAGATAATGCAATTTATTGCAATTGCAACTGTATTCTGATATGGAATACCTAGTAAAATAATTTTTTCGTGTGTGGTACTGCATAAAAAAATACATTTCTGAAACTCTCTTTTTCATTCAATTTCCATTCCTCCCTTTTTTTTCTTTCCATGATTTCCTATATATCTAATATCATCATGAAGAGGATAAAAGACTACCTACACCTGTCCCCCAGCAAGGAGGTATTGCTTTGCATGAACAAACTGTATCCTGGGGTGGGTAACTCAGGGCAACTCACCAAAACCTCCTGGGTGTTTTAAATTTTTGAAGGAAACACAGCTACATCTGTAGGACACCTGGAGAACTGCTAGCTCAAGGTAAGTCAACTTTGGCATTAGATCACATTCTCTTCCATGATGTCACATCTTTGCATTGTTTTTGGTTTGTTGTTGTGATAGTT
This sequence comes from Halichoerus grypus, assembly GCF_964656455.1. Taxonomy (NCBI): domain Eukaryota; kingdom Metazoa; phylum Chordata; class Mammalia; order Carnivora; family Phocidae; genus Halichoerus; species Halichoerus grypus. The sequence continues at coordinate 31,296,740 of NC_135719.1, read as the reverse complement.
TTGGAAGAAAAGTAGCATGTCCAATCTAATTTTAATGTTTTAGATGCTGTTTGTACCCAACAGGTGCATCCACATACCATTTGTAAGAAATTGTGGTTAAGAATAAAATTAAAATATTATTTTTTCTTTCAATTTGTACATATTATTCTTCAGCTACTAAGTTATTAGGACATAAATACTTATTCAGGTGTTTGAAACTATTTCATAAATAGAAATTTTAAGTATTTCTTTTGGCTTAGGGAAAAATCACTGGGACATTAAGGGTACAGTTAATTGTGAACTGAGAACTTTGAGAATCTCTAGAACAAACTATTCACAGAGGTGGGCTGCTTTATTCCCCTCAAAAAATTTAAAAAATATCTCATAGTATGAATCATGAATTTAAAGAATTGATATAAAAATCATAGGAAACAAACTGAGGGTTGCTGGAGGTGAGGGAGGTGGGGGGATGGGGTAACTGGGTGATGGACATTAAGGAGGGCACATGAATTAATGAGCACTGGGTATTATATAAGACTGATGAATCACAGTCTACCTCTGAAACCAATACTACATTATATGTTAATTAATTGAATTTAAATTTTTAAAAATGTTAAAAAATAAAAATAATTTTTTAAAAACCTGAAAAGAATGAATCAAAAAGAAAAGAAATGAGCTTGGGTCATTGTCTTTCCCACAAATTGATTTCAGGTCATCTTTCTTGGTTTTCTCCTTTCTTGTGTGGGTGAGAGGAGATAATATTTAAGCATCTAGGATTCTTCCAGGCATTCGTGAACACACAGTAAGTGGTAGCAATTATGATTTCCCAATCAAATATCTCTTCCCAGGAGAAGAGAGGACCTAAATTGTGGGGCCCAGAGCAAAATAAAAATGCAAGAATCCTTGTTCAAAATTATTAAGAATTTCAAAATGATGATGGTAGAGCATTAAGCCAAGCATGGGGCCATTCTAAGGATCTTGTGTGAAGCTGCCCCCTTAATTTCCCCTATAAATAAAGTCAAGGTTTTCCAGTTCATGTGACTCTCTCTTCAAACACCAAAACTTTTCACATTAAATAATAGCTGTGCTAAATAATTATTAACTCATCAGTTATCATCTTTGTCCCCAGTTGACTGTAGCAATATGTAATATTGTCATGTTCACTAATAGCTTCATAGTGATATTCTATTTCCTGAGTAGATGGTGAGGTCCTTATGGTCAAGGGGCTGTAAAGAATATTTAACTTATTTTCCATCCCATAACCTTCAGACACAACTGGCACATGTTAGATGCTCAAGAAATACCCATTGACTGAGTGTGATATTGTGATTTATAATAAGAAATATATGTATATTTGGTTTCCACACTGTTTCTGGCATAGAACTTCTAAAATTCTTGGAATTTCCTAAGTGATAAAAGCAATAAAGGTGTCTTTTGTTACATTAATGAGGTGACTTTGGACCCCACTTAAGGATGGTGCTGGTTGCCAGAACAACCAACCATGTGATTAGAAGGTTGGAACTTATGTCCCACCTACTGACCTCCAGGGAGGGGAGATGGGCTGGAGATTGAATAATCACCAATAGTCAGTGACTTTATGAATCATGCCTCTGTAATGAAACCTTTATTAAAACCCAAACAGAGGGGATTCAGGGAGCTTCCAGGTTAGTGAAGCAGAATACATCCATGCGTGACTATATGAGGCCAAACTCCACATGGACAGAAGCTCCTTTGTTTAGGACCTCACCCTATTTATCTCTTAATCTGACAGTTGATTTGTATCCTTTAATATCTTTGTAGTAAATAAGTAATACAGTGAATAAAATGTTCCTCTGAGTTCTGGGAGCCTCTCTAGCAGATTAACCCAAACCAAGGGTGTGGGAACAGGGGTGAATCATTGGAACCTCCAATTTAAAGCTGGTCAGTCAGAAGCATAGGTCATAACTTGGGCTTGCAACTGGTGTCTAAAGTGGGGTTAGGGAGCAATCTTTGGGACTGAGCCCTGAACCTATGGGATAAAACCCATATCTCTGGGTGGATAATGTCAGAATTGAATTGAATTATAGGACACCCAGCTGGTGTCAGAGAATTCCTTTTTCGTGTGGGAAAGCCTCTTTCTCAAACACACATTGAAATTGGCATCAGACCCGTTTTCCTCCAAATTTTTATTTAAATTCTAGTTAGTTAACATTTAGTGTGATATTGGTTTCAGGAGTAGAATTTAGTGATTCATCACTTACAATAACACTCATAACAAGTGTCCTCCTTAATACCCACCACCCATTTAGCCCATCCCCTACCCACCTGCCTCCATCAACCCTCAGTTTCTTCTCTATTGTTAAGAGTCTCATGGTTTGCCTCCCTCTCTTTTTTTCCTTTCCATATGTTCATGTTTTGTTTCCTAAATTCCACATATAAATGAAATCATATGGTATTTGTCTTTCTCTGACTGACTCATTTCTCTTAGCATAATACACTCTAGCTCCATCCACATCATTCTATTCATTATTGAAAATGGAGACTTTGAAAGAAATCTCCAACTGTTGTTGTTGAATTGTCTGTTTCCTTATTCTATTCTGTATACAGCTCAGTTCTATTTTGATTACTGCTTGCATTATCTTTTCCCATCTTTTTATTTTCAATATGTTAGGCTTTTTTTACTCTAAAGTGTATCTTTTGTAAACAAAGTAGAGTTAGATTATGTTTTATGTTTCTTCTACCAAACTCTGTCTTTTGCTTGGGGATCATTCATTCATTTACATGTAATGTAATTACAAATAAGTTAAGGTTTATGTCTGTCATTTTGCTATTTTGTTTTCTATGTGTTTTATGGTTTATTTTTCCTTTACTCTTTCATTACTACTTTCTTTTATATTAATATATTTTGCCTACAATACCATTTTAATTTCTTGTTGTTCCTTTCACTGTATTTTTCAGTTATTTCTGAGTGATTAATAACCCAGTAACTTTAAACACTTTCATTCAAATTAGTACCAATGTAATTTAAAGAGTATGCCAAAGTATTCCTCAGTTATAGCTCCATTCTCCCTTCCTTTGTGCATTATTATCATAAAAATTATATATTTACACATTATAAGCTCATCAACACAATTTTACAAGTACTGCTTTGTGGAGTTACCTTTTAAATCAGATAGGAGAAGGTGTGTTACAAACTTATGTGGATTCAAGTTATTATCAAGTGTCCCTTAATTTTAGCCTGAAAGACTTCCTTTATTGTTTCTTGTAGGGCAGATCTGTTAATGATGAATTCTCAGTTTTTATTGATCTATAGATGGCTTAATCTCTCCTTCATTTTAAATGGATAGTTTTGCTGTATATAGAATTCTGGATTGACATTATTTTTCTTTCTGCACTTTGAATATGTCATCTCACTGCCTTCTCATCTCCAAAGTTCCTTATGGAAAATCAGTTATGAATCTTACTGAAGATGCTTTGTAACTGATGAATCATTTTCTTCTGTCTCCAAAATTATTTGTCTTTCAACAGTTTAAATAAAATATAGGTGTTGTGTGTGTATGTGTGTGCTCTGGGGTATGCTCTCCTTCAATGTTCTGGAAGTTTACAATTTTTTCTTAGCCTTCACCGAAGGCTTCAAAGTCTTTCCTGACTGTGCACACAGCACATGTGTGCACCAGATCCCCAAGAACAGAGTTTTTTCAAGACCCCTATGACATCCTCATCTTTCTGACCTTGATCTTCCTTCTAAGTTTTGACTAGGCTCTTTTTTTTTTTTTTTTTTTGGCCCCAACTTGTATCACAGTGTTGGGCAGTTGTGATGTTAAATAACTGTTGCTGTTGATTTTTGACAAATGCCTTGGGAATAAGACTTTCCCATGGAGCACAGCTTCAAGTCAGGTTAAAAAAAACACACAATAAAATCCTGGGGTTTTTTTTGGAGGAGAGCAAGATGGCAGAGGAGTGGGGGACTCCATTTCAACTGGTCCCCTGAATTTAGTTGGATATCTACCAAGCCAGTCAGAACACCCACGAAATCAGCCTGAGATATAAGATTATACCTCCTGGATCTCTATGGGGCAGAGGATCTTCAGTGAGAGGTACAAAGGACAGAGTTGTGATTGTGCTGACAGATATTGGAGGATAAACAGAAGGGGGAGGGGGCCATCAGAAGCTAGCCACTGGAAAGTGATACCACAGTTCAAAAACATCCTGCACCTGGGGACCAGCAATAGCTTGCAGAGCGGTGGTGGTGGGACGGGAAGTGCCTGGTAACAGCACTCAAACAGAATCCCGGAGCTTAAGGGGCAAATGCCAGACCGGGGTGGCCAATTGTGGGGACCTGTGCTTGCGAACCTGGGGGGCTGGCCATCGCAGCAGTCACCACTGCAACCTCCTCCACACCCGCCACCGCACTGCTGCCTGCACCCACCCACACTGGGATTGCTCACAGTTTTAAAGGAACAGAGGGCAGAAACAAGCAGAGGCCTGGGCCACTGCTGAGAGAATGGCTGGGGGCATGCACTGCCTGTGGGAGGCTGCGGTTTTCAGCGTCACTAACAGAGCAAGAGACTGTGTGTTCTGGAGGGTTCAGAGAGGAGCAGACTGTGGCTGCTTTCCTCTAGGGCAGAGGTCTGGGTGCAGACATTTTCCTTTGCCTTGACCCTCCAAAAAGGCACCAAAAGCTGCCAGAGAACAAAAGCTGCTGGAGAACAAAAGTGCAAAAAACCGGTTTCCATGGAGCCCAGCCCCTTGGTAGGGAGCAGGGCAACTCTGCCCAAGCAGGGTTGCCTGAAAAACAATGTGGCAGGCCCCTCCCCCAGAAGACAACCTGGAAGAACAAGAGGACAACAACCCCAGGGTCCCCATAAAACTGTAAAACCCCAACACCAGGGGAAAATAGTATACTGAAGTCCTGGTGTTGCATTGCGGCCTGTGTATTTCTTAGATACAACTTTTTTATTCTTTTTCATGTTTTGTCTCTGTTTTTCTTTTCACCTACTTATCATTTCAACTAGATGTTTAACTTTTTAACTCCTACTGTTTCACACCTATACTTTTTTTCTCTTTTTCTTTTTTCTATATATATAGATATAAACTTCAGTGTCGTCCTTTTTTCCCTATTCAATACTACCCGTATATATATATACCAGTTTTAATTTCCCTGTAACTCTGGGAAGTAGTGTTCTCTAATAAAGAGAACAAAATACACCCAGAAAGAACTGAAACACCCTATTTCACCAACATTAAAAGAATATAGCTCCCCCCACCTCTCATCCCCCCTTTTTCTTTTTTTTTTTTATTTATTTAACTTTATAAATCTTATTCTTGGGTTTCATTTTTGCTGGGTTTTCTTGGTAGTGGTTTCTGATCGCTCCAAATTTCCCCAGGGTGCACCTTGCCTGGGTTGTGGTTGATATTTTTTACTCTGTACATTCCCTTAACCACCCCTCAACAGAATGACTAGGAGGAGGAACTCCCAACAAATAAAAGAACCAGAGACAATGGCCTCTCCTACAGACCAAATGGATATGGATATAAGCAAGATGTCAGAAATAGACATCAGGGTAACAGTTATGAAGACAATAGCTAGTCTGGAGAAAACCATTAATGGCAACATAGATTCTCTAAGGACAGAAATGAGAGCTAATCAGGCCGAACTTAAAAATGTTATCAATGAGATGCAATCTAGATACTCTAACAGCAAGGGTGAACAAGGCAGAAGAACAAATTAGTGATCTAGAAGACAAACTGATAGAAAGGAAGGAACAGGAGGAGGCCTGGAACAAATAGCTTAAAATCCATGAAAACAGAATTAGAGAAATAAACGATGCCATGAAATGTTCCAATGTCAGAATTATTGGGATCCCTGAGGGGGTGGAGAAACAGAGAGGGGACTAGAAGATATATTTGAGCAAATCATAGCTGAGAACTTCCCTAATCTGGGGAATGAAACAAGTATTCATGTCCTAGAGGCAGAGAGGACCCCTCCCAAGATCAAGGAGAACAGAACAATGCCCCGGCATGTAATAGTAAACCTTGCAAATCTTAGAACCAAGGAAACCATCTTAAGGGCAGTTAGGGGTAAGAGATTCCTTGCATACAGAGGGAGGTACATCAGAATAATGTCAGACATGTGCACAGACACCTGGTAATCCAGAAAGGGCTGGCAAGACATATTCAGGGTACTAAATGAGAAGAACATGCAGCCAAGAATACTTTATCCTGCAAGGCTGTCATTCAGAACGGATAGAGAGATAAAGAGATTCCAGGACCAGAAGAAACTGAAAGAATATGTGACTGCTAGGGTGCCTGGGTGGCTCAGTCGGTTAAGCGTCTGCCTTCAGCTCAGGTCATGATCTCAGGGTCCTGGAATCGAGCCCCGCATCGGGCTCCCTGCTCTGTGGGAAGCCTGCTTCTCCCTCTCCCACTCCCCCTGCTTGTGTTCCCTCTCTCACTGTGTTTCTCTCTGTCAAATAAATAAATAAAATCTTTAAAAAAAAAAAAAAAGAATATGTGACTGCTAAACTGGCCCTGCAAGAAATATTAAGGGGGGTCTGTAAAAGGAGAAAGACCCCAAGAGTGATATAGAACAGAAATTTACAGGGGCGCCTGGGTGGCTCAGTCGTTGAGCATCTGCCTTCAGCTCGGGTCATGATCCCAGGGTCCTGGGATCGAGCCCCGCATCAGTCTCCCTGCTCGGCGGGAAGCCTGCTTCTCCCTCTCCCAGTCTCCCTGCTTGTGTTCCCTCTCTCGCTGTGTCTCTCTCTGTCAAATAAATAAAATCTAAAAAAAAAAAAAAAAAAAAGAACAGAAATTTACAGAGACACTCTCTAGAAACAAGGACTTCACAAGCAACATTATGACAATAAAATCATATCTTTCAATAATCAGTCTCTACATGAATGGCCTAAATGCTCCCATAAAATGGCACAGGGTAGCAGATTGGATAAAAAGACAAGACCCATCCATATGCTGCCACAAGAGATGCATTTTGAACCTAAAGTGAAGGGATGGATGGGGCGCCTGGGTGGCTCAGTCAGTTGAGTATCTGCCCTCAGCTTGGATTGTGATCCCAGGGTCCTGGGATCTGGTCCCACATTGGGCTCCCTGCTCAGCGGGGAGCCTGCTTCTCTCTCTCCCCCATCTCCCCCCTTGTGTTCCCTCTCTCTCTGTCTCTCTCACTCTGTCAAATAAATTTAAAAAATCTTAAAAAAAAATAAAGTGAAGGGATGCAGAACTATCTTTCATGCAAATGGACCTCAAAGGAGAGCTGGGGTAGCAATTCTCATATCAGATAAATTAGATTTTAAGCTAAAGACTGTAGTTAGAGATACAGAAGGACACTATATTATTCTTAAAGGGTCTATCCAGCAAAAAGATGTAACAATTATAAATATCTATGCCCCCAACATGGGAGTATCCAACTACATAAGCCAGCTGTTAACTAAAATAAAGAGTCATATTGATAACAATATGTTGATTGTAGGAGACCTCAATACTCCACTCTCAGCAATAGACAGATCATCCAAGCAGAAAATCAACAAAGAAACAAGAGCTTTGAAAGACACACTGGACCAGATGGACCTCATAGATATATACAGAACATTCCACCATAAAACAACAGAATACTCATACTTCTCAAGCGCACATGGAACTTTCTCCAGAATATATCACATACTGGGTCACAAATCAGGTCTCAACCGATACCAAAAGACTGAGATTATTCCCTGCATCTTCTCAGACCATAATGCTTTGAAACTGGAACTCAATCACAAGAAAAAATTTGGCAGAAATTTAAACACTTGGAAGCTAAAGACCACTCTGCTCAAGAATGTTTGTGTCAACCAGGAAATCAAAGAAGAACTTAAACAATTCATGGAAACCAATGAGAATGAAAACACATTGGTCAAAAACCTGTCGGATACTGCAAAGGCAGCCCTAAGGGGGAAATACATAGCCATCCAAGCCTCGCTCAAAAAAATAGAAAAGTCCTGAATTCACCAACTAACTTTACACCTTAAAGAAATGGAAAAAAGCAACAAATGATGCCTAAGCCACACATTAGAAGAGAAATAATTAAGATTAGAGCAGAGATCAATGAATTAGAAACAAGAAATACAGTAGATCAGATCAGCGAAACTAGAAACTGGTTCTTTGAAAGAATTAATAAGATTGATAAACCACTGGCCAGACTTATCAAAAAAAAAAAAAAAAAGAGAAAGGACCCAAATTAATAAAATTATGAATGAAAGGGGAGAGATCACAACTAACACCAAGGAAATAGAAACAATTATTAGAAATTATTATCAACAACTATATGCCAATAAATTAAGCAACCTGGAAGAAATGGGTGCTTTCCTGGAAACCTATGAACTACCAAGACTAAAACAGGAAGAAATAGACAACTTGAATAGACCAATAACTGGTAACGAGATTGAAGCAGTGATCAAAAGCCTCCCCAAAAACGAGTCTAGGGCCTGATGGATTCTCTGGGGAATTCTACCAAACATTCAAAGAAGAAATAATTCCTATCCTCTTAAAGCTGTTTCAAAAAATAGAAACAGAAGGAAAGCTTCCAGACTCAGTCTATGAGGCCAGCATTACCTTGATCCCCAAACCAGGCAAAGACCCCATCAAAAAGGAGAATCTCAGACGGATACCCCTGATGAATATAGATGCCAAAATTCTCAACAAAATTCTAACTAATAGGATCCAACAGTACATTAAAAGGATCATCCACCATGACTGAGTAGAATTTATCCCTGGGATGCAAGAGTGGTTCAACATTCACAAATCAATCAATGTGATAGAACACATTAATAAGAGGAGAGAGAAGAACCATATGGTCCTCTCCATTGATGCAGAAAAAGCATTTGACAAAATATAGCATCATTTCCTGATTAAAACTCTACAGAGTATAGGGATTCAGGGAACATTCCTCAATTTCATAAAATCCATCTATGAAAAGCCAACAGTGAATTTCATTCTCAATGGGGAATAGCTGAGAGCCTTTCCCTTAAAATGAGGAACACAACAAGGAGGCTTACTTTCACCACTATTGTTCAACATAGTACTAGAAGTCCTAGCAACAGCAATCAGACAACAAAAAGAAATAAAATGTATTCAAATTGGCAAAGAAGAAGTCAAACTCTCTCTCTTTGCAGATGACATGATACTTTATGTGGAAAAACCAAAAGACTCCACACCCAAATTACTAGAACTCATACAGCAATTCAGTAATGTGGCAGGATACCAAATCAGTGCACAGAAATCAATTGCTTTCTTATACACTAACAATCTAAATGCAGAAAGAGAAATTAGAGAATTGATTCCATTTACAATAGCACCAAAAACCATAAGATACCTCAGAATAAACCTAACCAAAGAGGTAAAGGATCTATACTCTAGGAACTACAGAACACTCATGAAAGAAATTGAAGAAGACACAAAAAGATGGAAAAACATTCTATGCTCATGGATCAGAAGAATAAACATTGTTAAAATGTCTAGGCTACCCAGAGCAATCTACACCTTCAATGCCATCCCGATTAAAGTTCCAATGACATTTTTCAAAGTGCTGGAACAAACAATCCCAAAATTTGTATGGAATCAGAAAAGACCCCAAATCGCCAAGGAAATTTTGAAAAAGAAAAACAAAGCTGGGTGTATCACGTTGCCTGATTTCAAGCTATAATCACCAAGACAGCATGGTACTGGCACAAAAACAGACATATAGACCAATGGAACAGAATAGAGAGCCCAGATATGGCCCCTCAACTCTATGGTCAAATAATCTTCGACAAAGCAGGAAAAAATATGCAATGGAAAAAAGACAGTCTCTTCAATAAATGGTACTGGGAAAACTGGACAGCTACATACAGAAGAATGAAACTCCACCATTCTCTTACACCATACACAATGATAAACCCAAATGGATGAAAGACCTCAATGTGAGACAGGAATCCATCCAAATCCTAGTGGAGAAGATAGGCAGTAACCTCTTCGACATCGGCCACAGCAACTTCTTTCAAGACACGTCCCCAAAGGCAAGAGAAACAAACACAAAAATGAACTTTGGGATTTCATCAAGATAAAAAGCATTTTCACAGCAAATGAAAGAGTCAACAAAACAATGAGGCAACCCATGGAATGGGAAAATATTTTTGCAAATGACACTACAGATAAAGGGCTGATATTCAAGATCTATAAAGAACTTCTCAAACTCAACACCCAAAAAACAAATAATCAAGTCAAAAAAATGGGCAGAAGACTTGAAAAGACACTTCTCAAAAGCAGACATACAAATGGCTAACAGACACATGAAAAATGTGAAAAAGTGTTCATCATCATTAGCCATCAGGGAAATTCAAATCAAAACCACACTGAGATACCACCTTACACCAGTTAGAATGGCAAAAATTGAGAAGGCAAGAAACAACAAATATTGGAGAGGTTGTGGAGAAAGGGGAACCCTTTTACACTGTTGGTGGGAATGCAAGTTGGTACAGCCACTTTGGAAAATGGTGTGGAGGTGCCTCAAAAAATTAAAAATAGAGCTACCCTATGACCCAGCAATTGCACTACTGGGCGTTTACCCCAAAGACACAGAGGTAGTGAAAAGAAAGGCCATATGAACCCCAATATTCATAGCAGCAATGTCCACAATAGCCAAACTGTGGAAAGAGCCGAGATGCCCTTCAACTGACGAATGGATAAAGCAGATATGGTCTATATATGCAATGGAATATTACTCAGACATCAGAAAGGATGAATACCCAACTTTTGCATCAACATGGATGGGACTGGAGGAGATTATGCTAAGTGAAATAAGTCAAGCAGAGAAAGTCAATTATCATATGGTTTCACTTATTTGTGGAACATAAGGAATTGCATGGAGGACATTAGGAGAAGGAAGGTAAAAATGAAGGGGGGGAAATCAGAGGGGGACACAAACCATGAGAGACTATGGACTCCAAGAAACAAACTGAGGGTTTCAGAGGGGAGAGGGTGGGGGGATGGGTTAGCTCAGTGATGGGTATTAAGGAGGGCACGTATTGCATGGAGCACTGGGAGTTATACGCAAACAATGAATCATGGAACACTACATCAAAAACTAATGATATACTGTATTGTGACTACATAACATTATAAAATAAAATAAAAAGAACTTCTCATACTCAACACCCAAGAAACAAATAATCTAGTTAAGAAATGGGCAGAAGACATGAATAGACATTTCTCCAAAGAAGACATAGGAATGGCCAACAGACACATGAAAAAATGCTCCACATCACTTGTCATCAGGGAAATACATATCAAAACCACAATGAGATATCACCTTACACCAGTCACAATGGCTAAAATTAACAAGACAGGAAACAACAAATGTTGTTGAGGATGTGGAGATAGGGGAACCCTCTTGGTGGGAATGCAAGCTGATTACAGCCACTCTGGAAAACAGTATGGAGGTTCCTCAAGAAGTTAAAAGTAGAAATACCCTATGACCCATCAATGCACTACTAGGTATTTACCCCCCAAGATACAAATGTAGTGATCTGAAGGGTCAATTTGTAGGGATACAAACTGTAGTGACCCCAACGTTCATAGCAGCAATGACCACAATAACCAAACTGTGGGAAGTGGTGAGATGTCCATGAACAGATGAATGGATAGAGGAGATGTGGTATATGTGTGTGTGTATGTATATATAGTGTATATATATGTATACTGGAACATTACTCAGCCATCAGAAAGGATGAAATCTTACCATTTATATTGACGTGGCTTGAACTGGAGAGTATTATGCTGAACAAATTAAGTCAATCAGAGAAAGACAATTTTCATATGGTTTTACTCGTATGTTGAATATAAGAAATAGTGTAGAGGATTATAGGGGAAGGAAGGGGAAAATTGAATGAGAAGTCATCAGAAAGGGAGAAAACGATGAGATACTCTTTTTTTTTACCTTTTTTTTTGTTGTTAATCACCATACATTACATCATTTGTTTTTGATGTAGTGCTCCATGATTCATAGTTTGCGTATAACACCCAGTGCTCCATGTAGAACGTGCCCTCTTTAATACCCATCACCAAGCTAACCCATCCCCCCACACCCTCTCTTCTAGAACCCTCAGTTTGTTTTGCAGAGTCCATAGTCTCTCGTGGTACTTATCCCATTCCAATTTCTCTCCTTCATTCTTCCCTTCCTGCTATCTTCTTTTTTTTTTTAACATATAATGTATTATTTGTTTCAGAGGTACAGGTCTGTGATTCAATAGTTCACAGCACTCACCATAGCATATATCCTCCCCAATGTCTATCACCCAGCCACCCATCCCTCCCACCCCCCACCACTCCAGCAACCCTCAGTTTCTTTCCTGAGATTAAGAATTCCTCATATCAGTGAAGTCATATGATACATGTCTTTCTCTGATTGACTTATGTCGCTCAGCATAATACCCTCTAGTTCCATCCACATCGTTGCAAATGACAATATTTCATTCCTTTTGATGGCTGCATAATATTCCATTGTATATATATACAGTAGTGTATATATATACCACATCTTCTTTATCCATTCATCTGTTGATGGACATCTTGGCTCTTTCCATAGTTTGGCAATTGTGGACATTGCTGCTATAAACATTGGGGTGCACATACCCCTTCGGATCCCTACATTTGTATCTTTGGGGTAAATATCCAGTAGTGCAATTGCTGGGTCATATGGTAGCTCTATTTTCAACTTTTTGAGGAATCTCATATTGTTTTCCAGAGTGGCTGCACCAGCTTGCATTCCCACCAACAGTGTAGGAGGGTTCCCCTTTCTCCGCATCCCCGCCAACATCTGTCATTTCCCGACTTGTTAAATTTAGCCATTCTGACTGGTGTGAGGTGGTATCTCATTGAGGTTTTGATTTGGATGTCCCTGATGCTGAGAGATGTTGAGCACTTTTCATGTGTCTGTTGGCCATTGGGATGTCTTCTTTGGAAAAATGTCTGTTCATGTCTTCGGCCCAATTATTGATTGGATCATTTGTTCTTTGGGTGTTGAGTTTAAGAAGTTCTTTATATATTTTGGATACTAGCCCTTTAACTGATACGTCATTTGCAAATATCTTCTCCCATTCAGTTGGTTGTCTTTTGCTTTTGTTGACTATTTCTTTTGCTGTGCAAAAGCTTTTTATCCTGATGAAGTCCCAATACTTCATTTTTGCCCTTGCTTCCCTTGCCTTTGGCGATGTTTCTTGGAAGAAGTTGCTGTGGCTGAGGTCGAAGAGGTTGCTGCCTGTGTTCTCCTTTAGGATTTGGATGGATTCCTGTCTCACATATACGTCTTTCAACCATTTGGAGTCTATTTTTGTGTGTGGTGTAAGGAAATGATCCAGTTTCATTCTTCTGCATGTGGCTATCCAGTTTTCCCAACACCATTTGTTGAAGAGACTGTCTTTTTTACAGTGGACATTCTTTCCTGCTTTGTTGAAGATTAGTTGACCATAGAGTTGAGGGTCCATTTCTGGGCTCTTTATTCTGTTCCATTGATCTATGTGTCTGTTTTTGTGCCAGAACCATACTATCTTGATCACTACAGCTTTGTCATATAACTTGAGTCCAGAATTGTGACGCCACCAGCTTTGTTTTCTTCCTCAACATTCGTCTGGCTATTCGGGGTCTTTTCTGGTTCCATACAAATTTTAGGATTATTTGTTCCATTTCTTTGAAAAAAGTGGATGGTATTTTGATAGGGATTGCATTGAATGTGTAGATTGCTCTAGGTAGCATAGACATTTTCACAATATTTGTTCTTCCAATCCATGAGCATGGAACGTTTTTCCATTTCTTGTGTCTTCCTCATTTTTTTCATGAGTATTCTATAGTTTTCTGAGTACAGGTTTTTTGCCTCTTTGGTTGGATTTATTCCTAGGTATCTTATGGTTCTGGGTGCAATTGTAAATGGGATTGACTCCTTCATTTCTCTTTCCTCTGTCTTGTTGTTGGTGCATAGAAATGCAACTGATTTCTGTGCATTGATTTTCTATCCTGCCAATTTACTGAATTCCTGTATGAGTTCTAGGAGTTTTGGGGTGAAGTCTTCCAGGTTTTCAACATAAAGTATTATATCATCTGCAAAAAGTGAGAGTTTGACTTCTTCTTTTCCGATTTGGATGCTTTTTATTTCTTTTTGTTGTCTGATTGCTGTGGCTAGGACTTCTAATACTATGTTGAACAGCAGTGGTGATAGTGGACATCCCTGCCGTGTTCCTGATCTTAGAGGAAAAGCTCTCAGTTTTTCCCCATTGAGTATGATATTCGCTGTGGGTTTTTCATAGATGGCTTTTATGATATTGATATCCCTAAATTCTGAAGAGTTTTGATCAAGAAAGGATGCTGTACTTTGTCAAATGCTTTTTCTGCCTCTATTGAGAGGATCATATGGTTCTTGTTCTTTTTTTTATTAGTATTTTGTATCACATTGATTGATTTGCGCATGTTGAACCAACCTTGCAGCCCAGGGATAAATCCCACTTAATGTGGTGAATAATCCTTTTAATGTACTGTTGGATCCTATTGGCTAGTATTTTGGTGAGAATTTTTGCATCCATGTTCATTAAGGATATTGGTCTATAATTCTCCTTTTGGATGGGGTCTTTGTCTGGTTTGGGGATCAAGGTAATGCTGGCCTCATAAAATGAGTTTGGAAGTTTTCCTTCCATTTCTATATTTTGGAACAGTTTCAGAAGAATATGTATTAATTCTTCTTTAAATGTTTGGTAGAGTTCCCCTGGGAAGCCATCTGGCCCTGGACTTTTGTTTGTTGGGAGATTTTTGATGACTGCTTCAATTTCCTTAGTGGTTATAGGTCTGTTCAGGTTTTCTATTTCTTCCTTGTTCAGTTTTGGTAGTTGATACATCTCTAGGAATGCATCCATTTCTTCCAGGTTATCTAATTTGCTGGCATAGAGTTGCTCATAATATGTTCTTGTAATTGTTTGTATTTCTTTGGTGCTGGTTGTGATCTCTCCTCTCATTCATGATTTTATTTATTTGGGTCATTTCTCTTTTCTTTTTGATAAGTCTGGTCAGCAGTTTATCAATCTTGCTAATTCTTTCAAAGAACTAGCTCCTAGTTTCGTTGATCTGTTCTACTGTTGTTTTGGTTTCTATTTCATTGATTTCTGCTCTGATCTTTATTATTTCTCTTCTCCTGTTGGGTTTAGGCTTTATTTGCTGTTCTTTCTCTAGCTCCTTTAGGTGTAGGGTTAGGTTGTATAGGTGAGACCTTTCTTGTTTCTTGAGAAAGCCTTGTATTGCTATATACTTTCCTCTTAGGACTGCCTTTGCTGCATCCCAAAGATTTTGAACAGTTGTGTTTTCATTTTCATTGGTTTCCATGAATTTTTTAAATTCATCTTTAATTTTCTGGTTCACCCATTCATTCTTCAGTAGGATGCTCTTTAGCCTCCATGTATTTGAGTTCTTTCCGACTTTCCTCTTGTGATTGAGTTCTAGTTTCAAAGCATTGTGGTCTGAAAATAGGCAGGGGATGATCCCAATCTTCTGCTACTGGTTGAGACCTGATTTGTGACCTAGGATGTGATCTATTCTGGAGAATGTTCCATGGGCACTAGAGAAGAATGTGTATTCTGTTGCTTTGGGATGGAATGTTCTGAATATATCTGTGAAGTCCATTTGGTCCAATGTGTCATTTAAGGACTTTATTTCCTTGTTGATCTTTTGCTTAGATGATCTGTCCATTTCAGTGAGGGGGGTGTTAAAAGTCCCCCACTATTATTGTATTGTTGTCAATGTGTTTCTTTGCTTTTGTTATTAATTAGCTTATATAAGTGGCTGCTCTCATGTTAGGGGCATAGATATTTACAATTGTTAGATCTTCTTGTTGGATAGACCCTTTCAGTAGGATATAGTGTCCTTCCTCATCTCTTATTACAGTCTTTGGTTTAAAATCTAATTTGTCTGATATAAGGATTGCCACCTCAGCTTTCTTTTGGTGCCCATTAGCATGGTAAATGGTTTTCTACCCCCTTACTTTCAATCTGGGGGTGTCTTTGGGTCTAAAATGATTCTCTTGCAGACAGCAAATCGATGGGTCTTGTTTTTTTTATCCAATCTGATAGCCTGTGTCTTTTGATTGGAGCATTTAGCCCATTTACATTCAGGGTAACTATTGAAAGATATGAATTTAGTGCCATTGTATTGCCTGTAAGGTGACTGTTACTGTATATTGTCTGTGTTCCTTTCTGGTCTATGTTGTTTTTAGGCTCTCTCTTTGCTTAGAGGACCCCTTTCAATATTTCTTGTACGGCTGGTTTTCTGTTTGCAAATTCCTTTAGTTTTTGTTTGTCCTGGAAGCTTTTTATCTCTCCTTCAATTTTCAATGACAGCCTAGCTGGATATAGTATTCTTGGCTGCATATTTTTCTCATTTAGTGCTCTGAAGATATCATGCCAGTCCTTTCTGGCCTGCCAGGTCTCTGTGGATAAGTCTGTTGCCAATCTAATGTTTCTACCATTGAAGGTTACAGATCTCTTCTCCCGAGCTGCTTTCAGGATTTTCTCTTTGTCTCTGAGACTCGTAAGTTTTACTATTAGATGTCGGGGTGTTGACCTATTTTTATTGATTTTGAGAGGTGTTCTCTGTGCTTCCTGGATTTTGATGCCTGTGTCCTTCCCCAAATTAGGGAAGTTCTCTGCTATAATTTGCTCAGATATACCTTCTGCCCCTCTCTGTCTTTCTTTTTCTTCTGGGATCACAATTATTCTAATATTGTTTCATCTTATGGTATCACTTATCTCTCAAATTCTGCCCTCGTGATCCAGTAGTTGTTTATCTCTCTTTTTCTCAGCTCCTTTATTCCCCATCATTTGGTCTTCTGTATCACTAATTCTCTCTTCTGCCTCATTTACCCTAGCATTTAGAGCCTCCATTTTTGATTGCACCTCATTAATAGCCTTTTTGATTTCAACTTGCTTAGATTTTAGTTCTTTTATTTCTCCAGAAAGGGTTTCTCTAATATCTTCCATGCTTTTTTCAAGCCCAGCGAGTATCTTTAAAATCATCATTCTGAACTCTTCTTCCGACATCTTACTAATGTCCGTATTGATTAGGTCCCTGGAGTCGGTCCTGCCTCTTCTTTTTGTTGAGGTGATTTTTTCTGTCTTGTCATTTTGTCCAGAGGAGACTAGATGAATGAGAAAACAAAATGCTAACAGGGTAACGACGCCCTGAGAAAAATATACACTATACAAATCAGATGAGACCTGAAACCGGGGGAAAAGAAAGGGAAAGAAAGAAAAAAGAAAAAGATAACAAACAAACAAAAAAACAGAATATGATCAAATATGATCAGGCTGGTGAATAGATCAGTGCCACACACTAGATTTTGGGAGTATTTTGGTCTGTTAGAAGAAAGTGCCTCCCAAAAATTTAAAGAAAGAAAAGCTTATATATGTACAAAAATAAGTGTTAATATGATGAATGGATGGAATATGACTGTAAAAATGAAAATTATAAAAGAATTTATAATATGAAATGATAAGATAAGAAGTTGGTTGAAAAAAGAAAGAAGAGGATATAAAAAAAATTGAGAATGTGATCAGGCAGGAGACTAGAACAAATCCATACACTACAGATTTAGGGTATATTTTGGTCTGTTAGAAGAAACTGTATCCCAAAATTTTAAAGAGAGAACAACTTATATATATATACCAAAAATAAGGTTAAATACTATGACGGGATAGAATATGACTCTAAAAATGAAAAATAAATAAGATTTTATTTTATTTTATTTTATTTGTTTATTTTTTTTTATTTTTTATTTTATTATGTTATGTTAGTGTCCATACAATACATGATTTGTTTTTCATGTGGTGATCCACGATCCATTGTTTTCGTATAACACCCAGTGTTCCATGTAGTATGTGCCCTCCTTAATACCCATCACCTGGCTAACCAATCCCACCTCCCCCCTCCCCTCTAAAACCCTGTTTGTTTCTCAGAGTCCATAGTCTCTCATGGTTCATCTCTCCCTCCAATTCCCCCCTCCTCATTTTTCCCTTCCTTCTCCTAATGTCCTCCATGCTATTCCTTATGTTCCAAAAATAAGTAAAACCATATGATAATTGACTGTCTCTGCTTGATTTATTTCACTTTGCATAATCTCCTCCAGTCCCATCCATGTTGATGCAAAAGTTGGGTATTCATCCTTTCCGATGGCTGACTAATATTCCATTGTATATATGGACCACGTCTTCTTTATCCATTTGTCAGTTGAAGGGCATCTCGGCTCTTTCCACAGTTTGGCTATTGTGGACATTGCTGCTATGAACGCAGGGGTGCATATGACCCTTATTTTCACTACATCTGTGTCTTTGGGGTAAATGCCCAGTAGTGCAATTACTGAGTCATAAGGTAGCTCTATTTTTAAATTTTTGAGGAACCTCCACACTGGTTTCCAAAGTGGCTGTACCAACTTGCATTCTTGCCAACAGCGTAAGAGGGTTCCCTTTTCTCCACAAGCTCTCCACCATTTGTTCTTTCTTGCCTTGTCAATTTTTGCCATTCTAAATGGTGTAAGCTGGTTTCTCAATGTGGTTTTGATTTGAATTTCCCTGATGGCTAATGATGATGAACATTTTTTCATGTGCCTGTTAGCCATTTGTATGTCTTCCTCAGAGAAGTGTCTTTTCATATCTTCTGCCCACTTTTTGACTTAATTATTTGTTTTTTGGGTGTTGAGTTTGAGAACTTCTTTATAGATCTTGGATACCAGCCCTTTATCTGTAGTGTCATTTGCAAATATCTTCTCCCATTCTGTGGGTTGACTCTTTGTTTTGTTGACTGTTTCCTTTGCTGTGCAGAAGCTTTTTATCTTGATGAAGTCCCAAAAGTTCATTTTTGCTTTTGTTTCACTAGCTTTTGGAGATGTATCTTGAAAGAAGTTGCTGTGGCCGATGTCAAAGAGGTTACTGCCTATGTTCTCCTCTAGGATTTGGATGGATTCCTGTCTCACATTGAGGTCTTTCATCCATTTTGAGTTTATCTTTGTGTGTGGTGTTACCGAATGGTTGAGTTTAATTCTTCTGCATGTGGCTGTCCAATTTTCCCAGCACCATTTATTGAAGAGACTGCCTTTTTTCCATTGCATGTTTTTTCCTGCTTTGTCGAAGATTATTTGACCATGGAGTTGAGGGTCCATATCTGGGTTCTCTATTCTATTCCATTGGTCTATATGTCTGTTTTTATGCCAGTACCATGCTGTCTTGGTGATCACAGCTTTGTAATAGTGCTTAAAATTGGGCAATGTCATGCCCCCAGTTTTGTTTTTCTTTTTCAACATTTCCTTGGCGAATCAGGGTCTTTTCTGATTCCATACAAATTTTAGGATTGTTTGTTCCAGCACTTTGAAAAATGTCATTGGAATTTTGATTCGGTTGGTATTTAAGGCATAGATTGCTCTGGGTAGCATAGACATTTTAACAATATTTATTCTTCTGATCCATGAGCATGGAATATTTTTCCATCGTTTTCTGTCTTCTTCAATTTCTTTCATGAGTATTCTGTAGTTCCTAGAGTATAGATCCTTTACCTCTTTGGTTAGGTTTATTCTGAGGTATCTTACGGTTTTTGGTGCTATTGTAAATGGAATCGTTTCTTTAATTTCTCTTTCTACAGTTGCATTGTTAGTGTATAAGAAAGCAACTGATTTCTGGGCATTGATTTTGTATCCTGCCACATTACTGAATTGCTGTATGAGTTCTAGTAATTCGGGGGTCGAGTTTTGGGTTTTCCACAAAAAGTATCATGTCGTCTGCGAAAAGAGAGAGTTTGACTTCTTGTTTGCTAATTTGAATACTTTTTATTTCTTTTTGTTGTCTGATTGCTGTGGCTAGGACTTCTAGTACTATGTTGAACAATAGTGGTGAGAGTGGGCATCCTTAACGTGTTCCTGATCTTAAGGGAAAGGCTCTCAGCTTTTCCTCATTGAGGATGATATTCGCTGTGAGTCTTTCATAGATGGATTTTATGAACTTGAGGAATGTTCCCTCATTCCCTATACTCTAAAGAGTTTTAATCAGGAAAGGAAGTTGCATTTTGTCAAATGCTTTTTCTGCATCAATTGAGAGGACCATATGATTCTTCTCCCTCTTCTTATTAATGTTTCTATCACATTGACTGATTTGCGAATGTTGAACCACCCTTGTGTCCCAGGGATAAATCCCACTTGGTCGTGGTGGATGATCCTTTTAATGTGTTGTTGGATCCTATTAGCTAGGATTTTGGTGAGGATTTTGGAATCCATATTCATCAGGGATATCGGTCTGAAATTCTCCTTTTTGTTGGGGTCTTTGCCTGGTTTGGGGATTAAGGTAATGCTGGCCACATAGAATGAGTTTGTAAGTTTTCCTTCTGTTTCTATTTTCTGAAACAGCTTCAGTAGAATAGGTATTATTTCTCTTTGAATGTTTGGTAGAATTCCCCAGGGAATCCATCAGGCCCTGGCCTCTTGTATTTTGGGAGGTTTTTGATCAGTGCTTCAATCTCGTTACTGGTTATTGGCCTATTCAGGTTGTCAACTTCTTCCTGTTTCAGTCTTGGCAGCTTATAGGTTTCCAGGAAGGCCTCCATCTCATCCAGATTGCTCAGTTTATTGACATATATTTGTTGATAATAATTTCTAATAATTGTTTCTATTTCATTGGTGTTAGCCGTGCTCTCTCCCCTTTCATTCATAATTTTATTAATTTGGGTCCTTTCTCTTTTCTTTTGGATAAGTCTGGCCAGTGGTTTATTGATCTAATTAATTCTTTCAAAGAACCAACTTCTAGTTTCATTGATCTGATCCACTGTGTTTCTGGTTTCTAATTCATTGATTTCTGCTCTAATTTTAATTATTTCTCTTCTAATGTGTGGTTTAGGCATCGTTTGTTGCTTTTTCTCTAGTTCTCTAAGGTGTAGAGTCAGTTGGTGAATTCAGGATTTTTCTATTTTTTTGAGTGAGGCTTGGATGGCTATGTACTTCCCCCTTAGGACCGCCTTTGCAGTATCCCATACGTTTTGGACTGATGTGTTTTCGTTCTCATTGATTTCCATAAATTGTTTAAGTTCTTCTTTGATTTCTTGGTGGACCCAAACATTCTTGAGCAGAGTGGTCTTTAGCTTCCAAGTGTTTGAATTTCTGCCAAATTTTTTCTTGGGATTGAGTTCCAGTTTTAAAGCATTGTGGTCTGAAATTATGCAGGGAATAATCTCAGTCTTTTGGTATCTGTTGAGACCTGATTTGTGACCCAGTATATGGTCTATTCTGGAGAAAATTCCATGTGTGCTCGAGAAGAATGAGTATTCTGTTGTTTTAGGGTGGAATGTTCTGTATATATCTATGAGGTCCATTAGTCCAGTGTATCATTCAAAGCTCTTGTTTCCTTGTTGAAATTCTACTTGGATGATCTTTCCATTGCTGAGAGTGGAGTATTGAGGTCTCCTACAATTAACGTATTGTTATCAATACGACTCTTTATTTTGATTAACAGTTGGCTTATGTAGATGGCTGCTCCCATGTTGGGAGCATAGATATTTACAATTGTTATATGTTCTTGTTGGATAGACACTTTAAGAATGATATTGTCCTTCTGTGTCTCTAATTACAGACAGTCTCTAATTAGTTTAAAATCTAATATGTCTGATATAAGAATTGCTACCCCAGCTTTCTTTTGAAGTCTGCTGGCATGGAAGATGGATCCCCATCCCTTCACTTTCAGTCTGGATGTATCTTTAGGTTCAAAATGAGTCTCTTGTAGGCAGCATATGAATGGGTCCTGTCTTTTTATCCAATCTGCAACCCTGTGCCATTTTATGGGAGCATTTAGGCCATTCACGTTGAGAGTGGTTATTGAAATATATGAATTAATTGTCACCATGTTGCCTGTGAAGACGTTGTTTTTATAGATTGTCCCTGTAAATTTCTGTTGTATATCACTCTTGGAGTCTTTCTCCTTTTATAGAACACCCCTTAATATTTCTTGCAGGGCTGGCTTAGTGGTCACATATTCTTTCAGTTTCTGCCAGTTGTGGAAGTTCTGCATCTCTCCATCCATTCTAAATGAAAGCCTTGGCGGATAAAATATTCTTGGCTGCATGTTC
This sequence comes from Halichoerus grypus, assembly GCF_964656455.1. NCBI lineage: Eukaryota > Metazoa > Chordata > Mammalia > Carnivora > Phocidae > Halichoerus > Halichoerus grypus. The sequence goes on along the minus strand of NC_135719.1, from coordinate 31,274,627 downwards.
TTCTCATTTAGTACCCTGGATATGTCTTGCCAGGCCTTTCTGGCTTGCCAGTTCTCTGTAGATAGGTCTGACATTATTCTGATGTTCCTCCCTCTGTATGTAAGGAATCTCTTCCCCCTAACTGCCCTTAAGATGGTTTCCTTCGTTCTAAGATTTGCAAGTTTTACTATTACATGCCGGGGTGTTTGCCTGTTTTCCTTGATCTTGGGAGGGGTCCTCTCTGCCTCTAGGATGCGAATGTTTGTTTCAGTCCCCAGATTAGGGAAGTTCTCAGCTATGATTTGCTCAAATACATCTTCTAGTCTCTCTCTCTCCACTCCCTCCGGGATTCCAATTATTCTGACATTGGAACACTTCATGGTGTCACTTATTTCTCTGATTCTATTTTCATGGATTCTGAGTTGTTTTTCCCTGGCCTCCTCTTTTCCCTTTTTATCTATTATATTGTCTTCCAGGTCGCTTATTCGTTCTTCTGCCTCGCTTACCCTAGCTGTTAGATTATCTAGATTGGATTGGATCTCACTGATAGCATTTTTAAGTTCTGCCAATTCAGCTTTCATTTCTGCCCTTAGAGACTCTATGTTGCCATTAATTGATTTCTCCATTCTAGCCATTGTCTTCACATTTGCTAGCTTGAATTCCATCTCCGACATCTTGGTTATATCTGCATCCATTTGTAAATCTGTAGCATAAGTCATAATCTCTGAGTGTTTTCTATTTTGGGGGCTCCTTCTTCTAGTCATTCTGTTGATGGGTGTTTGAAGGAATGTATAGAGTCGAAATTATTGACCACAACCCAAGCGAGATGCATCTGTTTTCTTGGGACCTTAGGGTTGCTGGCCTCTTGTTTTCCTAGCCTGTCTTCTGGGGGAGGGGCCTGCCGCTCTGTTACTCAGGCAACCCTGTTTGGGCGGAGTTGCCCTGTCCCCCTGTGGCAGGGGATGGGCTTAGCGGGAATCAGTTTTTGGGGCTTTGTTCTCTGGCATCTTTCCTTGGCGGCTTTCTGCGTCTCTTCTGCAAGTCAGAGCAGAAGAGACTCTTTCCAACCCTGTGCCTCAGAGCAGAGAAATCGCAGTCTTTTCTTCAGTGAGCTCTCCAGGCCACACTGTCTCCGTTTCTGTCCGTGCTGCTATAAACTGCAGCGTCCTAGGTTGTGCGCCCCTCCGCAGCGCCCCCAGTCCTGCCTCCAGGTCGAAGCACATCTCTGCCCTTTGTGCTTCTAAAACCACCAGCCGAGGGGCGCCTGGGTGGCTCAGTCGTTAAGCAACTGCCTTCGGCTCAGGTCATGATCTCCAGGTCCTGGGATCGAGCCCCACATCAGGCTCCCTGCTCAGTGGGGAGTCTGCTTCTCCCTCTCCCTCCACCTCTCCCCACTGCTCCTACTCTCTCTCTCTCTCTCTCTGTATCTCTCTGTCTCAAATGAATAAATAAAAAATTCTTTAAAAAAAATAAAATAAAATAAAACCACCAGCCGCTCCCACTTCGCCCGCATGACCCCGCCTTTCCCGGTTTCCGCCCGGGGCCTGCCCTAAAGTCCTTTCCCTGCCGCTACCGGTCTGCGAGTCTGTGCCCCGTCTGCAGCGCACAAGGCTGTCGCTCACAGGCGGTGTAGGATCCCCACAGACAGGCTCCCTCCCGCTGCCATTTATCCTCAGATATCTGCCCACAGAATCAGGGCTCCCCGCTTCGTACCTCAAAACCAACCACCTGCAATATTCTGTTTGTAGAGATCCAGGTCTTCTTACATCTCAGGCTGGTTTCATGGGTGCTCAGAGTGGTCAGGTAGATATCCAGCTCAATTCCGGGGACCAGTTGAAATAGGGTCCCCTACTCCTCCGCCATCTTTCCTTCTCCCCCTAAATAAGATTTTTTAAAAAGGGATTGATAAGATGTTGGTTGAAAAAGGGAAAAAGAACAATTCAAAAAAAAAAGAAAGTTAAAAAAATTAACTTTGAAAGACTAAAGAATCATGGGACAAAAGCCATGAATTATATGTACAGTATTCCCCTACTGCTGGAGTTCTGCCATTCTCATTAGTGGGTAAACTTCGTCTTGGCTGGCTGTTCTTGCTGATCTTCTGGGGGAGGGGCCTGTTGCCATGGTTCCCAAATGTCTTTGCTGCAGGCAGAATTGCCCCACCCTTGCCGGGGTCCGGACTAAGTAATCCACTCGGGTTTGCTCTCAGGAGTTTTTGTTCCCTGCAAGCTTTCCATACAGCTTTGGAGGACGAGAGTGAAAATGGTAGCCTCCCATTCTCCACTCCAGAGGAGCCGAGAACTTGGGGCCCCACTCCTCAGTGTACCCCAGAGAAAAGCAATCAATCACTCCTGTCTCCCCATTCTCAGGCTGCACTCCGTGCTCACCTGGCCTGTGACCTAGCGTTTTTCTCTCTGGCACACGACCCCATGTGGAGTCTCCAAACCCAGCAGAGTCCTGCAGTGTGCTCCCATGCCACTCCTCCCAGGAGAGTAAGGGGAGTCTCCCCGGATCTGCCACTTGTTGGCTCCCTGATGGAAGAGCAGTGGCCCGACTGTGCTGTGGATCACAGTTTATGGCAATGCTGAGCTGAGAGCCCACTCCTCAGCTCCGTCTCTGCAGCTGGCTTCTATGCTCCAATACCTGGGAGCTCTGCTGTACTCAGGCACCCCCGGTCTTTCTGTGACCCTGAGGGTCCTGAGACCACACTGCCCCAGCGAGGGTTCCACCCCCTGTTTAGCCACTGGAGTGATGTCCCTCTGTGGAACAGACTTCTAAAAGTTCCAATTTTGAGCTCCACTGCTCTATCACTTGCTGGTAGCAGCTGACGGAACCCCCTCCCCCACCATCCATCTTCCCGAATATCGCCTCGGATTCACTTCTCCGCACGTCCTACCTTCCAGAAAGTGGTCGCTTTTCTGTTCAGAGAGTTGCTGCTATTCTTTTCTTTGATCTCCTGTTGAGTTTGTAGGTGTTCAGATTGGTTTGATCCCTATCTAGCTGAATTCCTGGGACCAGACGAAATTTAGGTCTCCTACTCCTCTGCCATCTTGCTCCTCCCCCCGCCCATGAGATACTCTTAACTATAGGAAACAAACTGAGGGTTGCTGGAGGAGAGTTGGGTGGGGGAATGAGGTAATTGGGTAATGGGGATTAAGGAGGGCACATGATGCATGAGCACTGGGTGTTACATGCAACTGATGAATTATTAAACACTACATCTGAAACTAATGATGTACTATATGTTGGCTAATTGAATTTAATAAAAAAAAGAAGAAAAGGTTTTGTATTCCACTGTTTTAGGATGAAATGCTCTGGATATATCTGTTAAATCCATCTGGTCCAGGCTGTCATTCAAAGCTTTTGTTTCCTTGTTGATTTACTGCTAGATTATCTGTCTGTTGCTGAGTGGGGTGTTAAAGTCTCCTACTATTATTGTATTATTATCAATGAGTTTCTTTAAGTTTTTTATTAATTTATTTATATATTTGTGTGTTCCCAAGTTAGGGGCACAAATATTGACAATTGTTAGATCTTCTTGTTGAATAGACCCCTTTATTATAATATAGTGTCCTTCTTCATCTCTTATTACAGTCTTTGGTTTAAAATCGAATTTGTCTGATATAAGGATGGCTACTCCAGCTTTCTTTTGATATCCATCAGTATGGTAAATGGTTCTCCACTCTTTCACCTTCAATCTGGAGGTGTCTTTGGGTCTGAAATGAATATCTTGTAAGGAGCATATTGAGGGTCTTTTTTTTTTTTATTATTCATTCTGATACCTATGTCTTTATTTTTAAGATTTTATTTATTTATTTGAGAGAGAGAGAGCACAAGAGCAGGGTGGGGGCAGAGGGAGAAGCAGATTCCCTGTCAAGCAGGGTACCCAATGCTGGACTCGATCCCAGGACTCTGGGATCATGACCTGAGCCAAAGGCAGTCGCTTAACCAACTGAGCCACCCAGGCGCCTGATAATCTGTCTTTTGATTGGAACCTTTAGTCCATTTACATTCAGAGTAATTATTGAAAGATATGAATTTAGTGCTATTGTATTACATGTAAAGTTACTGTTCCTGTAGATTGTCTCTGTGCCTTGGTGGTCTTAGTTAGTTTTTTCTCTCTGCTCAAAGGATCCCCTTGAATATTTCTTGCAGTGTGGTTTAGTGTTTACAAATTCCTTTAGTTTTTGTTTGTCTTAGAACTTCTTTATCTCTCCTTCTATTCTGAATGACAGCCTTGCTGGATAAAGTATTCTTGGTTGCATATTTTTCCCATGTGGCATGTTGAATATATCATGGCTTTCCTTTCTGGCCTGCCAGGTCTGTGGACAGATCCGATGCCAGCCTTATATGTATATCTTTGTAGGTTAAGGATCTGTTGTCCTAAGCTGCTTGCAGAATTTTCTCTTTATCATTGTAATTTGCAAGTGTCACTATAATGTTGTGGTGTTGACCTATTTTTGTTGATTTTGATGGGTGTTTTCTGTGCCTCTTGGGCTTGAATGCCTGTTTTTTCCTCAGATTAGGGAAGTTCTCAGCTATAATTTGTTCAAATAATCCTTTGCCCCCTTTCCCATTCTTCTTCTGGGACTCCTATAATGGGGATATTATTTCATTTTATGGAATTACTGAGTTCCCTAAGTCTCCCTTTGTGATCTACTAGTTTTCTTTCCGTCTTCTTTTCAGCTTCCTTATTTTCCATAATTTTATCTTCTACATCACTGATTCACTCTTATGATTTGTTCAGCCTCCTTTTTATGGCCTCCACTTGGGCCTTCATCTTGGTTATGGCATTTTTAATTTCAACCTGACTAGTTTTTAGTTCTTTTATCTCTATAATAAAGGATTCTCTAGTGTCTTCTATGCTTTTTTCAAGTCCAGCTAATATCCTTATAATCATTGTTTTTAATTCTATTTGAGATATCTTACTTTTATCAGTATTGATTAAATTCCTGGCTGTGAGTACTACCTCCTGTTCTTTCTTTTGGGGTGAATTTCTCCATCTCGTCATTTTGTCCAGAAAAGAAAAACAAAAACAAAAACAACAAAACAACTATAACACCAACAGCAAAAACAAACAAACAAACAAAAACTAGATCCTGGGTGTGTTTTGGTCTGCCTGTTAAAAGAAACTAGATCACAAAATAAGAAAGCAAGATATATATATATATATATATATGATATATATATATATATCAATGAAAGGAAACAAATAAAATATATATAAATTATATATAAAAGTAAAAATTAAAAAAGAATTTAAAAAATAAGAAAATTACTGAAAAGATAATAATAAAAACCTGAAGAATAAAAGTATAAAGGATGCTAGATACTATTTTCCCCTAGAGCTGAAACTTTGCAGTCCTCTATGATCAGTAAACTTGGTGTGAACAATTTGTTTGTGCTGGTCTTCTGGGGGAGGAGCTTGTTGCACTCATTCTCAGGTGGACTTGCCCTAGTGGAAAGCGCTTCCAGTGTGCAAGGAGGCAGGGCTTGGTCTATGAGGCTCCAGACTCCACTAGATGGTGCTGTTTTGCTCCCTGAAGGATTTCAGCACTGATGGGCAATATGGCAGTGCCCACTCTCTAGCCCGAGTGCTGAAAATTCTTGCCCCCCACTCTTCAGTGAGCCCTCACTGAAGAGAAATCAATCACTCTTGTCTCCCCAGTTTCTGTCAGAACTCTGTGTTCATCCTGCCTGTGTCTGTGCTTTTTTTAGATCAGGCACACAGCTGAGTTTCAAAACTCCAAATTTTAGGGACTCCCATGGCAGGGACCCCTGCTCGTCTTCCTGGGGAGGGCCTCACCACACTCCTACCTTTTGTTGGACCAGTCCCAGAAAAGTGGTCACATGACTACACAGCTGTTCACAATTTATGGTAACAGAGCAGAAAGCCAGGACCTAGACACACTGTTCTCAGCCAGCTTCCACACTCCTATGCCTGGGAACCATGCCCCACTTAAGTGCCACCCGTTCTTCTTACAACCCAGGGGATCCTCAGATCATGATGTTACACCAGGGATTGTGCCCTACTTTGCCACGTGAACACCTTTAAGCCAGGCATGTCCCCCACTGTAGCAGACTTCTAAAAGTTCTAATGTTGTGCTCTTCTGCTTATAATACTCTGTGGTAGCCCCCTTAAGCAGGCTCCCTCCTGGACGCCATATCCTCAGCTATATCACACCGGGTTCAAGTCTCTGCACCTCCTACCTTTCAAATAGTGATCACTTTTCTAGTTGTAGACTTGCAGTATTTGTTTTCTCAGGCCTCCAATTGACTTCTCAGGTATTCAGAATGATTTGATAACTGTCCAGTTGTATTCAAGGGCAAGACAAATTTAGGGTCCCCTACTCCTCTGCCATCTTAACTCCTCTCCAAGAGTTCTTTTAAAGTTGATTTTCATAGTTTCTGCCATTGTGTTCATTGCTTGTATGGAAACGTTGATTTATGGAGCTCCTCACTCTATCATTCCAGTTGTAAACTTTTAATTACAGTTAATTAATGAGAGAATGCACCCACAGAAAGAATGCATTATACTTAATAAACATTTGTTGAGCAGCTAATATTTCCTGGGCACTGGGCTAGGTCCTAGAGATCGAAATATGGGAAAGAAATAACACTTACTCTCAAAAAGCTCAAAACTCACAAAGGAAATTAACACATGGATAGGAATAAGTGAACTGAGAAAGAAATTAAGGCTTTTCCTTAAGGATTAAAGGAGGAAGTATGACCAGGGAATGAAGTGAAGGGGCTGACACATCCACTTCCATCTACATTATTTCCAAGCCAGAAAATAACTATAGAGATATTGTAGACTACTTACATGTTGACATTTGCCCAAATTTTTGTATTTTTTGCTTTATTTCTCTTTATTTATACCTCAGAGATAATAAAATTCTTAAAAAAGTCTATAATATGCCTTAACAGAACAGCAGGAAAAGACCAGTAGATGCAGAAAAAGAAACTCCATTGCTAGACTTAGGGGAAACAGGAACCTCAAGAATGAATAGTAAGTGGTAGCAGCATAGAATAAAGATAGAAAGAGGGAAAAATAATGAGCTGGATGTCCCAGGTGTCTTCAGTAGAAAATGGTGCTGAGAGATAGCACCAGAGTTTGGCCCAGGGGCTTAAGGGGAAAAAGGGTTTTGTTGTTTCCTAATTCAGAGGTACATGTGTCATTTTATTTCATTTTAAAGTGATTTCACTTTCACACATTCAATATTGTAAAAAGGTATAGATTTCTTTCTAACAATTTGACTAAATTATTTCTTCATCTTCTTGAAAAGACCAGGATAGCTTTTCTTCAGTACAAATTACATTAGGAGCATTGGAAAAATGTGTCAAAGCCATCTTAATTTAATAAACATCATCTGGCAATAATATAATTTCTGTGAGTTTCTTAAGACTTCCCAGAGGAAAACTGATTTCTTTCTGAATGGTAACCAGTTTCCCCGACTATGATTTTGTTCATACCTGGAGGCTGTACTTATGGTCTGGTACAATCTGAACTCCACTAACCTGTGGAGGTCTCAATACAAGGCTATTAAATGGAGGCAGAAATTTGCAGAAGACTGACAAAGAAATGCAAATGCTACAGATAACAAAAACTGAGGGATAAGCATAAAGCCATGAAGTCAATAATAATAATCCTTAATGCTGGAGTCTGTTCTGGGGTGGTGTCTTAGTCCATTCAGGCTGCTATAACAAAATACCAGAGACTGGTGGCTTATAAACACCAGACATTTATTTCTCAGTTTTGGAAGTTGGGAGGCCAAGATCAGAGTACTAGCATAGTCAGCTTCTGGTGAGAGTCCTCTTTGGGGTTGCAGATGACAACTTCTTGCTACATTCTTACATGGTTGAAGGTAAAGGAACACTTTTGGGCTTCTTTTTTAGGGCATTAATCTCATAATTAATATGCGGAGTCCTCATGACCTAATCATCTCCCAAAGACCCCCACATCTTAATATCATTACATTGGGCTTCAGAGCTCAACAAATGAATTTGGCAGGGGACGGGGGCGAGGATATTCAGACCACAGCAGGTGGAAACAGAAATAAAGATTTCTCTGGAAATAGCTTCATTTCTCTGTTCTCCTACTGGAAAGCACACTACATTGCAAATATCTTTATAGACTACTTAGGTAGCCTAATATAGACAGATGCTACCAAACCAAACTTACAGATTTTCATTTCTGTAAAGTAAAACCCCATTTGTTATGTTTAACTAAAGAACACAAGCTGAATTAATGAACTGCTTAATTTATGTAATTGTTAAGATATATGGTTTTGTGCATTTCTAATACCCTCCAGGGTTATCAGGATTTGCCTCTTCACTCAATTTTTCCTTTAAGCAAAATTCACTGCAGAGTAGGCTAAGTGATGCCATGGTGACAAAAAACACCCCAAATCTTCACGATTCACACAAAGAGTCCTGCTCATTTATATCACTCACATCAATGTGCTTTCCTAGATCTGCGTGGGCTCTGCTCTGAGCTGTCATCATTCCCACTCTGGGATGTGGGCTGATAGAACAGCCACCATCTGAAACATCATCAGTGACTGTGACAGAGGGAAGAGTGAGAAGCAAAGATCCTCCTGGCTCTCAATGCTTCCACCTGTAGGTGACACTCATTCCTGCTTGTGTTTTGTTAGCCAGGTGAGTCACATGGATAAGCTAAATTTCAAAGAGGCTCTGGGTGTTGGAGAACAATAACACAGCCATCCCACCACACTTGCCTCCTTACAGTCTAGCTTGTGCCATTCACAAGAGTGACAGCTGCACAACTACTGTCTACTAGTCTTGGTTTTCCCTATGTAGGTTTACAGTCTAGGGAAAATACAAACAAAAGACCCCACTATGTTGAGATTCCCTGCCATACTTGTTGGGTGGGCAGAACCAGCAGAAAAATGCCACCATGACAGGTGACCCAATCCAGGAAGCTTCTTTGTCACCATGGGCCTGAGACTCTTCCTCCTCTAAGACACTTGGTAGTTCAGTCTGGGGAAACCTGTTCCACTCCCTCAGGCAACACTAAGAGGGAGTGGAAGCCCCAACACCAGTAGATGAATCAAGAAGACCTAAGATAAGGCTCTGAAATAAAACTAATGTGAAACCACAGCCTGGAAAAGTAAACCAGAACTTCTGTATTAAACCTAGACAGGGTAACTGCCTGTTAAAATTAAATATTTAAATAAGATTTAAAGAGTCTCCTAACACAATAGACAAATTGTCAAGAATACAACAAAAAGGGGCGCCTGGGTGGCTCAGTCATTAAGCATCTGCCTTCGGCTCAGGTCATGATCCCAGGGTCCTGGGATGAGCCCCACATCAGGCTCCCTGCTTGGTGGGAAGCCTTCTTTTCCCTCTCCCACTCCCCCTACTTGTGTCCCTTCTCTCGCTGTCTCTCTCTGTCAAATAAATAAATAATTTTTTTTAAAAAAAGAATACAACAAAAAAATTACCTGCCATTTCAAGAACTAAGAACACAACTGGAATGAGAAAAGACAATCAACTGACATTAACACTGAGATGAATAAGATCTGAAATTGAATAAGTTGAAATTATCTGATAAGGATTTTAAAACAGCTGCTATAAAAATGCTCCAACAATTAATAACAAATTTTCTTAAGCAAATAAAAGCAATTACAAAATCTCACCAAAGAAATATAAATTACAAAAATAGACCGAAATGGAAATTAAAGAACTGAAAAATACAATAGCAATTAAAAAAAAAAAAAAAACCTCACTGATTGGGCTCACTAGTATAATGGTAATGACAGAAGGTAGAATTACAGAACTGGAGGATATAATTTGCCCAATTTGGACAGGTGATCTAAACAACAGAGAGAAATAGACTTGAAAAAATAAACAGAGTGGGAGGAGCAAGATGGCGGAGGAGTAGGAGACCTAAATTTTGTCTGGTCCCAGGAATTCATCTAGATAGGGATCAAACCATTCTGAACACCTACAAACTCAACAGGAGATTGAAGAAAAGAATAGCAGCAACTCTCTGAACAGAAAAGCGACCACTTTCTGGAAGGTAGGACGTGCGGAGAAGTGAATCCGAGGCAATATTCGGGAGGATAGACCACAGGGGGAGGGAGCCTCCTCAGCTGGCTACCCGCAAGTGATAGAGCAGCAGAGCACAAAATCAGAAATTTTAAAAGTCTGCTCCACTGACGGACGTCACTCCAGTGGCTAAGCAGGGGATGGAAACCTCGCTGGGGCAGCATGGTCTCAGGACCCTCAGAGTCACAGAAAGACTGGGGGTGCGTGAGTGTGGCAGAGCTCCCAAGGATCAGAGCAGGGAAGCTGGCTGCAAAGATGGAGCCAAAGAGTGGGCTCTCAGCTCGGGGTTGTCATAAACCGTGATCTACAGCACAGTCGGGCCACTGCTCTTCCAGCAGGAACCCAACAGGTGGCAGATCCGGGGAGACCCCCTTCCTCCACCGGGAGGAGCGGCATGGGAGCATACTGCAGGACTCTACTGGGTTTGGAGACTCCACATGGGGTCATGTGCCAGAGAGAGAAATGCTCGGTCACAGGCCAGGTGAGCACAGAGTGCAGCCAGAGACCGGGAAGATGGGAGTGATTGACTGCTTTTCTCTGGGGGTTCACTGAGGAGTGGGGCCCTGAGTTCTCTGCTCCTCCAGGGCGGAGATTGGGAGTCTGCCACTTTCACTCTCGTCCTCCAAAGCTGTACAGAAAGCTTGCAGGGAACAAAAACTCCAGAGAGCAAACCTGAGCAGATTACTTAGCCCAGCCCCGGCAAGGGCGGGGCAATTCCACCTCCGGCAAAGACATTTGAGAACAACTGCAACAGGCCCCTCCCCCAGATCAGCAAGAACAGCCAGCCAAGACCAAGTTTACCAATCAATGAGAATGGCAGAACTCCAGTGCTAGGGGAATACAGCACATAGAATTCATGGCTTTTTATCCACTGATTCCTTATTCTTTCAAAGTTAATTTTTTTAATTTTCCTTTTTTCTTTTTTAATTTTTTTTGAAGTTTGCTTTTTCCCTTTTTCAACCATCTTATCAATCCCTTTTTTAAAAATCTTTTTTATTTTTCCTTTTTAGAATTGTATTCTATCCCTTCATTGTAGTTGTTCTCTCTTTAAAATTTTGGGTTACAGTTTCTTCTAACAGATCAAAATATACCTTAAATCTCTAGTGTATGGTGTTGTTCTAGTCTCCTGCCTGATCATATTCTCTCCCCCCTTTTTTTTTAATTTCTCTTCTCTCGTTTTTCAACCAACTTCTTATCAATTCCTTTTATAAAATCTTTTACAATTTTCATCTTTACATTCATATTCTATCCCTTCATCATATTTACCCTTATTTCCATACATATATAAGTTTTTCTTTCTTTAAAATTTTGGGAGGCAGTTTCTTCTAACAGATCAATATTGCTGAAAATCTAGTGTGTGGCACTGATCTATTCACCAGCCCGAACATATATGATCATATTCTTTTTTTTTGTCCTTTTTTTTTTTTCTTTCTTCTTTCTTTCATTCTTTTCCCCTGGTTTCAGGCCTCTTCTGATTTGTTTAGTGTATATTTTTCTGAGGTCGCTGTTACCCTGTTAGCATTTTGTTATCTCATTCATCTATTCTCTCTGGACAAAATGACAAGATGGAAAAACTCACCTCAAAAAAAAAAAAAAAAAAGAACAAGACACAGTACTGACTGCCAGGGACCTAATCAATACAGACATTAGTAAGGTGTCGGAACTAGAGTTCAGAATGACAATCATAAAGATACTAGCTGGGCTTGAAAAAAACGTGGAATATACTAGAGAAACCCTTTCTGGAGAAATGAAAGAACTAAAATCTAACCAAGTCGAAATCAAAAGGCTATTAATGAGGTGCAATCAAAATGGGGGCTCTAACTGCTAGGATAAATGAGATAGAAGAGAGAATTAGTGATACAGAAGACCAAATCATGGGAATAAAGAAGCTGAGAAAAAGAAAGATAAACAACTACAGGATCACGAGGGCAGAATTCGAGAGAAAAGTGATACCATAAGATGAAACAATATTAGAATAATTGGGATCCCAGAAGAAAAAGAGAGAGAAGGTAAGAAGGTATATTGGAGCAAATTATAGCAGAGAACTTCCCTAATTTGGGGAAAGAAACAGGCATCAATCCAAGAAGCACAGAGAACCACCCTCAAAATCAATAAAAATAAGTCAACACCCTGACATCTACTAGTAAAACTTACAAGTCTCAGAGACAAAGAGAAAATGCTGAAAGCAGCTTGGGACAAAGGGTCTGTAACCTACAGTGGTAGAAACATTAGATTGGCTGCAAACCTATCCACAGAGACCTGGCAGGCCAGAAAGGACTGGCAGGATATATTCAGAGCACTACATGAGAAAAATATGCAGCCAAGAATACTATATCCAGCTAGGCTGTCATTGAAAATGGAAGGAGAGATAAAAAGCTTCCAGGTCAAACAAAAACTATAGGAATTTGCAAACACAAAACCAGCCCTACAAGAAATCTTGAAAGGGGTCCCCTAAACAAAGAGAGACCCTAAAAGTAACATAGACCAGAAAGGAACACAGACAATATACAGTAACAATCACCATACAGGCAATAAAATGGCACTAAATTCATATCTTTCAATAGTTACCTTGAATGTAAATGGGCTAAATGCCCCAAACAAAAGACACAGGGTATCACATTGGATAAAAAAAAACAAGACCCATCAATATGCTGTCTGCAAGAGACTCATTTTAGACCCAAAGACACCTGCAGATTGAAAGTGAAGGGGTGGAAAACCATTTACCATGGTAATGGACATCAAAAGAAAGCTGGGGTGGCAATCCTTACATCAGACAATTTAGATTTTAAACCAAAGACTATAATAAGAGATGAGGAAGGACACTATATCACACTTAAAGGGTCTGTCCAACAAGAAGATCTAACACTTGTAAATATCTATGCCCCTAACATGGGAGCAGCCAATTACATAAGGCAGTTAATAACAAAAATAAAGAAACACATCGACAACAATACAATAATAGTGGGGGACTTTAACACCTCCCTCACTGAAATGGACAGATCATCTAAGCAAAAGATCAACAAAGAAATAAAGACTTTAAATGACACACTGGACCAAATGGACTTCACAGATATATTCAGAACATTCCATCCCAAAGCAACACATTCTTCTCTACTGCCCATGGAACATTCTCCAGAATAGATTACATCCTAGGTCACAAATCAGGTCTCAACTGGTACCAAAAGATTGGGATCATTCCCTGCCTATTTTCAGACCACAATGCTTTGAAACTAGAACTCAATCACAAGAGGAAAGTCAGAAAGAACTCAAATACATGGAGGCTAAAGAGCATCCTACTAAAGAATGAATGGCTCAACCAGGAAATTAAAGAATAACTAAAAAAATTCATGGAAACCAATGAAAATGAAAACACAACTGTTCAAAATCTTTGGGATGCAGCAAAGGCAGTCCTAAGAGGAAAGTATATAGCAATATAGTCCTTTCTCAAGAAACAAGAAGGGTCTCAAATACAAACCTAACCCTACACCTAAAGGAGCTGGGGAAAGAACAGCAAATAAAGCCTAAACCCAGCAGGAGAAGAGAAATAATAAAGATCAGAGCAGAAATCAATGAAATAGAAACCAAAACAACAGTAGAACAGATCAATGAAACTAGAAGCTGGTTCTTTGAAAGAATTAACAAGATTGATAAACCACTGGCCAGACTTATCAAAAAGAAAGGAGAAAGGACCAAAATAAGTAAAATCATGAATGAAAGAGGAGAGATCACAACCAGCACCAAAGAAATACAATTACAAGGACATATTATGAGCAACTCTATGCCAGCAAATTAGATAACCCGGAAGAAATGGATGCATTCCTAGAGATGTATCAACTACCAAAACTGAACCAGGAAGAAATAGAAAACCTGAACAGACCAAAACCACTAAGGAAACTGAAGCAGTCATCAAAAATCTCCCAACAAACAAAAGCCCAGGGCCAGGTGGCTTCCCAGGGGATTTCTACCAAACATTTAAAGAAGAATTAATACCCATTCTTCTGAAACTGTTCCAAAAAATAGAAATGGAAGGAAAACTTCCAAACTCATTTTATGAGGCCAGCATTACCTTGATCCCAAAACCAGACAAAGACCCCTCAAAAAGGAGTATTACAGACCAATATCTTTGATGAACATGAATGCAAAAATTCTCACCAAAATACTAGCCAATAGGATCCAACAGTACATTAAAAGGATTATTCACCAGAACGAGGTAGGATTTATTCCTGGCATGCAAGTGTGGTTCAACATCTGCAAATCAATCAATATGATACAATACATTAATAAAAGAAAGAATAAGAACCAAATGATCATCTCAATAGATGCAGAAAAAGCATTTGATAAAGTACAGCATTTTTTCTTGATTCAAACTCTTCAGAGTATAGGGATAGACGGTACAAATCTCAATATCATAAAAGCCATCTATGGAAAACGCGTAGTGAATATCGTTCTCAATGGGGAAAAACTGAGAGCTTTCCCCCTAAGGTCAGGAACGCGGCAGGGATGTCCACTCTCACTACTGCTATTCAACATAGTACTAGAAGACCTAACCACAGCAATCAGACAACAAAAAGAAAAAGGCATCCAAATCAGCAAAGAAGAAATCAAACTCTCACTCTTTGCAGATGATATGATACTTTATGTGGAAAACCCAAAAGACTCCACCCCAAAACTGCTAGAACTCATATAGGAATTCAGTAAGTGGTAGGATATAAAATCAATGCACAGAAATCAGTGGCATTCTTATACACCAATAAGACAGAAGTAAGAGAAATGAAGGAGTTGATCCCATTTACAATTGCACCCAAAACCATAAGATACCTAAGAATAAATCTAACCAAAGAGGCAAAGATTCTGTACTCAGAAAACTATAAAATACTCATGAAAGAAATTGAGGAAGACACAAAGAAATGGAAATATGTTCCATGCTCATGGATTGGAAGAAAAATATTGTGAAGATGTCAATGCTACCTAGAGCAATCTACACATTTAATGCAATCTCCATCAAAATACCATCAACTTCTTTCAAAGAAATGGAACAAATAATCCTAAAATTTGTATGGAACCAGAAAAGACCCCGAATAGCCAGAAGAATGTTGAAAAAGAAAAGCAAAGCTGGTGGCATCACAATTCCGGACTTCAAGCTCTATTACAAAGCTGTCATCATCAAGACACTATGGTACTGGCACAAAAACAGACACATAGATCAATGGAACAGAATAGAGAGCCCAGAAATGGACCCTCAACTCTATGGTCAACTCATCTTTGACCAAGCAGGAAAGAATGTCCAATGGAAAAAAGACAGTCTCTTCAACAAATGGTGTTGGGAAAATTGGACAGCCACATGCAGAAGAATGAAACTGGATCATTTCCTTACACCACACACAAAAATAGACTCCAAATGGTTGAAAGACCTCAATGTGAGACAGGAGTCCATCCAAATCCTAAAAGAGAACACAGGTAGCAACCTCTTCGACCTCAGCCACAGCAACTTCTTCCTAGAAACATCGCCAAAGGCAAGGGAAGCAAGGGCAAAAATGAATTGTTGGGACTTCATCGAGATAAAAAACTTTTGCACAGCAAAGGAAACAGTTAACAAACCAAAAAACAACCGACAGAATGGGGGAAGATATTTGCAAATGACATATCAGATAAAGGGCTAGTATCCAAAATCTAAAGAACTTATCAAACTCAACACCCAAAGAATAAATAATCCAATCTAGAAATGGGCAGAAGACCTGAACAGACATTTTTTCAAAGAAGACATCTAAATGGCCAACAGACACATGAAAAAGTGCTCAACATCACTCAGCATCAGGGAAATCCAAATCAAATCCTCAATGAGAAACCACCTCACACCAGTCAGAATGGCTAAAATTAATTCAGGAAATGACAGATATTGGTGAGGATTCGGAGAAAGGGGAACCCTCCTACACTGTTGGTGGGAATGCAAGCTGGTGCAGCCACTCTGGAAAACAGTATGGAGGTTTCTCAAAAAGTTGAAAATAAAGCTACCATAAGATCCAGCAATTGCACTACTGGTTATTTACCCCAAAGATATGAATATAGTGATCTGAAGGGGTATGTGCACCCCTATGTTTATAGCTGCAATGTCCACAGTAGCCAAACTATGGAAAGAGCCAAGATGTCCATTGACAGAGGAATGGATAAAGAAGATGTGGTATAGGGCGCCTGGGTGGCTCAGTTGGTTGGGCGACTGCCTTCGGCTCAGGTCATGATCCTGGAGTCCCTGGATCGAGTCCCTCATCGGGCTCCCCACTCAGCGGGGAGTCTGTTTCTCCCTCTGACCCTCCCCCCTCTCATGCTCTCTGTATCTCATTCTCTCTCTCAAATAAATAAATAAAATCTTTAAAAAAAAAAAAAAAGAAGATGTGGTATATTTATACAATGGAATATTATACAGCCATCAAAAGGAATGAAATCTTGCCATTTGCAACGATGTGGATGCAACTGGAGTGTATTTTGCTGAGCAAAATAAGTCAATCAGAGAAAGACATGTATCATATGATCTCACTGATATGAGGAATTCTTAATCTCAGGAATCAAACTGAGGGTTGTTGGAGTGGTGGGGGGTGGGAGGGATGAGGTGGCTGGGTGCTAGACAATGGGGAGTGTATGTGCTATGGTAGCACTGTGAATTGTGTAAGACTGATGAATCATAGACCTGTACCTCTGAAACAAATAATACATTATATGTTTAAAAAAAAAAAACGATAGTAGGAAGGGAAAAATGAAGCTGGGAAAATCAGAGGGAGAGAAGAACCATGAAAGACTATGGACTCTGAGAAAGAAAACTGAGGGTTCTAGAGGGGAGGGGGGTGGGAGGATGGGTTAGCCTGGTGATGGGTATTAAAGAGGGCACATTCTGCATGGAGCACTGGGTGTTATATGCAAACAATGAATCATGGAACACTACATCAAAAACTAATGATGTAATGTATGGTGATTAACATAATAAAATAAAAGTAAAAAAAAAAATAAACAGAATCTAACACACCTAAAAGACTATGAAAAAAACATTTCTGTCATTGGAGCCCTAGAAAAAGGGAAGAGAGTGGGGTTCAATGAGTACTTGAAGAAGAAATAACTGAAAACTTCCCAAATTTGATGACACACATAAACTTATAAGTTCAAGAACCTGAGGGACCTCAGACAGGATAAACCAAAAGAAATCTCTGCCAAAGACAAATTTAAAAAATCTTGAAAGAAACTAGAGAGAGATGATACATTACCTGTAGGAGGAAAATGTTCAAATGTCATTAGATTTCTCATCTAAAACCATGGGAAAAAGAAGAAAATGTCACATCATTTTCAAGAATTGAAAGGGAAATAAATCAACCATGAATATTATGGCTGGGAACACTGCCCTTCAGGAATAAAAAGAAAAAAAGACATTTTCAGATTTAAAAAAAAAAAGATTTTTTGCTAGCAAATGTACCCTTAAGGACAGCCAAAAGTAATTTGTCAAATGGAAAAAGACTGATAAGATATCTTGGAGCATCAGAAAAGAAGGAACAACAGAAATAACAGGAATGTGAGTACATACAATGGACTATCCTTCTTTTCATGGGTTTCATAAATCAATCATGTTTGATGATTGAAACAAAATTGTTAATACCATCTGATACTCAAGCCAATGAAATTTAAAAGAGGAGAAAGTAAAGAGATCTAGGTAGAAGTGAAACTCTGCACTTAACACAAAGTAGTAAAATGTCGATATTGGTAGACTGTAATGTCACATATTTATATTGTAATACCCAGAATGACCACAAAAAAATTATACAAAGAAATATACTCAAGAACACTATAAATAAATCAAGGTTGAATCCAAAAAAATTGTTCAAATAACCCAAGGAAGGCAAGAAAATAGAAACAAAGGAACAAGAACCAGAGGAAAGAAACAGAAAATTAACAGTAAAAAGGCAGACTGAAGTGTCAACATATAAATATTTACCTTCAATATAAATGGTTTAAATATAGCAATAAAAAGATTGGTGAATTAGATGAAAAAAACATAACACTTTTAATGCTGACTAGAAGAGACTCACTTCTCTTCTAGAGAAGAGACTACCTATAACAATATAGGTAAGTTAAATGGGTAAGTAATTCATCTGTTTCATGCATACCATGAAATACTACTCAGCAACTAAAAGGAACAAATTCTGGATATACACAATTACTTCAATGGATCTCAAAAGAGTTATGCTAAGTGAAAAAAAAAAATCATATATGTTATGTGCTGTATGATTTCCTTTATATAACAGTTTTGAAATGACAAAATTTTAGAAATGGAGAACAAGGTTAAGAGCGCTTAGGGGCAAGGATGAGGATGGGGATAGGAGTGGGGGAAGGTGGATGTGGTTATGAAAGAGCAAAATGGAGTTGGGGGGTTCTAGGGATGATAAAAATTTCAGTATCCTAACTGTGGTGGATAATATACAAACCTAAAATGAAATCAAATTGTATATAACTAAATACATACACATGCACATACATACACTAATAAGTATAAGTAAAACTGGGAAATATGAAATATGCATTTTTTCAATGTATCCTGGTTTTGATATTATAAGTTCACAAAATATTACCACTGGGGAAAACTGGGAAAGTAAATATAGGATCTCTCTGTATTATTTCTTATAATTATATGTGAATCTATAACTATATCAGTAAATTTTTCAATTAAAAATAATTTACATATTCAGAGTTTTTTTAAAAAACATACTCTGTTTTTTAAACAGATGTTTAAAATGAGGGCGCCTGGGTGGCTCAATTGGTTAAGCAATTGCCTTTGGCTCAGGTTATGATCCTGGAGTCCCAGGACTGAGTCCCACATCTGGGTCCCCACTCAGCGGGGGTGTCTGCTTCTCTCTCTGACCCTCCCCTCCTCTCTCTCTCCCATTCTCCCTCTCTCAAATAAATAAATAAAATCTTTAAAAAAAAACATACATGCATGCACAAACATACTCACACATACACACACACACAGATTAAAGCTTGCAATCTTTCTTTACTAGTGAAATAGAATCTTCCTCTTGGGAGTTTATCTCCTCTCACATTGTCTCTGCCTTCTCCCCTCAGGCATCTATAGAATTTTGAACAAAGAGAGGCACTCCAGGAAACATATCTGGCCCAAGTATCTTGGCCCCTGCTTTTGTCCTTGGTTCTAGGTAGAGTGCTGATCCGGCTCTTTGGTTCTGAGTCAGCATGAGTTGGCTCATTATGAGCTGCAGTGTTAACACCACAGCACTGACTAAGCCCAAATTTGGCAAGCCAAGAGAAAAGGAAAGAACAGAAAAAGGAAAGCCAAGACAGCAGGGAGGCAGGACTGAGTAACAGGGATTTAAAGCCAATGCTTCACATGGCAACAGAGATGATTTTACAGGTCTTTCAGGGGCTGCTGTTTTCTTTCCTGGCAGCAAGAAACAACAGAAGGAATGGTACTGCATTCAGCCACATCTCTGTGATTAATTATAACCTTCTATATTGAGAGGTAGGCAGTAGGGCATATATATGCCTTTCAGGACATCGAAAAGGCACAGCTTTCATCTTGGGCTGCTTAAATCCTCCAGGACGTTAACAGATTAGATCAATGACTTGGTATATGTGTGAGATTGTATTACTTGCAGGAGAGCATTGTTATTATTAATCACCTTTATGATTTTGGTAGTTTGTTAACATTGACAGACATTATGGATGTGGTTTATTCAATCCCAAGCCCTTAATTAGTTCAACATCCTCTCCTGCAGTGTAGACATTTGCATAAGGTAAGGGAGACCTGGGCATCCCAGGGAAGCCACTCTGAGAAACAAACAGGGTTTTAGAGGGGAGGGGTTGGGGGTATTGGTTAGCCCGGTGATGGGTATTAAGGAGGGCATGTACTGCATGGAGCACTGGGTGTTATACGAAAACAATGGATCGTGGATCACCACATCAAAAACTAATGATGTATTGCATGGTGACTAACATAACATAATAAAATTAATTAAAAAAAAAAAGAAATATGGGCTCTGGCTACAATTCATCATTAATGTAGGAAAGAATGTTAGGGTTTGAAGCTGACAGCCAAGAAAGAATTCTTGAGATATCTTTGGTACAAAAAGGTGATTTTATTAAAGCACGGGGATAAGACCCGTGGGCAGAAAGAGCTGCACTGGGGTCATGAGTAGTGACCCATTATATACCTTCAAGTTGGGAGGGGGTTAGGGATAGTGTAAGTCTCTAAGGAATTTGAAAGCAAGGTTTCCAGGACCTTGAGGAGGCTAGCTATTCTTGGGGAAATGTCATTTATTACTGTCTAATAAATCCTTAGTCATGAGACCCTTCAGATATATATCGGTGGGCCATATGCTTGGGGGATGATTGTCAACACGTACCTTGGGGGGTAAAGATAAAGGCATTTCTTAAGGAATTTTTATATGTTAAAGTAGGCTTACAGGGTCGGAGGTGGGGGGGGGAGGGTTGGGCTAGGATTGCCTTTTGCCCTTAGCAAAGTGTCAACATGGAGGCCATTGCACTGTGTCCCTAGAAGAATGTCACTCTGCCTGTTTCAAACTTGTCAGTGGGGTCTAGGTAGTTAGGAAATTCAAGTCTTTCTTCTGCCTTTGTTTCCCACATCAGTCATCACCCGTGAGGAAGGGGGAAGCAAGTAAGGGGAAAAGGGGAACATTACTGCCTTTTGAAATGAAATATCTCCTTCCAAGGGTATGGAAGTATTCATCTCAATGCAGTGTCATGTCTTTAAAACCTTCTGTGTTCTCCTGGCTTTTCTTCCCCTTTTGGCCATCACTTTTACATCTACTCAGGCTGGACTCCATGGTTAGTCATTTGAAATCATTGACTTTTTAGGACCTTAGAATTTCTGCTTTTCCAACCTATCACCCTTTTCTTGTCCAAGAATTTCTGGAAGAAAATAAAACTGTGCTGTTTTGATTCTCAAAATGTGTGCTAACTATAATTTGGCCCTCAGAGGGAGTACTCAGCCTTTTTCATTTAATCTTTTCCTAACTTTATCATGCATTATCTAAAGTGACTGCTCCAAGTATGTGTCACCCTCTTCAAGCCCCCAGTGACATCTCCACCCCCTTCATTTTTATCAAATTACCTCTCCTCCCAGTATTGTAAAACTTTCTCTACTTTCTCTTCGTTCCACCTCATCTCATGTCTTCTTAGCTATCCTCTTCTCTTGTTGCTTTCTTTTGCAGTCAACTCCATTTGGAGAACCATCTGTTGATACCCAGCATTATCAGTCTCTTTTCTTCTCTCACATTTTCCCTTTTCATTGACCACCCACACCCCCCAGATCAGGCTCCCTTGCAGCCTCCACCCTTCATATCCCTTGATTCCATAGCCCTTGCAGATAATTTTCATCTTCCTTGCTCTGAGGAACAATTGTCCCCAGCATCTCTCATCACATCAAAGCTGTTTTCTGGCCTCAATGCATTTCTCCTTTACTGTTTTATTTCTTACCATACACCCCAAATTCATGAGCCCTCTTTAAACTTCGATTCTCAGAAATTTCCCCTTTTCTGTGTAAATTTTCTTAGCAGATACATCACATAGTAGGACTTCAGTCCTACTTTGGGCCTGCCTCTGGCCCATCTTAGACTCTGGACTCTACCTTTGTTCCAGTCTCTAGTGCCTGTTTGTTTATTGGGCATCACTGTCTAAATAGCACTTTGAAAATGCAAGCCCTTAGTGTCCAAGTTAGAACTCACCACCTTTCTCCCCAATTCACTCTTCTCTGTGAATCTTTTTCTGGTCCCATCACTAAATCTAGGAGTTTTGGCACAACATTCTCTGTGCGTCCATGAGGTAGCATTGGGTCTTCATCACACTGGCTCAGGCACCTAGCACACAAGGCCTAACACAGAATGGTAGGTGCTCAGTGCATTTATGAATGACCCTTTGTCCTCATCTGATCAGCTTTTGAGTCCTAGAAGTGGGAACAATTCATCCCCAATAATTCAGATAAACTATATAAAGGACCTGGATTGAGTTGACAGTGACACTGGAAACTGCAAGGAGTAGCAAAGACATACTAACAATTGACTTGTGTGACCTCAAGACCTCCTGTATCTCTTCAGCATTTTGTGTATAAAGCACATACAAGTAAGCATATAGCAAGCCATATTATATTTCTTTTTAATATTTAACTTATTTTTTATGGAATGGATATTTCATTTTAATCTCACTATTAACCCAGTAGAATATGTATTTTTCTTCCTTATAAGTAAACAAAAAAATTGATGTTGGAATAGATTGTATAAATTGTCCCACAGCAGAAAAGTAGCAAATTGGAATGAAAACTAACATTAATCTGGAAACAAAGCACTCATTCTTGCCATGTTGTCACACCTGCCTTCCCACTGGTTTCTCTTTTTTTCTTTCTTTCTTTTTTTATTATGTTCAGCTAGCCACTGTATAGTACATCATTAGTTTTTGATGTAGTTTTCAATGATTCATTAGTCTATTTCATACCTAGCCATTCTCTTAAACTAATTCTAGGCAAGTGATTCTCATGGGTTTTCTAGTCTTGTTATTTAACAATGGTGACCACTTTCCTTTTTTGAATAATTATATTTTTTACCTTCATTTCTTTTGCATTACATTTCAAAACATTCTTAAATAATAAAAGAAACAACAAAGTACCCAAATTCTCACTCAGAGTGTCAGTGTCTCATCTGCTAAGAAAGCATCTAGACGGACAGATACAATGATTTGTTGAAGTTTTCATTGTGTGTGTGTGCATTTAAGGTATCTAGGCAGACACCAGCTTTTTTTTTAAATGACTGTTTAAGTCTCCGTCCAGAATAGTTAAGTCCCATCACCATCTAATAGCTATTAGGAACGCTGGCAATGTACATTGCACACATTATTACTCACTTGAATATTTTATTGTTAGCATATTTATACCCCCCAGAAGGAAAGTGAAATTCAGCAAAAAAAAGAAAAAGAAAGGAACCTCTATTAGGCACTGCACTCAGGAGCCAAGGTGGCATGTGGAGGAATGCTGAAAGGCAAAACCTTCTAACTCTTAAAACTTTCATTTCTAAAGGAAACCTGGAAATCACAGCAATACACAGGAAGATGGCATCTGGTAGGTACTGTAATTCGCCCTTGAGTTCATTCACTTAACATCAGCAGTACCATCTTTCTGTACAGAGGAAGAAATTGGACAGAGGAGTGAAATTGTTAAAAACAAAACTCCCCAAGACCTTTCTAACATGGAGATCAGACACAGCAACAAAAATTGTCAGGGAACTCAGAACATCTGGGGGTGGGGGAGGTGTGGAATGCTGAGTCAAAGATTTTCTGCTAGCTCACTTTTTCATCCAGGCACAGAACTTGGAAGCAAAGGGGTTATTAGTTACCTCTGACAAAACATCTTCATTCATTCACTTTTTCTACAAGCAAGGCAACTACCATGTTCCAGGAACTGGTCTTGGTATAGTGATAACCTACACAAATGCAGCTCCTATCCTTTGAAGTTCATAGAGAGGGACGATGATAGATAGATAGATGATAGATAGATAGATAGATGATAGATGATAGATAAATGATAGATAGATAGATAGATAGATAGATAGATAGATAGATGATAGATGATAGATAGATAGATAGATAGATAGATAGATGATGATAGATAGATGATAGATAGATAGATAGATAGATAGATAGATAGATAGGTAGATAGATAGATATAGATAGATAGATAATAGATAGATGACAGATGATAGATGATAGATAAATAGATGATATAGATATAGATATATATGGATAGATAGATGATAGATAGATAGATAGATGATAGATAGATAGATAGATAGATAGATAGATAGATAGATAGATGATATAATACAGATAGATATAGTTTATTCAACGTACTCTCAAGAAAAAGAACAGGAATTATAAGAAAGAGAATAATAATGAGCTTTACCTTAAATCAGGTAAGGAAGCGAGGCCTCTCTCTGATATCCAAATGACAAGCTATGAGGAGGAAGCAAGGGTTCCAGATGGGAGCAGTGCAAAGGCCCCGAGGAAGGAAAGAGTTCTGCATATCAAGAAACTATAAGAAACTATAAGAAAGCCTAGGAGTGTAGGGCAGCAAATGAGACAGACAGGGTAAGGAGAGGTGGTGGAATAAGACACACAGGGCTCTATAGGCTTCATTAGAGGGTTAGGGTTTGGGTTAGTTGGTGGATCTTGCTTGTTTTAAGGGTAATAAAAGTATATGTGGAGTGGTGGGGACAAACACTGGATTGCAAAGAAATGAAAAGTGAATGAGAATGAGGAAATAGGCAACCAATATGGGCTTATTTCTTCAGGAGATCTTAGCTATAAAAGAATACAGGGTAAAGAGATTGAGTGAGAATTCTCTTTCTAGTGGGGATAATTTGAGCATATTTACAGACCAGGGAATAAGCCAGTAAAAATAAAATAAACATGGAAAAGATGCCCCCTTTCCATGGAACAGGGAGTGTTTCTTAAAGAAGGCCCACCAAACACTATGTGAGGGTCACTTGGGGTACTAGTTAAAAATAAAAATTTCTGGGCAATGCCACAGCATCCAATGAATTTGATGAGAGTGATAAAGAAAGAAAAGTCATGAATGATTCTAAGATCTCTAGTTTGGACGGCAGGATTGATGATGGAGTCAATAATCAACTTTGGGAATATGGGATGGAAAACAAGTTTGACTGGGAAGTGTAGTGAATTTGGGTAAGCTGTGAAGCACACAAAGCCTGGTGATGGGTATTTAAGAGGGCACGTTCTGCATGGAGCACTGGGTGTTATATGCAAACAATGAATCATGGAACACTACATCAAAAACAAATGATGTAATGTATGGTGATTAACATAACATAATAAAAAAAATAAGTAAATGTACGTTAGGATCTAAAGAGAAAAATGTGAGCTGGAGCTACAGATTTACTGTAGTTGAAGACAGAAGAGTGTATATTTTAAAAGCTCTAAAAAAGAGGTGGAGTTAAGGTGACAACATAGTAGGACCCTAGGCTTGTCTCATCCCTTGAATACAACTAGATAACTATCAAATAATTCTGAATACCCAGGAAATTGGCCTTAGAGGGAGACCCTAGAGGGAGAAAAGAGGACACATTGAAGAAGGTAGGAAGTGTGGAGACACGGTTTGGAGGAGAAATGGATCACAGGTGTTACAGAGGGGAGGGAGCCCTGGTCACAGAGAAAGGTGAGAGAGAGTGGAGCACACAGGGATATGCACAAAGAGAACACTTCCCCAAAGTCATTGGCTGGAAAAATGAGAAAGGTTGATTTTCATGAGTTCTTGCAACCAGTGGGGCTCAAAGACTGGAGTTTTAAAAAGGCAGTGGGTTTGGCTGGGACAGAGCCCTGAGGGTGCATTCCCTATATCTGGAAAGAAGGCAGGCAAACAACCCAGGAGGAGATGTTGTCATCCGAGGATCACCTAAGGTGCACAGGGAGACACTGTTTGCTCTTCTTGGAGTGCATCTTTGAGAGGTGGTGTTCAAAGATGCCTCTCCAGGGATAAAAGAGCTGGTGGGTGCCATTTCCTTCCCCTGCCCCTCAGAATAGGTGCAGAGACACCTGCTGAGGGCAGCTAACCTGGATGGACACAGGCTGTTTAGTCTGCTTTGCTCCAAATCTCATGCCCCTGCACCTGGTACAACTGCTCTTTTTGGCCAAACTTGCATCTGTCCCAATGCAGCAAGACCCGCCCCCAGAAGACCAGTGCAGGCGTGTGCCACAGCATGTCCCTAAAGTTTGGAGTTTTAAAAGTCAGCCTGCTTGGCAGGGATAGAGCTCAAAGTGCACTGCACTGTTCCAGGCAGGCAAGCAATGCAGAAACAGATAGCATGAAACCAGCGATTTGAAAAATGCCTGGGATGCATAAGGGGAAATTATTTGTTCTTCTGGGAGTGCTTCCCTGAGAGCAGCAAGCACGGAGACACCTTTCCTGGGACAAAGGAGCTGGCTGGCACTATTTCCTTCCCCTGCCCCTCAGCAAAAACCAACCTCAGTAAACAGCACAGTGCCAACACTGGCTGCCTAATCTGTTTACAACAAGTTCTGCCCCCTGCACTCTGCTGCTACTGCTTTCTCAGGCAAGTGTGCCTAAGGCCCAGTGAGTTTGTCCCTTCCCCAGAAGACCAGCAGAACCCCTGCACAATCATGCTATTGACCATAGCATTCTGCAAAGCTTAGTTCTAGTGTGAACACATTAGGTCTCATTTACAAGCAGACCAGAGCAAACCTAATGAAAACTTGCCACACTCTGGCCAAGGCCCAAACATTGCCCACTGCAGGCAAGGAGAGTCTCTGCAGATGACTGGTCTGAAGGATATGGCAGCCAAAATATAGCAGCAGAGTACATGCAGCACACACCAGAGACACTCCCTGAAGCGCCAGGCCCTGGACATTATACCACTTCTTCTTCATAAATTCATTACTCTCAGAACCAGGAAACATAACAGGCTTTTCTAAACACACAGAAGACAGAGATGTAGATAAAATGCCAAGACAGAGGAATTCGTCCCAAAAGAAAGAACAAAATCATGGCCAGAGATCTATCAAAACAGATATAAGTAATATACCTGAAGGAGAATTTAAAGCAACAGTCATAAGGATACTAGCTGGGTTTAAGAAAAGCAGGAAAATTCTTACCACAGAGATAAAAGAGTTAAAAAAACAGTCAATAACTGAGATTCAAAACAGGCTAGTTGTAATAACCACAAAGATGGAAGAAGTAGAGAAACAAATAAGTGATATGGAAGATAAAATAATGGAAAATAATGAAGGTGAACAAAAAAGAGAAAGAAGAATTATGTAACATGAGAATAGACTTAGGAAACTCAGAGACTCCATCAAATGTAATAACATCTGTATCATAGGATTCTCAGAAGAAGAGACACGGGGGGGGGGTGGTGGCAGAAGGTTTATTTGAGGAAATAATAGCTGAAAAAACTTCCCTAATCTGGGAAGGAAATAGACACCCAGATCCAGGAGGCACAGAGAACTCCCATCAAAATCAGCAAAAGCAGGCAAACACCAAAACGTATTGTAGTTAAATTAGCAAAATGTAGTGATAAAGAAAAAAATCCTAAAAGCACCCAGAAAAAAGAAGTCCATAAATTACAAGGGAAGATCCATAAAGCTAGCTACAGATCTTTCTTTCTTTCTTTCTTTCTTTTTATTATGTTCAGTTAGCCACCATACAGTACATCATTAGTTTTTGATGTAGTGTTCAATGACTCAATAGTCGTATTGTGGATCTTTTAAAAGAAACATGGCAAGCCCGAAGGAGTGGCATGGTGTATTGAAAGTACTGAATGGGAAAAATCTGTAGCTAAGAATACTCTATCTAGCAAGGTTAGCTAGAAGGAGAGATAAAGAGTTTTCCAGACAAATAAAAACTAAAGGAGTTTGTGACCACTAAGCCAGCCCTGCAATAAACATTAAAGGGGACTCTTTGAATGGGAAAGAAAGACCAAAAGTGATAAAGACTAGAAAGGAATCAGAAACAATGATAAAATAAATAATAAAATAGCATTAAAGTCAGATCTATCAATAATTACTATGAATGTAAATGTTGCTCCAACCAAAAGACATAGGGTATCAGAATGGAAAACAAACAAACAAAAAAATAAGACCCATTGATATGCTGCCTACAAGACACTAATTTTAGACCTAAAGACACCTCCAGATTGAAAATGAGGGGATGGAGAATCATTAACCATGCAATTGCACATCAAAAGAAAGTTGGAGTAGCAATACTTATATCAGACAAACTAGATTTTAAACCAAGGGTTATAACAAGAGATAAAGAAGGGCACTATATCATTTTAAAGGGGATTATCTAACAAGATTGAATAATTGTAAATATTTATGCCCCCAACATGGGAAAACCCAAATACATAAATCAATTAATAACAAACATAAACTCATTGATAGTAATACAATAATTGTAGGGGACGTGTGTGTGTGTGTGTGTGTGTGTGCGTGTGTGTGTGTGTGTGTGTGTGTAGGGAACTTTAAAACCCCACTTGAATCAATGGACAGATCATCTAAGCAGAAAATCAACAGGGAAACAATGGCTTTGAATGACATACTGGAACAGATGGACTATCAATATTTTCAGAACATTTCATCCTAAAGCAGCAGAATGCACATTCATTTTGAGTGCACTTTGGACATTCTCCAGAATAGATCACATACTAGGTCACAAATATGGCCTCAACAAGTAGAAAAAGATTGAGATTATATCATGCATTTTTTTTCAGACCACAATACTATTAAACTTGAAGTCAACCACAAGACAACATTTGGATAGACCATAAATACATAGAGGTTAAAGAATATCCTACTAAAAAAATGAATGGATCAAGCAGGAAATCAGAGAAGAAGTAAAAAAATACATGGAGCAAATGAAAATGAAAATGAAAATACTAAAGTCCAAAATCTTTGGGATACAGCAAAAGTGGTCCTAAGAGGGATGTATATAGCAATACAGGCCTATCTCAAGAAGCAAGAAAAATCTCAAATAAACAACCTAACCTTACACCTAAAGGACCTGGAAAAAGAAAAACAAAACTGAAGCCTAAAACCAGCATAAGGGCGATAATAAAGATTGGAGCAGAAATAAATATATAGAAACTAAATAAAACAATAGAACAGAACAATGAAACCAGGAGCTGGTTCTTTGAAAGAATTAACAAAATTAAAAAATCCCTAACTGGACTTATCAAAAAGAAAAGAGAAAAGATACAAATAAATAAAATCACAAATGAGAGAGGAGAAACAACAACCAACACCTGAGAAATAGAAACAATTTTAAGAGAATATTATGAAAAACTATATGCCAACAAATTGGACCACCTGGAAGAAATGGATACATTCCTAGAAACATGCAAACTACCAAAACTGAAACAGGAAGAAATAGAAAATTTGAACAGACTGATAACCAGCAAAGAAATTGAATCAGTAATCAAAAATCTTCCAACAAACAAAAACCCACAGCCAGATGGCTTCCCAGGGGACTTCTACCAGACATTTAAAGAAGAGTTAATACCTATTCTATTCAAACTGTTCCAAAAAAAATAAATAAATAAAAATAGAAGGAACGCTTCCAAACTCATTCTACAAGGCCACCATTACCCTGAAACTAAAACCAGACAAAGATTCCACTAAAAAAGAGAGAACTACAGACCAATATTCCTGATGAACATGAATGCAAAAATTCTCAAGAAAATACTTACAAATCAAATTCAGCAGTTCAATATAAGAATCGCTCACCACAATCAAGTGGGATTTTTTTCTGGGATGCAGGGGTGGTTTAATATTCACAAATTAATCAAGGTGATACACCACACTGATAAAAGAAAAGATAAGAACTGTATGATCCTTTCAATAGATGCAGAAAAAGCATGTGACAAAGTACAACATCCATTCAGGATAAAAACCCTCAACAAAGTAGATTTAGAGGGAATATACCTCAACATAATAAAGGCCATGAAAAACCCACAGCTAATATCGTCCTCAATTGGGAAAAATTGAGAGCTTTTCCTCTTTGGTCATGAATAAGACAGAAATGTCCATTCTCACCACTGTTATTTAGCAAAGTACTGGAAGTCCTAGCCTTAGCGATAAGACAACAAAAAGGGAAAAAAGGCATCCAAATCAGCAAGGAAGAAGTAAAATTTTCACTCTTTGCAGATGACATGATACTCTATATAGAAAACACAAAAGACTCCACCAAAAAAAAAAAAAAAATTGCTATTACGGATACATGAATTCAGTAAAGTTGCAGGATACACAAAGTACAGAAACCTGTTGCATTCCTATACACCAATAATGAAGCAACAGAAAGAGAAATCAAAGAATCAATCCCATTTACAGTTGTGCCAAAAACCATAAGATTCACAGGAATAAACCTAACCAAGAAGATAAAAGATCTGTACTCAGAAAACTATAAAACCCTGATGAAAGAAATTGGAGATGACACAAAGTAATGGAGAAATATTCTATGCTCATGGATTGGAAAAAACAAATATTGTTAAAATGTCTATACTACCCAAAGCAATCCACACATTTAATGCAATCCTTATCGAAATACCAACAGCATTTTTTTTCACAGAGCTAAAATAAACAACCCTAAAATTTGTATGGAACCACAAAAGACCCCAAATTGCCAAAGCAATCTTGAAAAAGAAAAGCAAAGCTGAAAGTATCACAATTCCAGACTTCAAATTTATATTACAAAGTTGTAGTGATCAAGACAGTATGGTACAGGCACAGAAATAGACACATAGATCAATGGAACAGAACAGAAATCCCAGAAACAAACCAGCAACTGTATGGTCAACTAATCTTTGACAAAGCAGGAAAGAATATCCATTGGGAAAATGAGTCTCTTCAACAAACGGTGTTGGGATAATTGTACAGCAATGTACAAAAGAATGAAACTGGACCACTTTCTTACACCATATACAAAAATAAATTCAAAATGGATTAAGGACCTAAATGTGAGACAGGAAACCATTACAATCCTAGAGGAGAGCATAGGCAGTAACCTCTTTGACATTTGTTGTAGCAACTTCTTACTAGATATGTCTCCCGAGGCAAGGGAAACAAAACCAAAAATAAACTACTGGGACTTCATTGAAATAAGCTTCTGCACAATAAGGGAAAAAACAAGACTTCAAGACAGCCTACAGAATGGGAGAAGATATTTGCAAATGACATATCTGATAAAGGGTTACTGTTCAAAATGTATAAAGAACTTATCAAACTCAACAACCAAAAAACCAATAATCCAATTAAAAATGGGCAGAAGACATGAACAGACATTTTTCCAAAGAATATATACCTATGGCCAGCAGTCACGTGAAAAGCTGGTCAACTTCACTCAACATTAGAGAAATACAAATATAACTACAAAGAGGTATCACCTCACTCTGTCAGAATGACAGAATCAAAAACATAAGAAAGAAAAGGTGTTGGTGAGGATGTGGAAAAAAGGGATCCCTCCTGCACTGTTGGTGAGAATGCAAATTGGTGCAGCCACTCTGGAAAACAGTATGGAGATTCTTTAAAAAGTTAAAAAATACGGGGTGCCTTGTTGGTTCAGTCAGTTAAGTGCCCGACTCTTGAATTTGGCTCAGGTCATGATTTCTGAGTGGTGAGCTGGAACCCCACATCAGGCTTATTACTGTGCATGGAGTGTGAAGCCTGCTTAAGGTTCTCTCTCTGTCTCCCTCTGCACACCCCTCACACTATCTCTAGAAAGAAGAAAGAAAGAAAGAAAGAAAGAAAGAAAGAAAGAAAGAAAGAAAGAAAGAAAGAAAGAAAGAAAGAAAGAAAGAAAGAAAAAGAAAAAAAAAGTTACAAATAGAACTACGGAACTACCCCATGATCCAGCAATTTCACTACTAGGTATTTACCCAAAAGATACATAAATACTGATTCAATTATGGAAAGAGCTGAAATATCCATTCATCCTCATATATATATATATATATATATATATATATATATATATATATATTACTCAGCCATAAAAAAGAATGAAATCTTGCCATTTACAAAGACATGAATAGAGCTAGAAAGTATTATGCTAAGCAAAATAAGTCAGTCCGAGAAAGTCAGTCAGAGAAAGACAAATACCATATGATTTCATTCATGTGGAATTTAAGAAACAAAACAAATAAACATGGGGGTAGGCAAAGAGAAGCAAACCAAGAGAGAGACTCTTAACTGTAGAGATCAAATTGAGGGTTACTGGAAGGAGGTGGCAGGGGGATGGGTAAAATAGGTGATGGGGATTAAGGAGGGCACTTGTGATGAGCACTGGGTGTTGTATGTAAGGATGAATCACTAATCCTACAAGTGAAACTAAGATTACACTGAATGTTAACTAACTGGAATTTGGATAAAAATTTGGAGAAAGAAAAAAATAAAATAATTATTCAAAAATAATTTAACCAAAAAAATAAAAGCTCTAAAATGACAGGATTAAAATACTACATGACTATTCACCTCGAAATAATTTTCTTTTTTTTTAAAGATTTTATTTATTTATTTGAAAGAGAGAAAATGAGAGAGAGAGAGAGAGAGCACATGAGAGGGAGGAGGGTCAGAGGGAGAAGCAGACTCCCCGCTGAGCAGGGAGCCTGATGTGGGACTCAATCCCAGGACTCCAAGATCATGACCTGAGCCGAAGGCAGTTGCCTAACCAACTGAGCCACCCAGGTGCCCCTAGAAATAATTTTCACCCTGGAATCTAGTTCACTATCACAAAACTATGATTTTGTCCAACTCCTCCATGCCATCCGGATAGCAGCAGGAATCTGTGGACGGCTCAGTCAGGGTTTGAGCCGAGGCTGTCTTGCAAGCATGCACTCAGCCTCAAAGAGGTGGCTTCCCACTATGGCAATTGTTGGCTGAGTCCTAGCCAAGGTGCTTTTATAACACAATGATCAATTAGCCCTAGTCCATGTTCTAAAAGACAGAGAATCACATATAAAGACAAAAAGAGAAATAATTAGACTCTGTTAGATTCTGGAGTGTAATGACAGGGAGTGTCCCAGAAAACAATGGAAAAGAGTTACTTAGAATTCCCACCAGAAAGCAGAGTGTTCCATGCAATGAGCTATTTCCAGGGAAAAACAAAAATAAACTCTCATCAAATACCTGACAGTATTTGAAAATACCTGGGTAAATACCTGAGTAAATTTAAAGACTTCTTAAGGACTTCTCAGGACCCATTGTGACTGTCCATGGGAGCATCAGATACTGCCAGTCACAGTTATCTGACAGGATGTATCTCTGGGGTAATCCAGAGGCTGGTGGAGTTGAGAGCACACTTGGAGGGACACTGGAGACCACTCCAGGGTCTCCACACACAATGCACAACCCAGGGCATACAGAGGCCTCATCAGACCTGGGCTCAGGATCACCACCTCTGTGAGAGGAACCAAGTGGTATCGGGCCAATGTGAAGTCTACGTGCATTGACCAACAGTAAATCTTTTTTTATTGTTTTTAATTTTAATTCCATAGTAGTTAACATACAGTGTTCTTTTTTTAAAGTTTTTATATAATTTAAAATAAATAAAATTTAAATTTTATTTATTAAATAAATGTTAATAAATTTAAATAAAATTTAAATTTTATTTATTAAATTACAGTTAGTTAACATACAATGAAATATTAGATGCCGGTGTAGAATTGTGATTCAACACTTACATACAATACCTTCTTCTCTCCTTTTTTTTTTTTTTTTGGTTCCTATGCTCATTTGTTTTGTTTTTTAAATTCCATATATGAGTGAAATCATATGGTATTTGTCTTTGACTCATTTCACTTAGCATAATACTCTCTAGCTCCATCCATGTCATTGCAAATGACAAGATTTCATTCTTTTTTAAGGATGAGTAATATTCCATTCTCTCTCTCTCTCTCTCTCTTTATATATATAGGCATATATATATATACCTATCACTTCTCTATCCATTCATCAGTTGATGGATACATGGGCTGTTTCCATAGTTTGGCTATTGTAGATAATGCTGCTGTAAACATTTGGGTACATGTATCCCTTTGAATTAGTATTTTTGTATTCTTTGGATAAGTACCTAGTAGTACAATTGCTGGATCATAGGGCGGATCTATTTTTAACTTTTTGAGGAAACTCCATACTGTTTTCCAGAGGGGCTGCACTAGTTTGCATTCTCACCAACAGTGTAGAAGGGTTCCCCTTTCTCTACATCCTCATCATTACCTGTTTTTTCTTGTTTTGTTGATTTTAGCCACTCTGCCAGGTGTGAAGTGACATCTCATTGTCTTTCCCTGATGATCAGTGATGCTGAGTACTTTTCATATGCCTGTTGGCCATCTGTACATCTTCTTTTGGAAAATGTCTATTCATGTCTTCGGCCCATTTTTAATTGGATTATTGGGGGTTTTTTGGGTGTTGAGTTTTAAAAGATTTTTATATATTTTAAGACTAACCCTTTATCAGATATGTCATTTGCAACTATCTTTTTAAATTTGTTGAGATTTGTTTTGTGGTCTAATATGTGATCTATTCTGGAGAATGTTCCATGAACACTTGAATGTGTATTTTGGGGACACCTGGGTGGCTCAGTCGTTAAGCGTCTGTCTTCGGCTCAGGTCATGATCCCAGCGTCCTGGGATCGAGGCCCACATCAGGCTCCCTGATCCACAGGAAGCCTGCTTCTCCCTCTCCCGCTCCCCTGCTTGTGTTCCCTCCCTCGCTGTGTCTCTCTCTGTCAAATAAATAAATAAAAATCTTAAAAAAAAAAAAAAAGAATGTGTATTTTGCTGTTTTAAGATGGAATGCTGTGAATATACCTGTTAAATCCATCTGGTCCAGTGTGTCATTCAAAACCACAGTTTCCTTGTTGATCTTCTGTTTAAATGATCTGTCTATTGTTATAAGTGAGTTTTTAAAGTCCCCTACTTTTACTCCCTGCCGAGCAGCGAGCCTGCTTCTCCCTCTGACCCTCCCCCCTCCCACGTGCTCTCTCTCTCTCATTCTCTCTGTCTCAAATAAATAAATAAAATCTTTAAAAAAAAAAATAAATAAAGTCCCCTACTTTTATTATATTACTGTCGATTAGTTCCTTTATGTTTGTTATTAACTGTTATATGAATCTGGGTTCTTCTATGTTGGGTGCATAAATATTTACAATTGTTCTATCTTCTTGTTGGATTGTCTCCTTTATTATTATATAGCGGCCTTCTTTGTCTCTTGTTATAGTCTTTGTTTTAAAGTCCAGTTTTTCTGATATATGTATTGCTACTCCAGCTTTCTTTTGACATGTATTTGTGTGATAAATATTTCTCCATCCCCTCAATTCAATCTGCAGGTGTCTTTAGGTCTAAAATGAATCTCTCGTAGGCAGCATATAGATGGGTCCTATTTTTTTAATCTACCCTGTAACCTTATATTTTTTATTGTAGCATTTGGTCCATTTATATTCTAAGTAATTATTGATAGATATGTATTAATTGCCAATTTATTACTTGTTTTGTGATTGTTTTTGTAATTTTTCTCTGATCTTTTCTTCTCTTTCATGGCTTGTTAGCTTTCTTTAGTGACATACTTGGATTACTTTCTCTTTATGCTTTGCATCTATTACTCGTTTTTGATTCATGGCTACCATTAGGTTTGTATAGAACATCTTCTGCACATAGCAGTGTGTATCAAGTTGATGACTGCTTAAGTTCAAACCGATTCTTTACTCCTCTCTTCCTCACATTTTAGGTATATGGCATTATATTTTACATCCTTTTATGTTAGAATTCTTTGATTTTTACAGATATATTTATTTTTACTGACTTTTTTGTTTCTCAACTTTTTTTTTTTTAAGATTTTATTTATTTATTTGACAGAGAGAGACAGTGAGAGAGGGAACACAAGCAGAGGGAGTGGGAGAGGGAGAAGCAGGCTCCCCGCTAAGCAGAGAGCCCGATGTGGGGCTCGATCCCAGGACCCTGGGATCATGACCTGAGCCGAAGGCAGATGCTTAACGACTGAGCCACCCAGGCGCCCCTGTTTCTCAACTTTTTTATTATGTTAATCAACATACATTACATCATTAGTTTATGATGTAGTGTTCCATGATTCATTGTTTGCATATAACACACAGTGCTCCATTCAGTACATGCCCTCTTTAATACCCATCACCAGGCTAACCAATCCCCCTACCCCCTTCCCCTCTAGAACCCTCAATTTGTTTCTCAGAGTCCACACTCTCTCATGGTTCATCTCCCCCTCCGATTTCCTCCCCTTCATTTTTCACTTCCTGCTATCTTCTTCTTAATTTTTTAATGTATTTTTTTAATATAATGTATTATTTGTTTCAGAGGTACAGGTCTATGATTCAACAGTCTTACACAATTCACAGTGCTTACCATAACACATACCCTCCCCAATGTCTATCACCCAGCCACCCCATCCCTCCTACCCCCCACCACTCCAGCTACACTAAGTTTGTTTCCTGAGATTAAGAATTCCTCATATCAGTGAGATCATATGATATATGTCTTTCTCTTATTGACTTATTTCACTCAGCATAGTACCCTCCAGTTCCATCCACGTCGTTGCAAATGGCAAGATTTCATTCCTTTTGATGGCTTCATAATATTCCATTGTATATATATACCACATCTTCTTAATCCATTCATCTGC
Organism: Halichoerus grypus; assembly: GCF_964656455.1. NCBI lineage: Eukaryota > Metazoa > Chordata > Mammalia > Carnivora > Phocidae > Halichoerus > Halichoerus grypus. The sequence continues at coordinate 31,238,348 of NC_135719.1, read as the reverse complement.
CAATGGACATCTTGGCTCTTTCCACAGTTTGGCTATTGTGGACATTGCTGCTATAAACATCGGGGTGCATGTACCCCTTCGGATCCCTACATTTGTATCTTTGGGGTAAATACCCAGTAGTGCAATTGCTGGATCATATGGTAGCTCTATTTTCAACTTTTTGAGGAACCTCCATACTGTTTTCCAGAGTGGTTGCACCAGCTTGCATTCCCACCAACACTGTAGGAGGGTTCTCCTTTCTCTGCATCCCCGCCAACATCTGTTGTTTCCTGACTTGTTAATTTTAGCCATTCTGACTGGTGTGAGGTGGTATCTCATTGAGGTTTTGATTTGGATTTCCCTGATGCCACTTTTTCATGTGTCTGTTGGCCATTTGGATGTCTTCTTTGGAAAAATATCTGTTCATGTCTTCTGCCCATTTCTTGATTGGATTCTTTGTTCTTTGGGTGTTGAGTTTGATAAGTACTTTATAGATTTTGGATACTAGCCCTTTATCTGATATGTCATTTGCAAATATCTTCTCCCATTCTGTCAGTTGTCCTTTGGTTTTGTTAACTGTTTCCTTTGCTGGGCAAAAGATTTTTATCTTGATGAAGTCCCAATAGTTCATTTTTGCCCTTGCTTCCCTTGCCTTTGGTGATGTTTCTAGGAGGAAGTTGCTGTGCCTGAGGTCAAAGAGGTTGCTGCCTGTGTTCTCCTTTAGGATTTGGATGGACTCCTGTCTCACATTGAGGTCTTTCAACCATTTGGAGTCTATTTTTGTGTGTGGTGTAAGGAAATGGTCCAGTTTCATTCTTCTGCATGTGGCTGTCCAATTTTCCCAACACCATTTGTTGAAGAGACTGTCTTTTTTCCATTGGACATTCTTTCCTGCTTTGTCAAAGATTAGTTGACCATAGAGTTGAGGGTCCATTTCTGGGCTCTCTATTCTGTTCCATTGATCTATGTGTCTGTTTTTGTGCCAGTACCATACTGTCTTGATGATGACAGCTTTGTAATAGAGCTGGAAGTCCGGAATTGTGATGCCGCCAGCTTTGCTTTTCTTTCTCAACATTCTTCTGGCTATGCGGGGTCTTTTCTGGTTCCATACAAATTTTAGGATTATTTGTTCCATTTCTTTGAAAAAGTGGATGGTATTTTGAGGGATTGCATTGAATGCGTAGATTGCTCTCGGTAGCATTGACATCTTCACAATATTTGTTCTTCCAATCCATGAGCATGGAACGTTTTTCCATTTCTTTGTGTCTTCCTCAATTTCTTTCCTTAGTATTTTATAGTTTTCTGAGTACAGATTCTTTGCCCCTTGGTTAATTTATTCCTAGGTATCTTATGGTTTTGGGTGCAATTATAAATGGGATCGACTCCTTAATTTCTCTTTCTTCTGTCTTGTTGTTGGTGTATAGGAATGCCACTGATTTCTGGGCATTGATTTTGTATCCTGCCACTTTACTGAATTCCTGTATGAGTTCTACCAGATTTGGGGTGGAGTCTTTTGTGTTTTCCATATAAAGTATCATATCATCTGCAAAGAGTGAGAGTTTGACTTCTTCTTTGCCAATTTGGATGCCTTTGATTTCTTTTTGTTGTCTGATTGCTGTGGCTAGGACTTCTAATACTATGCTAAATAGCAATGGTGGTAGTGGACATCCCTGCCATGTCCCTGACTTTATGGGGAAAGCTCTCAATTTTTCCCCATTGAGAATGATATTCGCTGTGGGTTTTTCATAGATGGCTTTTATGATATTGAGGTATGTATCATCTATCCCTATACTCTGAGGAGTTTTGATCAAGAAAGGATGCTGTACTTTGTCAAATGCTTTTTCTGCATCTATTGAGAGGATCATATGGTTCTTGTTCTTTCTTTTATTAATGTATTGTATCACATTGATTGATTAGAGCATGTTGAACAAACCTTGCAGCCCTGGGATAAACCCCACTTGGTCATGGTGAATAATCCTTTTAATGTACTGTTGGATCCTATTGGCTAGTATTTTGGTGAGAATTTTTGCATCCATGTTCATCAAGGATATTGGTTTGTAATTCTCCTTTTCGATGGGGTCTTTGTCTGGTTTGGGGATCAAGGTAATGGTGACCTCATAAAATGAGTTTGGAAGTTTTCCTTCCATTTCTATTTCATAGAACAGTTTCAGAAGAACAGGTATTAATTCTTCTTTAAATGTAGGGTAGCTCTATTTTCAACTTTTTGAGGAACCTCCATACTGTTTTCCAGAGTGACTGCACCAGCTTGCATTCCCACCAACAGTGTAAGAGGGTTCCTCTTTCTCCACAATTTCTCCAACATTTGTTGATTCTTTCCCTGTCCATTTTTGCCATTCTAACTGGTGTAAGGTGGTATCTCAATGTGGTTTTGATTTGAATTTCCCTGATGGCTAAAGATGATGAACATTTTTTCATGTGTTTGTTAGCCATTTGTATGTCTTCTTCAGAGAAGTGTCTTTTCATGTCTCCTGCCCATTTTTTGAATTGATTATTTGTGTTTTGGGTGTTGAGTTTGAGAAGTTCTTTATAGATCTTGGATACCAGCCCTTTATCTGTAGTGTCATTTGCAAATATCTTCTCCCATTCTGTGGGTTGACTCTTTGTTTTGTTGACTGTTTCCTTTGCGGTGCAGAAGCTTTTTATCTTGATGAAGTCCCAAAAGTTCATTTTTGCTTTTGTTTCACTAGCTTTTGGAGATGTATCTTGAAAGAAGTTGCTGTGGCCGATGTCAAAGAGGTTACTGCCTATGTTCTCCTCTAGGATTTGGATGGATTCCTGTCTCACATTGAGGACTTTCATCCATTTTGAGTTTATCTTTGTGTGTGGTGTTAGAGAATGGTCGAGTTTCATTCTTCTGCACGTGGCTGTCCAATTTTCCCAGCACCATTTATTGAAGAGACTGCCTTTTTTCCATTGCATATTTTTTCTTGCTTTGTCAAAGATTATTTGACCATAGAGTTGAGGGTCCATATCTGGGTTCTCTATTTTGTTCCATTAATCTATATGTCTGTTTTTGTGCCAGTACCATGCTGTCTTGGTGATCACAGCTTTGTAATATAGCTTGAAATCGGGCAATGTCATGTCCCCACAATTGTTTTTCTTTTTCAACATTTCCTTGGAGATTCAGGGTCCTTTCTGATTCCATACAAATTTTAGGATTGTTTGTTCCAGCACTTTGAAAAATGTCATTGGAATTTTGATCGGGTTGGCATTGAAGGTATAGATTGCTCTGGGTAGTATAGACATTTTAACAATATTTATTCTTCTGATCCATGAGCATGGAATATTTTTCCATCGTTTTCTCTCTTCTTCAATTTCTTTCATGAGTTTTCTGTAGTTCCTAGAGTATAGATCCTTTACCTCTTTAGGTTTATTCTGAGGTATCTTATGATTTTTGGTGCTATTGTAAATGGAATCATTTCTCTAATTTCTCTTTCTACAGTTGCGTTGTTAGTGTATAAGAAAGCAACTGATTTCTGTGAATTGACTTTGTATTCTGTCACATTACTGAATTGCTGGATGAGTTCTAGTAATTTGGGGGTGGAGTCTTTGGGTTTTCCACATAAGGTATCATGTCATCAGTGAAAAGAGAGAGTTTTCCTGCTTCTTTGCCAATTTGAGTACTTTTATTTCTTTTTGTTGTCTGATTGCTGTGGCTAGGACTTCTTGTACTATGTTGAACAATAGTGGCAAGAGTGGGCATCCTTGATGTGTTCCTGATCTTAAGGGAAAGGCTCTCAGCTTTTCCCCATTGAGGATGATATTCGCTGTGGGTTTTTCATAGATGGATTTTATGAACTTAAGGAATATTCCCTCTATCCCTATACTCTGAAGAGTTTTAATCAGGAAAGGATGCTGTATTTTGTCAAAGGCTTTTTCTGCATCAATTGAGAGGACCATATGGTTCTTCTCCCTACTCTTATTAATGTGTTCTATCACATTGATTGATTTGCGAATGTTGAACCACCCTTGCATCCCAGGGATAAATCCCACTTGGTCGTGGTGGAGGATCCTTTTAAAGTATTGTTGGATCCTATTAACTAGGATTTTGTTGAGGATTTTGGAATCCATATTCATCAGGGATAACAGTCTGAAATTCTCTTTTGGTGGGGTCTTTGCCTGGTTGGGGATCAAGGTAATGGTGGCCTCATAAAACGAGTTTGGAAGTTTTCTTTCTGTTTCTATTTTTTGCAACAGCTTCAGGAGAATAGGTATTATTTCTTCTTTGAATATTGGTAGAATTCCCCAGGGAATTCATCAGTCCCTGGACTCTTCTTTTTGATAGGTTTTTGATATCTGCTTTAATCTCGTTACTGGTTATTGACCTATGCAGGTTGTCAATTTCTTCCTGTTTCAGTCTTGGCAGCTTATAGGTTTCCAGGAAGGCCTCCATTTCATCCAGATTGCTCAGTTTATTGGCATATAGTTGTTGATAATAATTTCTAATAATTGTTTCTCTTTCCTTGGTGTTAGTCGTGCTCTCTCCCCTTTCATTCATAATTTTATTAATTTTAGTCCTTTCCCTTTTCTTTTGGATAAGTCTGGCCAGTGGTTTATCGATCTTATTAATTCTTTAAAGAACCAACTTCTAGTTTCATTGATCTGATCTACTGTGTTTCTGGTTTCTAATTCATTGACTTCTGCTCCAATTTTAATTATTTCTCTTCTAATGCATGGCTTAGGCATCGTTTGTTGCATTTTCTCGAGTTCTTTAAGCTGTAGAGTTAGTTGGTGAATTAGGGATTTTTCTGTTTTTTTGAGTAAGGCTTGGATGGCTATGTATTTCCCCCTTAGGACTGCCTTTGCAGTATCCCATAGGTTTTGGACCGATGTGTTTTCGTTCTCATTGATTTCCATGAATTGTTTAAGTTCTTCTTTGATTTCCTGGTTGACCCAAACATTCTTGAGCAGAGTGGTCTTTAGCTTCCAAGTGTTTGAATTTCTGCCAAATTTTTTCTTATGATTGAGTTCCAGTTTTAAAGCATTGTGGTCTGAGAATATGCAGGGAATAATCTCAGTCTTTTGGTATCAGTTGAGACCTGATTTGTGACCCAGTATATGGTATATTCTGGAGAATGTTCCATGTGACTCGAGAAGAATGAGTATTCTGGTGTTTTAGGTTAGAATGTACTGTAAATATCTATGAAGTCTATCTGGTCCAGTGTATCATTCAAAGCTCTTGTTTCCTTGTTGATCTTCTGCTTAGATGATCTTTCCATTGCTGAGAGTGGAGTATTGAGGTCTTCTACAATTAACGTATTGTTATCAATATGACTCAATATTTTGGTTAATAGTTGGCTTATGTAGATGGCTGCTCCCATGTTGGGGGCATAGATATTTACAATTGTTAGATCTTCTTGTTGGATAAACCCTTTAAGAATGATAGAGTGTCCTTCTGTGTCTCTAATTACAGACTTTAGTTTAAAATCTAATTTGTCTGATACAAGAATTGTTACCCCAGCTTTCTTTTGAGGTCCGCTGGCATGGAAGATGGATCCCCATCCCTTCACTTTCAGTCTGGATGTATCTTTAGGTTCAAAATGAGTCTCTTGTAGGCAGCATATTGATGGGTCCTGTCTTTTTATCCAATCTGCAACCCTGTGCCGTTTTATGGGAGCATTTAGGCCATTCACATTGAGAGTGATTATTGAAATATATAAATTAATTGTCATCATGTTGCCTGTGAAAATTTGTTTTTATAGATTGTCCCTGTAAATTTCTGTTGTATATCACTCTTGGGGTCTTTCTCCTTTTATAGAACCCCCCTTAATATTTCTTGCAGGGCCGGCTTAGTGGTCACATATTCTTTCAGTTTCTGCCGGTCGTGGAAGCTCTGCATCTCTCCATACATTCTAAATGACAGCCTTGTCGGATAAAGTATTCTTGGCTGCATATTCTTCTCGTTTACTACCCTGAATATGTCTTGTCAGGCCTTTCTGGCTTGCCAGGTCTCTGTGGATAGCTCTGATGTTATACTGATGTTCTTCCTTCTGTACGTAAGGAATCTCTTCCCCCTGACTGCCCTTAAGATGGTTTCCTTGGTTCTAAGATTTGCGAGTTTTACTATTACATGCCAGGGTTTTTGCCTGTTTTCCTTGATCTTGGGAGGGGTCCTCTCTGCCTCTAGGAGATGAATGTTTGTTTCATTCCCCAGATTAGGGAAGTTCTCAGCTATGATTTGCTCAAATACATCTTCTAGTCCTCTCTCTCTCTCCACTCCCTCCAGGATTCCAATAATTCTGACATTGGAACGCTTCATTGTGTCACCTATTTCTCTGATTCTATTTTCATGGATTCTGAGTTGTTTTTCCCTGGCCTCCTCTTTTCCCTTTTTATCTATTAAATTGTCTTCCAGGTCACTGATCCGTTCTTCTGCCTCACTTACCCTAGCTGATAGATTATCTAGATTAGATTGGATCTCATTGATAGCATTTTTAAGTTCTGCCAATTCAGCTTTCATTTCTGCCCTTAGAGACTCTATGTTACCATTAATTGATTTCTCCATTCTAGTTATTGTATTCACAATTGCTAGCCTGAATTCCATCTCCAACATCTTAGTTATATCTGCATCCATTTGTAGATCTGCAGCATAAGTCATAGTCTCTGAGTCGTTCCTATTTTGGGGTTTCCTCCTCCTAGTCTTTCTGTTGAGGGGTGGTAGAGGGAATGTACAGAGTCCAAATTATTGACCAGAACCCAAGCAAGATGCACCTTTTTTCTTGGGACCTTAGGGTTGCTGGCCTCTTATTCTCCCATCCTGTCTTCTGGGGGAGGGGCCTGCTGTGTTGTTACTCAGGCAACCCAGTTTGGGCAGAGTTGCCCTGCCCCCTGTGGCGTGGGATGGGCTCAGTGGGAATCAGTTTTGGGGGCTTTTGTTCTCTGGCAGCTTCCCCTAGTGGCCTTCTGCGTCTCTTCTGAGAGTCAGAGCAGAAGAGACCATTTCCAACCCTCTGCCTCAGAGCAGAGAGATCGCAGTCTGTTCTTCAGTGAACTCTCCAGGCCACACTATCTCCATCTCTGTCTGTGCTGTTATAAACTGCAGTATCCTGGGTTGTGCGCCCCTCCGCAGCGCTCCCAGACCTGCCTCCAGGTCGGGCATGCCTCTGCCCTTTGTGCTTCTAAAACCACCAGCCATTCCCAGTTTGCACGCCCGACCCCACCACTCCAGGTTTCCGTCCAGGGGCTGCCCTAAAGTCCTTTCCCCACTGCTACCGGTCTGAGAGTCTGTGCCCCATCCCCAGTGCGCAAGGCTGTCACTCACCGGTGGTGTAGGATCCCCATGGCCAGGCCCCCTCCCGCTGCCGTTTAATCTCTGATATCTGCCCGTGGAATCACGGCTCCCCGCTTCGTACCTCGAAACCAACCACCTGCAATATTCTGTTTGTAGAGATCCAGATCTTACACCTCAGACTGATTTTGTGGGTGATGGGTGTGCTCTGGTAGATATCCAGCTCAATTCTGGGGACCAGTTGGAATAGGGTCCCCTACACTCCGCCATCTTTTTCTCCAACCTCACTCATAATATGTTCTTATAATTGTTTGTATTTTCTTGATGTTGGTTGTGATCTCTCCTCTTTCATTCATGATTTTACTTATTTGGGTCTTTCTTTTTTCTTTTTGATGAGTCTCGCTGGGGTTTATCAATCTTGTTAATTCTTTCAAAGAACCATCTCCTGGTTTCATTAATCTGTTATACTCTTCTTTGGTTTCTATTTCACTGATTTCTGCTCTGATCTTTATGATTTCTCTTCTCCTGCTGGGTTTAGGCTTTATTTGCTGTTCTTTCCCCAGCTTCTTTGGTGTAGGCTTAGGTTGTGTATTTGAGACCTTTCTTGTTTCTTGAGAAAGGCTTGTATTGCTATATATTTTCCTCTTAGGACAGCCTTTGCTGCATCCCAAAGATTTTGAACAGTTGTGTTTTCATTTTCATTGGTTTCCATGAACTTTTTAAAATTCTTCTTTAATTTCCTGGTTGACCCATTCATTCTTTAGTAGGATGTTCTTTAGCCTCCATCTATTTGAGTTCTTTCCGACTTTCCTCTTGTGATTGGGTTCTAGTTTCAAAGCATTGTGGTCTGAAAATATGCAGGGAATGATCCCAATCTTTTGTGCCCGGTTGAGACCTGATTTGTGACCTAGGATGTAATCTATTCTGGAGAATGTTCCATGGGCACTAGAGAAGAATGTGTATTCTTTTGCTTTGGGATGGAATGTTCTGAAAATATCTGTGAAGTCCATTTGGTCCAATGTGTCATTTAAAGTCTTTATTTCCTTGTTGATCTTTTTCTTAGATGATCTGTCCATTTAAGTGAGGGGAGTGTTAAAGTCCCCCACTATTGGGGGGCGGAGCAAGATGGCGGAGGAGTAGGAGACCTGGATTTCGTCTGGTCTCAGGAATTCAGCTGGATAGGGATCAAACCATTCGGAACACCTACAAACTCAACAGGAGATCGAAGAAAAGAAGAGCAACAACTCTCTGAACAGAAAAGCGACCACTTTCTGGAAGGTAGGACGTGCGGAGAAGTGAATCCGAAGCGATATTCGGGAGGATAGATGGCGGGGGAGGGGCCTCCGTCGGCCGCTTCTGGCAAGTGATAGAGCCGCGGAACACAAAATCGGAACTTTTAGGACTGTCTGCTCTGCTGAGGGACGTCACTCTGGTGGCTAAGTGGGGGGTGGAACCCTCGCGGGACAGTGTGATCTCAGGACCCTCGGGGTCACAGAAAGACCGGGGGTGCCTGAGTGCGGCAGAGCTCCCAGGTATCCGAGCAGGGAAGCTGGCTGCAAAGACGGAGCCCAGGCGCGGGCTCTCAGCTCCGGGTTGCTATAAACCGTGATCCGCGGCACAGTCGGGCCACTGCTCCTCCAGCAGGGACCCAACAAGCGGCAGATCCGGGGAGACTCACCTTCTTCCCCCGGGAGGAGAGGTGCGGGAGCGCACCGCGGGGATCTGCTGGGTTTGGAGACTCCACCCGGGCTCGGGTGCCAGATAGAAAGGCGCGGTCACAGGCCGGGTGAGCGCGGAGTGTGGCCGGAGACCGGAGAGACGGGAGTGACTGACTGCTTTTCTCTGGGGGCTCGCTGAGGAGCGGGACCCCGAGTTCTTGGCTCCTCCAGGGAGGAGACTGGGAGGCCGCCATTTTCACTCTCCGCCTCCAAAGCTGTACGGAAAGCTTGCAGGGAACAAAAGCTCCGGAGAGCAAACCCGAGCAGATTACTTAGCCCGGACCGGCAAGGGCGGGGCAATTTTGCCTCCGGCAAAGACATTTGGGAACCACGGCAACAGGCCCCTCCCCCAGAAGATCAGCGAGAACAGCCAGCCAAGACCAAGTTTACCGATCAATGAGAACGGCAGAACTCCAGCGCTAGGGGAATACTGCACATAGAATTCATGGCTTTTTTCCCATGATTCTTTAGTCTTTCAAAGTTAATTATTTTTTTTAACTGTCTTTTTTTCTTTTTTCCTTTTTTCTTTTTTTTTGAATTTTTCTTTTTCCCTTTTTCAACCAACATCTTATCAATCCCTTTTTTAAAAAAAAAAAACATTTTTGTTTTTCATTTTTAAAGTCATATTCTATCCCTTCATAGTAGTTACCCGTATTTTTGGCATATATATATAAGTTCTTCTCTCTTTAAAATCTTGAGATAGTTTCTTCTAACAAATGAAAATATACTCTAAATCTCTAGTGTATGGTTTTTTTCTACTCCCCTGCCTGATCACATTCTCTCCCTTTTTTCTTTCTTTTTTTTTTTATCCTCTTCTTTCTTTTTTCAAACAACTTATCAAATCCTTTTTTAAAATTTTTTATAATTTCCATCTTTACAGTCATATTCCATCCCTTCATCATATCAACCCTTATTTTTGTACATATATAAGTTTTTCTTTCTTTAAAATTTTGGGAGGGACTTTCTTTTAACAGACCAAAATACACCCAAAATCTAGTGTGTGGCACTGATCTATAATCCAGCCTCATCATATTTGATCACATTCTGTTTTTGTTTTGTTTTGTTTTGTTCTGCTTTTGTTTGTTTTTATCTTTATCTTTTTCTTTTTTCTTTTTTTCTTTCCTTTTCTTTTTTCTCTCTTTCCCTTTCTTTTCCCACTGCTTCAGGTCTTTTCTGATTTGTTTAGAGTATATTTTCTGGGGTCGTTGTTACCCTGCTAGCATTTTGTTCTCTCATTAATCTATTCTCCTCTGCACAAAATGACAAGACGGAAAAAATCACCTCAACAAAAAGAACAAGAGGTAGTACCGACTGCCAGGGACCTACTCAATACGGACATTAGTACGATGTCAGATCTAGAGTTCAGAACCATCACTTTAAAGATACTAGCTGGGCTTGAAAAAAGCATGGAAGTTATTAGAGAAACCCTTTCTGGAGAAGTAAAAGAACTAAAATCTAACCAAGTCGAAATCAAAAAGGCTATCAATGAGGTGCAATCAAATATGGGGGCGCTAACTGCTAGGATAAATGAGGCAGAAGAAAGAATCAATGAGATAGAAGACCAAATGATGGAAAATAAAGAAGCTGAGAAAAAGAGAGATAAACAACTACTGGATCACGAGGGCAGAATTCGAGAGATAAACGATACCATAAGACGAAACAACATTAGAATAATTGGGATCCCAGAAGAAGAAGAAAGAGAGAGAGGGGCAGAAGGTATAATGGAGCAAATTATAGCAGAGAACTTCCCTAATTTGGGGAAGGAAACAGGCATCAAAATCCAGGAAGCACAGAGAACCCCTCTCAAAATCAATAAAAATAGGTCAACACGCCGACATCTAATAGTAAAACTTACGAGTCTCAGAGACAAAGAGAAAATCCTGAAAGCAGCTCGGGAGAAGAGATATGTAACCTACAATGGTAGAAACATTAGATTGGCAACAGACTTATCCACAGAGACCTGGCAGGCCAGAAAGGACTGTCAGGACATATTCAGAGCACTAAATGAGAAAAATATGCAGCCAAGAATACTATATCCAGCTAGGCTGTCATTAAAAATTGAAGGAGAGATAAAAAGCTTCCAGGACAAACAAAAACTAAAGGAATTTGCAAACACGAAACCAGCCCTACAACAAATATTGAAAGGGGTCCTCTAAGCAAAGAGAGAGCCTAAAAGCAACATAGACCAGAAAGGAACACAAACAATATACAGTAACAGTAACTTTACAGGCAATACAATGGCACTAAATTCCTATCTTTCAATAGTTACCCTGAATGTAAATGGGCTAAATGCCTCAATCAAAAGACACAGGCTATCAGATTGGATAAAAAAACAAGACCCATCGATATGCTGTCTGCAAGAGACTCATTTTAGACCCAAAGACACCCCCAGATTGAAAGTGACGGGGTGGAAAACCATTTACCATGCTAATGGACACCAAAAGAAAGCTGGGGTGGCAATCCTTATATCAGACAAATTAGATTTTAAACCAAAGACTGTAATAAGAGATGAGGAAGGACACTATATCCTACTTAAAGGGTCTATCCAACAAGAAGATCTAACAATTGTAAATATCTATGCCCCTAACATGGGAGCAACCAATTATCTAAGGCAATTAATAACAAAAGCAAAGAAACACATCGACAACAATACAATAATAGTGGGGGACCTTAACACCCCCCTCACTGAAATGGACAGATCGTCTAAGCAAAAGATCAACAAGGAAATAAAGACTTTAAATGACACACTGGACCAAATGGACTTCACAGACATAGTCAGAAGATTCCATCCCAAAGCAACGGAATACACATTCTTCTCTAGTGCCCATGGAACATTCTCCAGAATAGATCACATCCTAGGTCATAAATCAGGTCTCAACCGGTACCAGAAGATTGGGATCATCCCCTGCCTATTTTCAGACCACAATGCTTTGAAACTAGAACCCAATCACAAGAGGAAAGTCGGAAAGAACTCAAATACATGGAGGCTAAAGAGCATCCTATTGAAGAATGAATGGGTCAACCAGGAAATTAAAGAAGAATTTTAAAAATTCATGGAAACCAATGAAAATGAAAATACAACTATTCAAAATCTTTGGGATACAGCAAAGGCAGTCCTAACAGGAAAGTATATAGCAATACAAGCCTTTCTCAAGAAACAAGAAAGGTCTCAAGTACACAACCTAACCCTACACCTAAAGGAGCTGGAGAAAGAACAGCAAATAAAGCCTAAACCCAGCAGGAGAAGAGAAAAAATAAAGATCAGAGCAGAAATCAATGAAATAGAAACTAAAACAACAGTAGAACAGATCAACGAAACTAGGAGCTGGTTCTTTGAAAGAATTAACAAGATTGACAAGCCCCTGGCCAGACTTATCAAAAAGAAAAGAGAAATGACCAAATCAACAAAATCATGAATGAAAGAGGAGAAATCACAACCAACACCAAAGAAATACAAACAATTATAAGAACATATTATGAGCAACTCTATGCCAGCAAATTAGATAACCTGGAAGAAATGAATGCATTCCTAGAGATGTATCAACTACCAAAACTGAACCAGGAAGAAATAGAAAACCTGAACAGACCTATAACCACTAAGGAAATAGAAGCAGTCATCAAAAATCTCCCAAAACACAAAAGCCCAGGGCCAGATGGCTTCCCAGGGGAATTCTACCAAACATTTAAAGAAGAATTAATACCTATCCTTCTGAAACTGTTCCAAAAAATAGAAATGGAAGGAAAACTTCCAAACTCATTTTATGAGGCCAGCATTACCTTGATCCCAAAACCAGACAAAGACCCCATCAAAAAGGAGAATTACAGACCAATATCCCTGATGAACATGGATGCAAAAATTCTCACCAAAATACTAGCCAATAGGATCCAACAGTACATTAAAAGGATCATTCACCACGACCAAGTCGGATTTATCCCTGGGCTGCAAGGTTGGTTCAACATCCGCAAATCAATCAACGTGATACAATACATTAACAAAAGAAGGAACAAGAATCATATGATCCTCTCAATAGATGCAGAAAAAGCATTTGACAAAGTACAGCATCCTTTCTTGATCAAAACTCTTCAGAGTATAGGGATAGAGGGTACATACCTCAATATCATAAAAGCCATCTATGAAAAACCTACAGCGAATATCATTCTCTATGGGGAAAAACTGAGAGCTTTCCCCCTAAGGTCAGGAACGCGGCAGGGATGTCCACTATCACCACTGCTATTCAACATAGTATTGGAAGTCCTAGCCACAGCAATCAGACAACAAAAAGAAATCAAAGGCATCCAAATTGGCAAAGAAGAAGTCAAACTCTCACTCTTTGCAGATGATATGATACTTTATGTGGAAAATCCCAAAGACTCCACCCCAAAACTGCTAGAACTCATACAGGAATTCAGTCAAGTGGCAGGATATAAAATCAATGCACAGAAGTCAGTGGCATTCCTATACACCAACAACAAGTCAGAAGAAAGAGAAATTAAGGAGTCGATCCCATTTACAATTGCACCCAAAACCATAAGATACCTAGGAATAAATCTAACCAAAGAGGCAAAGGATCTGTACTCAGAAAACTATAAAATACTCATGAAAGTAATTGAGGAAGACACAAAGAAATGGAAAAACGTTCCATGCTCATGGATTGGAAGAACCAGTATTGTGAAGATGTCAATCCTACCTAGAGCAATCTACACATTCAATGCAATCCCCATCAAAATACCATCCACTTTCTTCAAAGAAATGGAACAAAGAATCCTAAAATTTGTATGGAACCAGAAAAGACCCCGCATAGCCAGAGAAATGTTGAAAAAGAAAAGCAAAGCTGGCGGCATCACAATTCCAGACTTCCAGCTCTACTACAAAGCTGTCATCATCAAGACACTATGGTACTGGCACAAAAACAGACACATAGATCAATGGAACAGAATAGAGAGCCCAGAAATGGACCCTCAACTCTATGGTCAACTAATCTTTGACAAAGCAGGAAAGAATGTCCAATGGAAAAAAGACAGTCTCTTCAACAAATGGTGTTGGGAAAATTGGACAGCCACATGCAGAAGAATGAAACTGGACCATTTCCTTACACCACACACAAAAATAGACTCCAAATGGTTGAAAGACCTCAATGTGAGACAGGAGTCCATCCAAATCCTAAAGGAGAACACAGGCATCAACCTCTTCGACCTCAGCCGCAGCAACTTCTTCCTAGAAACATCGCCAAAGGCAAGGGAAGCAAGGGCAAAAATGAACTATTGGGACTTCATCAAGATAAAAAGCTTTTGCAAAGCAAAGGAAACAGTCAGCAAAACCAAAAGACAACTGACAGAATGGGAGAAGATATTTGCAAATGACATATCAGATAAAGGGCTAGTATCCAAAATCTATAAAGAACTTATCAAACTCAACACCAAAAGAACAAAGAATCCAATCAAGAAATGGGCAGAAGACATGAACAGACATTTTTCCAAAGAAGACATCCAAATGGCCAACAGACACATGAAAAAGTGTTCAATATCGCTTGGCATCAGGGAAATCCAAATCAAAACCTCAATGAGATACCACCTCACACCAGTCAGAATGGCTAAAATTAACAAGTCAGGAAATGACAGATGTTGGCGGGAATGCGGAGAAAGGGGAACCCTCCTACAGTGTTGGTGGGAATGCAAGCTGGTGCAGCCACTCTGGAAAACAGTATGGAGGTTCCTCAAAAAGTTGAAAATAGAGCTACCATATGATCCAGCAATTGCACTCCTGGGTATTTACCCCAAAGATACAAAAGTAGGGACCCGAAAGGCTACGTGCACCCTGATGTTTATAGCAGCAATGTCCACAATAGCCAAACTGTGGAAAGAGCCAAGATGTCCATCGACAGATGAATGGATAAAGAAGAAGTGGTATGTATATACAATGGAATATTATGCAGCCATCAAAAGGAATGAGATCTTGCCATTTGCAACGACGTGGATGGAACTGGAGGGTATTATGCTGAGCGAAATAAGTCAAACAGAGAAAGACATGTATCATATGACCTCACTGATATGAGGAATTCTTAATCTCAGGAAACAAACTGAGGGTTGCTGGAGTGGGGGGTGGGGTGGGAGGGATGGGGTGACTGGGTGATGGACACTGGGGAGGGTATGTGTTCTGGTAAGCGCTGTGAATTGTGCAAGACTGTTGAATCTCAGATCTGTACCTCTGAAACAAATAATGCAATATATGTTCAGAAAGAAAAGAAGAAGAAGAAGAATGTAGCAGGAGGGGAAGAATGAAGGGGGGGAAATCGGAGGGGGAGAAGAACCATGAGAGACGATGGACTCTGAAAAACAAACTGAGGGATCTAGAGGGGAGGGGGTTGGGAGGATGGGTTAGCCTGGTGATGGGTATTGAGGAGGGCACGTTCTGCATGGAGCACTGGGTGTTATGCACAAACAATGAATCATGGAACACTATATCTAAAACTAATGATGTAATGTATGGGGATTAACATAACAGTAAAAAAATTTAAAAAAATAAAAAAATAAAAAAAAATAAAGTCCCCCACTATTATTGTACTGTGTCGATGTGTTTCTCTGCTTTTGTTATTCATTGGCTTATATAATTGGTTGCTCCCATGTTAGGGGCATAGATATTTATCATTGTTAGATCTTCTTGTTGGATAGACCCTTTAAGTATGATATAGTGTCCTTCCCCATCTTTTATTACAGTCTTTGGTTTAAAATCTAATTTGTCTGATATAAGAATTGCCATCCCAGCTTTCTTTTGGTGTCCATTAGCATGGTAAATGGTTTTCCACCCCCTCACTTTCAATCTGGGGGTGTCTTTAGGTCTACAATGAGTCTCTTGCAGACAGCATATCGATGGGTCTTGTTTTTTAATCCAATCTGATAGCCTGTGTCTTTTGATTGGGGCATTTATCCCATTTACATTCAGGGTAACTACTGAAAGATAGGAATTTAGTGCCATTGTATTGCCTGTAAGGTGACTGTTACTGTATATTGTTTGTGTTCCTTTCTGGTCTATGTTGCTTTTAGGCTGTCTTTTTGCTGAGAGGACCCCTTTCAATATTTCCTGTAGGGCTGGTTTCGTGTTTGCAAGTTCCTTTAGTTTTTGTTTGTCCTGGAAGCTTTTTATCTCTCCTTCTATTTTCAATGACAGCCCTAGCTCAATACAGTATTCTTGACTGCATATTTTTCTCATTTAGTGCTCTGAAGATATCATGCCAGTCTTTTCTGGCCTGCCAGGTCTCTGTGGATAGGTCTGTTGCTAATTTAATGTTTCTACCATTGTAGGTTACAGATCTCCCGAGCTGCTTTCAGGATTTTCTCTTTGTCTCTGAGACTCATAAGTTTTACTATTAGATGTCAGGGTGTTGACCTAGTTTTATTGATTTTGAGAGGGGTTCTCTGTGTCTCCTGGATTTTGTTGCCTGTTTCCTTCCCCAATTAGGGAAGTTCCCTGCTATATTTTGCTCCGATATGCCTTCTACCCCTCTGTCTCTTTCTTCTTCTTCTGGGATCCCAATTATTCTGATATTGTTTTGTCTTATGGTATCAATTATCTCTCGAATTCTGCCCTCGTGATCCAGTAGTTGTTTATCTCTCTTCTTCTCAGCTTCTTTATTTTCCATCATTTGGTCTTCTATATCACTAATTCTTTCTTCTGCCTCTGTCCTAGCAGTTCGAGCCTCCATTTTTTATTGCACCTCATTAATAGCCTTTTTTATTTTGAAACCCTCCAGAAAGGGTTTCTCTAAAATGGACCGGGAAAGAAACAACAAATGTTGGAGAGGTTGTGGAGAAAGGGGAACCTCTTACACTGTTGGTGGGAATGCAAGTTGGTACAGCCACTTTGGAAACCAGTGTGGAGGTTCCTCAAAAATTTAAAAATAGAGCTACCCTATGACCCAGCAATTGCACTACTGGGTATTTACCCCAAAGACACAGATGTAGTGAAAAGAAGGGCCATATGCACCCCAATGTTCATAGCAACAATGTCCACAATAGCCAAACTGTGGAAAGAGCCAAGATGCCCTTCAACAGATGAATGGATAAAGAAGATGTGGTCCATATATACAATGGAATATTACTCAGCCATCAGAAAAGATGAATACCCAACTTTTGCATCAACATGGATGGGACTGGAGGAGATTATGCTAAGTGAAATAAGTCAAGCAGAGAAAGTCAATTATCATATGGTTTCACTTATTTGTGGAACATAAGGGATAACATGGAGGACACTAGGAAAAGGAAGGGAAAAATGCGGGGGGGAATTGGAGGGAGAGATGAACCATGAGAGACTATGGACCTGAGAAACAAACAGGGTTTTAGAGGGGAGGGGGTAGGGGGGATTTGTTAGCCCGGTGATGGGTATTAAGGAGGGCACGTACTGCATGGAGCACTGGGTGTTATACGAAAACAATGGATCGTGGATCACTATATCAAAAACTAATAATGTATTGTATGGTGACTAACATAACATAATAAAATTTAAAAAAAAAGAAAAAGCTTTTTATGTACTGGTATGTAAAAAGCCCATGTATACTATTAAGGGAAAGATATATGTTGTGCTGTGTAGGGCAGACTAACAATGGAATAACAAAGGTCAAAATCTAAAAAAAAAAAAAAAAAAAGAAAGGGTTTCTCTAATTACTTCCATGCTTTTTTCTAGCCCAGCTAGTATCTTTAAAATTATCATTCTGAACTCCAATTCCAACATCTTACTAATGTCCGTATTGATTAGGTTCCTGGCAGTCAGTACTGCCTCTTGTTCTTTTTGTTGAGGTGATTTTTTCCATCTTATCATTTTGTCCAGAAGAGAATAGATGAATGAGAGAACAAAATGCTAACAGGGTAACAACGTCCCCAGAAAAATATACACTAAAGAAATCAGAAGAGACCTGAAACCGGGGGGAAAAAAAGGGAAAGAAAGAAAAAAGAAAAAAAAAAGAGAAAGAAAAAGATAAAAACAAACAAAGAAACAAACAAAAAAACAGAATATGATCAAATATGATCAGGTTGGTGCATAGATCAGTGCCACACACTAGATTTTGGGCATATTTTGGTCTGTTAGAAGAAAGTGCCTCCCAATATTTTAAAGAAAGAAAAACTTATATATGTATAAAAATAAGGGTAAATACGATGAAGGGATGAAATATGACTGTAAGGATGAAAACTGTAAAAGATTTTATAAAAGGAATTGATAAGAAGATGGTTGAAAAAAGAAAGAAGAGGATTTAAAAAAGAAAAAGGGAGAGAATGTGATCAGGCAGGAGAATAGAACAAAGACATACACTAGAGATTTCAGGGATATTTTGGTCTGTTAGAAGAAACTGTATCCCAAAATTTTAAAGAGAGAACAACTTATATATTTATACCAAAAATAAGGATAACTACTATGAAGGGATAGAATATGACTCTAAAAATGAAAAATAGAAAATATTTTTTTTAAAAAGGGATTTATAAGATGTTGTTTGCAGAAGGGAAAAGAAAAAGAAAAAAAAAAGGAAAAGTTTAAAAAAAATTAACTTTGAAAGACTAAGGAATCATGGGAAAAAAGCCGTGGATTCTATGTGCAGTATTCCCCTAGCTCTGGAGTTCTGCAGTTCTCATTGATCGGTAACGTTGGTCTTGGCTGGCTGTTCTTGCTGATCTTCTGGGGGAGGGGCCTGTTGCCATGGTTCCCAAATGTCTTTGCTGGAGATGGAATTGCCCCGCCCTTTCTGGTCCAGGCTAAGTAATCCCCTCGGGTTTGGTCTCGGGAGCTTTTGTTCCCTGCAAGCTTTCTGTACAGCTTTGGAGGATGAGAGTGAAAATGGCGGCCTCCCAATCTCTGACCTGGAGGAGCCGAGAACTCGGGGCCCCACTCCTCAGTGAGCCCCCAGAGAAAAGCAGTCAATCATTCCCGTCTCCCCAGTCTCCGGCCACACTCCGTGCTCACCCGGCCTATGACCCAGTGTTTCTATCTCTGGTACCCGACCCCATGTGGAGTCTCCAAACCCAGCAGAGTCTTGCAGTGTGCTCCTGCACTGCTCCTCCCAGGGGAGGAAGGGGAGTCTCCCCGGATCTGCCCTTGTTGAGTCCCTGCTGGAGGAGCAGTGACCCGACTCTGCCACGGATCACGGTTTATGACAATCCTGAGCTGAGAGCCCGCTCCTTGGCTCCGTCTCTGCAGCCGGCTTCCCTGCTCTGATACCTGGGAGCTCTGCCACACTCAGGCACCCCTGGTCTTTCTGTGACCCCAAGGGTCCTGACACCACACTGTCCCAGTGTGGGTTCCACCCCCCGCTTAGCCACTGGAGCGACGACCCTCAGCAGAGCTGACTTCTAAAATTTCCAATTTTGTTCTCCGCTGCTCTATCACTTGCCAGTAGCAGCTGCTGGAGGCCCCCTCCCCCGCCGTCTATCTTACCGAATATCGCCTTGGATTCACTTCTCCACACATCCTACCTTCCAGAAAGTGGTTGCTTTTCTGTTCAGAGGGTTGCTGCTATTGTTTTCTTCAATCTCCTGTTGAGTTTGTAGGTTTTCAGAATGGTTTGATCCCTATCTAGCTGAATTCCTGGGACCAGATGAAATTTAGGTCTCCTACTTCTCCACCATCTTGCTCCTCCCCTCTTGTTTCTCATTTTTAACTCTATGTTCTTTCCTTTCTACTCAAAGAGTCCCCATTATTATTTCTTGTAGTGCTGGTTTAGTGTTCATTAACTCCCTTAGTTTTTGTTTGTCTGGGAAACTCTTTATATCTACTTCCATTCTGAATGATAGCCTTGCTAGAGTATTCCTGGTTGCAGATTTTTTTTTTTTTTTTCATTTCAACACTTTGAAAACATCATTTCACTCCCTTCTGGCTTGCAAAGTTTCTACTGAAGAATTTGCTGAAAGCCTTATGGGGTTTCCCTTGTATGTGACTGTCTTCTTTAGCTGCTTAAAATTTTTTTTTTTAATCACTACTTTTTGTCATTTTAATTACTGTGTGTCTTCGTATGGACCTCCTTGGGTTGGTTTTATTGGGGAAATTCTCTGCCTCCTGAATCTGGATACATATGGTTCTTTCACCAAAGCAGGGACACTTCTAGCTGTTATTTCTTCAAATAAATTTCCTCCCCCTTCTCTCTTCTTCTGGGATCTCTATAATGTGAATACTGTTACCCTTGATGGAGTCACTGATTTCTCCAAGTCTATTCTCATTCTTTTTTTTTTAAGATTTTATTTATTTATTTGACAGAGAGAGACACAGCGAGAGAGGGAACACAAGCAGGGGGAGTAGAAGAGGGAGAAGCAGGTTTCCTGCAGAGCAGGGAGCCTGATGTGGGGCTCGATCCCAGGACCCTGGGATCATGACCTGAGCCGAAGGCAGACACTTAACGACTGAGCCACCCAGGTGCCCGTCTATTCTCATTCTTAATAACTTTTTTTCTCTCATCTTTTCAGCTCAATTACTTCCCATTACTCTGTCTTCCAGCTCATTAATTCATTCTTCGGCTTCCTGGAGCTTGCTACTTATTCCATCAAGTGTATTTTTTATTTCAATCAGGCAGAGGGAGAGGGAGAAGCAGGCTCCCCGCTGAGAAAGGAACCTGATGTGGGACTCGATCCCAGGACCCCAGGATCATGACCTGAGCTGAAGGCAGATGCTTAACTGACTGAGCCACCCAGATGCTCCTAATTAGTTGTTTAAAAAAAAAAAACAAACTCTTTGTTAAGGTTTTCACTGATGTCCTCCACTCTTTTCTCACATCCAGTGAGTATCTTTATGATCACTACTTTAAATTCTCTGTCAGGCATATTAC
Source organism: Halichoerus grypus (assembly GCF_964656455.1). Lineage (NCBI taxonomy): Eukaryota > Metazoa > Chordata > Mammalia > Carnivora > Phocidae > Halichoerus > Halichoerus grypus. The sequence goes on along the minus strand of NC_135719.1, from coordinate 31,217,604 downwards.
TAGTTTGCTTAAGTCTCTTGCTGTAGTTTTATCCTGTTCTTTCATTTAGAACATATTCCTCTGTCTCCTTATTTTATTTAACTTTCTGTGCCTGTTTCTGTGTGTTAGGAAAGTCAGCTATATCTCCTGCTCTTGAAGTTAATGAAGAAGAGTTCCTGTAGTACCCTGCAATGCAGTGTACCCTGTTCCCCAGGACCTAGTGCTTCTGGGAGCATTATATGTATGTTGCATGTGCCCTGCTCTTGTGTCTTGGACACTTTTTTTTCTTCAGCCAAGTCATCTGCAGAGGCTCTCTTCGCCTGTTGTGGGTTTGGCCCCTGGCCAGGTGAGGTGTGTTTTAACAAGTTGTGCACTGGTCTGTTTACAAAATGAGACCTGTTACCATCGCTGCTAGAACCAAGGCCCTGAGTTAAGGGACGCACTGTTGGAGTGATGTGCTCTGGTCTCCTGTGTGAGGGGATTCATAGTGCAGGGACTGAGTCAAGCATGACTGGACAGGGCTGAAGTGTGGAGGGGGGATGTGGTTTGGTGTAAGCAAGTTAGGTAGTGAGTGTCAGTGCAGTGCTCGTTCCCACAGGTAGCCATGTGTTTATGCTGGGGGTTGAGGGAGGGAAGTGGCACCTGGCAGATCCTTTTCTCCTGGAGGAGTATCCCTGTGATCCTTGCCTCTCTGTGACAGGCTCTGACATGAATATATAACTCTTCCCTCTATATGCCAGAGGCATTTTTCAAATTGCTGCTTCTATGCTGTATCTCCACTGGCTGTTAGTCATGAGTGGGGGGAGTTTATGAGTGGGGATTCAACTTCCTAATACCTTCCAAGCTCTCCCAAAGCCAAGCCTGCTGATTTTTAAAATTCCAGGTTTTATTAGGAACTCACAAAATTCTACAAAATTCAACCCTTCTCACTTTCAAAAGCCAAATGTTATGGGGAATTATCTTCCCTGTGTGGGCTCCCCAGTGTATATAGTGTAATAGTCTGTTTTTTGGCTTTTCTTTGCGACCCCAGCTCACCCTGACCACAGACAGCCATGGTCCCCTTCCCTCCCAAACTATGTCTTCACCCTTCCTACCTTCTTTGATATGGCATCTTCTCTACCTTTAGTTGTACAGTTTGTTCTTCCAGGCTTTGGGTCATTTTCTGAGTTATTTATGCTGATGTGTGTTATTGAGTTGTATCCATGGGTTAAGGTGACTTTAGGGTCCTCCTACTCCACCATCTTCCCTGCCTCCTTGGTACATTTAATTTTTTCAAAGCAGCTATATTTCATCTACATGTCATATCAAAAGACCTTGAAACATGATTCACAGCATTTTTAAAAATATAGTCCTTATTCCCCTCCAGAACCCAGAAATAGTGGTTACTGGATTCATTTATTTGTTAAAATGTTAGTTAAATGCATTTTTCCTAAAATTTTATTGATCTTTCCTTGGGAGGGTAACATCGGAAAATAGTACTCTCTCCCTCTGTAAATATACTCTTTCTCAGCAGTCATTGACTTTAGCATCTGACCTGAAGGTAGCCTCCTGTGGCCATGTGAAGATAACAGACAACCCCTTCAGAGTTCTCATCAAGTCTGTGGTTGTCACATTGACTTCTGGCCTGGTTGGCATTCAAGCACAGCTAGGCTTCCCCACTCATGTCAGGAAGTTCTTATTCACACAACCAAATGTTCAAGTCAATCAATTTTTGGTTGACTTTAAAGCACTTGCATTTGTTTTGCAGGAGTTGCAGCAGATGGTCCTGATCTGTCTTTAACAGGGAGATATGGTCCCAAACACTGAAAGCCTGCCTCTCCTTAAGCCACCATGGGCTGGGCAGGGATGGGGCAATCAGCACATGTCAACTTCCCTCATAAGAACCTAAGCAGCCACCTGCTACTTTGTCCAATCTAGTGCTTATTATAACCATAAAACCAACCAAAACCTGTGCCAAGCTTTGGGATGAATGCCAATGGTTTTAGAAGTTCTTACTTAGTCATAAATGAATCTTCTTTCAGGTACTAGTAACATAACCCCACATTAAGCCTCCATCAGCCCATGATCACAAAACAAGGCCATCTTGGTAGCTCAAATTTGGTTGGCCTCAAGGTTTTCCCCATTATTCCAAGTCCTGAAAGGGACCTCATGCTAGCCCTCACATGAGCTGCACTTGCCCTGGTGTTTAACTATAGCTCTCACGTGTCCACACACCTGCCTGAAGGGGACTCGCTTTGGCCTTGTCACCTCACCCCTACTTATTATGTGAAAACACCCACACTCAGCTTGTGGTCTTAGGATGCTCCTGATGCCAGGCAATCACTTGGTTCTGTGCAGAAGTGAGGAGAGTAAGTTCTTCTCCATTGTTGTGTTACCTTCAGTTCCTAATCATTTCTACTTACAGCAGAGACATTCAACTTCTGCCTGTTCAGCTCTACCAAGTCTTCCATGAAAAATAGCTCTATCCATTTCCTGCCTCCCTCCTCCAGCTATGGAAACTCAAATCCAGCTTCCACCTTCTGTCACAACCAGAACTCTTTCATAATGAGAGAATAAAAACTTTCATGCATAGCATGAAACAAACACTTAGGGTTCAATAGTTTAAGGGACAGTCAGAGGAACCTAGAGATATCTTTCATTCATAACTTTTGGGCTCCAATTCAGCCAGATAAAATTTCCCTTTTATAAGTATAACAAGATGGGAATTATAGAGGGCATGTGATATGATGAGCACTGGGTGTTATATTCAACTAATGAATCATTGAACATTATATAAAAAAACTAATGATGTACTATACCTTGGCTAATTGAATTTAAATAAAAAAATTAAAATAACATCAATGAATCATGGAACACTACATCAAAAACTAATGATGTAATTATGGTGATTAACATAACATAATAAAATTTTAAAAATGCAAAAAAAAATTAAAATAACAATATTTTATTATAAAAATAGTTTGTATTCATACTAGAAGAAAGGTCTAAAGAAGGAATTAACATTGCTTGACTCTCATCTCACAGAGATAAACAAATTGGTGCTTTAATATACCTTTCATATGTAGACAGAATCAGACTCACATCTTGTTCTGCAGGCATATTCCTTCTGGAGTGTTTTCATGCTGTCTGCATCACTTTCCTAAACCTCCTCATATTAATATGGTAAAGTGTGCTTACTCTTGCACTGAACAGACTTTATTGTCTTTACTGCAGAGTTGCAACTGGGAAAGTAGTTGCTCAGGCATTATGACTATCTCATGAAAACTTAGTAAGCAACTGCCACAAAGAAAATCCTCAGTAAACATTAGCTATTGTTATTTAGCCACAAACTGACCTGTGATCCATAAGATAGTTTAAAGAGTGGTTAAACCTTAAGATGTGGAGAGTATCCAGGCATCTTTGTCCTCCAGTACTCGTTGATTATCATCTAATTTTTTAACGCTTTGAGTAGCCCCCTTGTCTTATAAATGACATTCTCTCATCATCCTCTTCTCTCCATATGGGACAGGGACTGGTTTTTTGGATGTTCAGCCCAGGCAGAACATTGTGACTCTGTGCTATGTGGCTTGTTTTCTGTGCTAAAGCTTCTTTTGGTGGAAGGATGCTAACTTTGGGGGTACAATGACTACCTTGAGTGAGAATGACACAATGTATATAGCAGAAGCTACTACAGCTCACTCATTTCAAAATCAAGATCAGTCGATGGGATTAGGAGCAAAGTTTAGAGCAAATCTATGTTCTCTACCTTGGAGGATGGCTGTGTTGTCTAAGTCATACATCCAAAAGTCCTCTTCACATTTGAAATCAGGTTCACACTCTTAAATACACAAGGCCTTCATAAGCTGGTTCTCACGATTCATTTCTCCAGCCTAATCAAATGGTAGTGTGCTGTCTCCACCTGGAGAAAAGTGACTTCTTGGACTTGCTGTACTCTCTCACACCTCCATGCCTTTTCAAGTGCTGTTTCCTCTGCTTGAAGTCTCCTGCTATCACCACTCCTCTCCTTCGTAACTTGTTTCAAATTTTCTTAGCCCCAGGAAACTTCACCCCATCTTATGTTCTTCTGGCTCTTATCTCCCTCTCTGTTCCCCCTCTGTACATGCTGCTATTACAGAGTGCCTGATTTCATCCCATGTTCCTCTATAGACCTCATGCTCCTGAAAGGTGAAACTGATATCTTTTAAATTTTGTATCCCCCGTATTGAAAAGCATGTCTAGTATATAGTAGAGGATTAATAAATACTTTGCATGGGGGCGGAGCCAGATGACAGAGGAGTAGGAGACCTGGATTTTGTCTGGTCTCAGGAATTCAGCTGGATAGGGATCAAACCATTCTGAACACCTACGAACTCAACAGGAGATTGAAGAAAAGAATAGCAACAACTCTCTGAACAGAAAAGCGACCACTTTCTGGAAGGTAGGACGTACGGAGAAGTGAATCTGAGGTGATATTCGGGAGGATAGATGGCGGGGAGGGGACCTCCGGCAGTCACTTCTGGCAAGTGATAAAGAGCAGAGCTCAAAATTGGAACTTTTAGAAGTCGGCTCCACTGAGGGACGTCACTCCAGTGGCTAAGCGGGGGGTGGAACCCTTGCGGGACAGTGTGGTCTCAGGACCCTCGGGGTCACAGAAAGACCGGAGGTGCCTGAGTGCAGCAGAGCTCCCAGTTATCGGAGCGGGGAAGCCAGCTGCAGAGACAGAGCTGAGGCCCAGGCTCTCAGCTCGGAGTTGCCATAAACCGTGATCCTCAGTGCAGTCGGGCCACTGCTCCTCCAGCAGGGACCCAGCAAGCGGCAGATCCGGGGAGACTCCCCTTCTTCCCCCAGGAGGAGTGGCGTGGGAGTGCACTGCAGGGATCTGCTGGGTTTGGAGACTCCACACGAGGTCGGGTGCCAGAGATAGAAATGCTCAGTCACAGGCCGGGTGAGCACGAAGTGCAGCCAGAGACCAGGAAGACGGGAGTGATTGACTGCTTTTCTCTGGGTGCGAACTGAGGAGTGGGGCCCCAGGTTCTTGGCTCCTCTGGGACGGAGATTGGGAGGCCGCCATTTTCACTCTCACCCTCCAAAGCCGAAGGGAAAGCTTGAAGGGAACAAAACTCCCGAGAGCAAACCCAAGGGGATTACTTAGCCCGGACTGGGCAAGGGTGGGGCAATTCCACCTCCGGCAAAGACATTTGGGAACCATGGCAACAGTCCCTGCTCCCAGAAGATCAGCAAGAACAGCCAGTCAAGACCAAGATTACCGATCAATGAGAACGGCAGAACTCCAGAGCTAGGGGAATACTGCACATGGAATCCATGGCTTTTTTACCATGATTCTTTAGTCTTTCAAAGTTAATTTTTTATTAACTGTCTTTTTTTTTTTTGGAATTTATCTTTTTCCCTTTTTCAACCAACATCTTACTAATCCCTTTTTTAAAAAACATTTTTATTTTTCATTTTTAGAGTCATATTCTATCCCTTCATAGTAGTTACCCTTATTTTTGGCATGTATATATAAGTTGTTCTCTCTTTAAATTTTTGAGATAGTTTCTTCTAACAGATCAAAAATATACCCTAAATCTCTAGTGTATGGCTTTGTTCTAGTCTCCTGCCTGATCACATTCTCTCCCTTTTCTCTCTCTCTCTCTCTTTTTTTTTAAATCCTCTTCTTTCTTTTTTCAAACAACTTCTTATCAATTCCTTTTATAAAATTTTTTATAATTCTCATCTTTACAGTCATATTCCAATCCCTTCATCATATCAAGCCCAGGGCCAGATGGCTTCCCAGGGGAATTCTACCAAACATTTCACAAAGAATTAATACCTATTCTTCTGAAACTGTTCCAAAAAATAGAAATGGAAGGAAAACTTCCAAACTCGCTTTATGAGGCCACCATTACCTTGATCCCAAAACCAGACAAAGACCCCATCCAAAAGGAGAATTACAGACCAATATCCTTGATGAACATGGATGCAAAAATTCTCACCAAAGTACCACCCAATAAGATCCAACAGTACATTAAAAGGATTATTCACCATGACCAACTGAGATTTATCCCTGGGCTGCAAGGTTTGTTCAACATCTGCAAATCAATCAACGTGATACAATACATTAACAAAAGAAAGAACAAAAACCATATGATCCTCTCAATAGATGCAGAAAATGCATTTGACAAAGTACAGCATCCTTTCTTGATCAAAACTCTTCAGAGTATAGGCATAGAGGGTACATACCTCAATATCATAAAAGCCATCTATGAAAAACCTACAGTAAATATCATTCTCAATGGGGAAAAACTGAGAGCTTTCCCCATAAGGTCAGGAATGCAACAGGGATGTCCACTATCACCACTGCTATTCAACATAGTATTAGAAGTCCTAGGCACAGCAATCAGACAACAAAAAGAAATCAAAGGCAGGGGCGCCTGGGTGGCTCAGTCATTAAGCGTCTGCCTTCGGCTCAGGTCATAATCCCAGGGTCCTGGGATCGAGCCCCGCATCGGGCTCCCTGCTCGGTGGGAAGCCTGCTTGTCCCTCTCCCACTACCCCTGCTTGTGTTCCTTTTCTCGCTGTCTCTCTGTCAAATAAATAAATAAAATCTTTAAAAAAAAAAAAAAAAGAAATCAAAGGCATCCAAATCGGCAAAGAAGTCAAACTCTCACTCTTCGCAGATGATATGACACTTTATGTGGAAAACCCAAAAGACTCCACCCCAAAACTGCTAGAACTCATACAGGAATTCAGTCAAGTGGCAGGATATAAAATCAATGCGCAGAAATCAGTGGCATTCCTATACACCAACACTAAGACCGAAGAAAGAGAAATTAAGGAGTTGATCCCATTTACAACTGCACCCAAAATCATAAGATACCTAGGAACAAATCTAACCAAAGAGGCAAAGGATCTGTACTCAGAAAACTATAAAATACTCATGAAAGAAATTGAGGAAGACACAAAGAAATGGAAAAACGTTCCATGCTCATGGATTGGAAGAACAAATATTGTGAAGATGTCAATGCTAACTAGAGCAATCTACACATTCAATGCCATCCCCATCAAAATACCATCCACTTTTTTCATAGAAATGGAACAAATAATCCTAAAATTTGTATGGAACCAGAAAAGACTCCGAATAGCCAGAGGAATGTTCAGAAAGAAAAGCAAAGCTGGTGGCATCACAATTCTGGACTTAAAGCTCTATTACAAAGCTGTCATCATCAAGACAGTATGGTACTGGCACAAAAACAGACACATAGATCAATGGAACAGAATCAAGAGCCCAGAAATGGACCCTCAACTCTATGGTCAACTCATCTTTGACCAAGCAGGAAAGAATGTCCAATGGAAAAAAGACAGTCTCTTCAACAAATGGTGTTAGGAAAATTGGACAGCCACATGCAGAAGAATGAAACTGGACCATTTCCTTACACCACACACAAAAATAGACTCCAAATGGTTGAAAGACCTCAATGTGAGACAGGAGTCCATCAAAATCCTAAAGGAGAACACAGGCAGCAACCTCTTCGACCTCAGGCACAGCAACTTCTTCCTAGAAACATCACCAAAGGCAAGGGAAGCAAGGGCAAAAATGAACTATTGGGACTTCATCAAGATAAAACGCTTTTGCACAGCAAAAGAAACAGTCAACAAAACCAAAAGACAACCAACTGAATGGGAGAAGATATTTGCAAATGACATATCAGAAAAGGGTTAGTATCCAAAATATATAAAGAACTTATCAAACTCAACACCCAAAGAACAAATGATCCAATCAAGAAATGGGCAGAAGACATGAACAGACATTTTTGCAAAGAAGACATCCAAATGGCCAACAGACACATGAAAACATGCTCAGCATCGCTCGGCATCAGTGAAATCCAAATCAAAACCTCGATGAGCTATCACCTCACACCAGTCAGAATGGCTAAAATTAACAAGTCAGGAAACAACAGATGTTGGCGGGGATGCGGAGAAAGGAGAACCCTCCTACGCTGTTGGTGGGAATGCAAGCTGGTACAGCCACTCTGGAAAACAGTATGGAGGTTCCTCAAAAAGTTGAAAATAGAGCTACCATATGACCCAGCAATCACACTACTGGGTATTTACCCCAAAGATACAAATGTAGGGATCCGAAGGGGTACATGCACCCCAATGTTTATAGCAGCAATGTCCACAATAGCCAAACTGTGGAAAGAGCCAAGATGTCCATCAACAGATGAATGGATAAAGAAAAGGTGGTATATATATATACAATGGAATATGATGCAGCCATCAAAAGGAATGAGATCTTGCCATTTGTAACGGCATGGATGGAATTTGAGGATATTATGCTGAGTGAAATAAGTCAATCAGAGAAAGACATGTATCATATGACCTCTCTGATATGAGGAATTCTTAATCTCAGGAATCAAACTGAGGGTTGTTGGAGTGGTGTGGGGTAGGGTGGATGGGGTGGCTGGGTGATAGACATTGGGGAGGGTATCTGCTATGTTGAGCACTGTGAATTGTGTAAGACTGTTGAATCACAGACCTGTACCTCTGGAACAAATAATACATTATATGTTAAAAAAAAAAAAAAGAAGAAGGTGATAGTGGGAGGGGAAGAATGAAGGGGGGGAAATCGGAGGGGGAGATGAACCATGAGAGACTATGGACTCTGAGAAACAAACTGAAGGTTCTAGAGGGGAGGGGGGTGGGGGAATGGGTTAGCCTGGTGATGGGTATTAAAGAGGGCATGTTCTGCATGGGGTACTGGGTGTTATATGCAAACAATGAATCATGGAACACTACATCAAAAACTAATGATGTAATGTATGGTGATTAACATAACATAATAATAATAATAATAATAAAAGACTTAGGGTATCAAAATGGGAAAAAAGAAAGACCTAGGGTGCCTGGGTGGTTCAATCGGTAGAGCATCTGACTCTTGATCTCTTGGCTGTGAGTTTGAGCCCCACATTGGGTGTGAGGCCTACATAAAATAAAATAAAATAATAAAATAAAATAAAATAGAATAAAAATAAACACAAAACCCATGTATATGCTAGCTACAAGAGACTCTTTTTAGACCCAAAGTTTCCTCCAGATTGAAGGTGAAGGGATGGAGAGTGATCTATCATGCTAGTGGATATAATAAGAAAGCCAGAGTAGCCATATTTATATCAGAAAATAGAGATTTTAAACCAAAGACTCTAATAAGAGATGAAGAAGGGCACTATATCAGAATAAAGGGGACTATTCAACAAGAATATCTAACAGCTGTAAGTATTTATGCCCCCAACTTGGGAGCACCAAATATATAAATCAAATAATAAAAACATAAAGAAACTCATTGAGGGGTTCCTGGGTGGCTCAGTCGGTTAAGCATCCGACTCTTGGTTTTGGCTCAGGTCATAATCTCAGGCTTCTGAGATCAAGTCCTAGATCAGGCTCCACAGTCAGTGAGAAGTCTGCTTGAGATTCTTTCCCACAACTTCTCCCTCCCCCTCTGCTACTCCCACCACTCACGCTCTCTCTAACTCTCTCTGTAAAATACATTAAAAAATGAAATCTTTAAAAAAAGAACTCAATGATAATAATACAATAATAGTAGGGAATTTTAACACCCCACTTGCAGCAATGGACTGATCATCTAAACAGAAAATGAACAAGGAAACAATGACTTTGAATGACACACTGGACCAGATGAACTTAACAGATATATTCAGAACATTTCAATCTAAGGCAGCAGAATACACACCCTTCTCAAGTGCATATGGAACATCCTCCAGAATAGATCACATACTGGGTCACAAATCAACTCTCAGCAAATACAAAAAGATTGAGATCATACCATCCATATTTTTAGACCACAATGCTGTTAACTTGAAGTCAACCACAATAAAAAATTTGGAAAGACAACAAATACATGGAGGTTAAAGAATATCCTACTAAAGAATGAATGAGTTAACCAGGAAGTTAAAGAGGAAATTAAAAAAATACATGGAAGCTAATGAAAATGAAAACACTACAATCCAGAACTTTGGGATGCAGCAAAGGTAATCCTAAGAGGGAAGTATATTACAATACAGGCCTACCTCAAGAAGCAACAAATGTCTCAAATATGAACTTACACATAAAGGATCTAGAAAAGGAACAGCAAATAAAGCCTAAAGCCAGCAGAAGGGCAATAATAAAGATTAGAAATAAATGATATAGAAACTAAAAAGAGAAACTAAAAAGAAAAGAAAAGAAAAAAAAACAATAAAACAGATCAATGAAAGCAGGAGCTGGATCTTTGAAAGAATTAACAAAATTGATAAACTTCTAGTCAGAATTCTGAAAAAGAAAAGAGAAAGGACACAGATAAATAAAATCACAAATGAGAGAGGAGAAATAACAACCAACACCCAAGAAATACAATTTTAAGAGAATATTATGAAAAACTATATGCCAACAAATTGGACCACCTGGAAGAAATGGATACATTCCTAGAAACATGCAAACTACCAAAACTGAAACAGGAAGAAATAGAAAATTTGAACAGACTGATAACCAGCAAAGAAATTGAATCAGTAATCAAAAATCTTCCAACAAACAAAAACCCACAGCCAGATGGCTTCCCAGGGGACTTCTACCAGACATTTAAAGAAGAGTTAATACCTATTCTACTCAAACTGTTCCAAAAAAAAAAAAGGAAAAAGAAAGAAAGAAATAGAAGGAAAGCTTCCAAACTCATTCTACAAGGCCAGCATTACCCTGATTCTAAAACCAGACAAAGATTCCACTAAAAAAGAGAACTACAGACCAATATTCCTGATGAACATGGATGCAAAAAATCTCAAGAAAATACTAGCAAATCAAGTCCAACAGTTCATTATAAGAATCGTTCACCACAATCAAGTGGGATATTTTTTTCCTGGGATGCAGGGGTGGTGTAATATTCGCAAATCAATCAACATGATACACCATATTAATAAAAGAAAGAATAAGAACCATGTGATACTCTCAGTAGATGCAAAAACAGCATTTCACCAAGTACAACATCCATTCAGGATAAAAACTCTCAACAAAGTAGGTTTAGAGGGAACATACTTCAGCATCATAAGGGGCACCTGTACCTCAATGTTCTTACCAGCAATGTTCACATGTTCACAATAGACAAAATGTGGGAGAAGCTGAGATGTCCTCAACAGATGAATGGATAATGAAGATGTGGTATATATATATATCTTCTCCCTCATTCACCCTAGCTTTTAGAGCATCCAATTTAGACTGCATCTCAGTTATAGCATTTTTAAGTTTGGCCTTATTAGATCGACCTCGAGAGAGAGAGAGAGAGAGAGAAGGGGAAGGGGAAAACTAAATGGGAAGAAATCAGAGAGGGAGACAAACCATGAGAAACTCGTGACTCTGGGAAACAAACTGAAGGTTGCAGAAGGGGAGGTGAGTGGGGAGAAAGGGTAACTGGGTGATGGACATTAAGGAAGCACACGATGTGATGAACATTGGGTGTTATACGCAATTGATGAATCATTGAACACTACATCTGAAACTAACAATGTCCTATATTTAGCTAATTGAATTTAAATTAAAAAAATGAAAAGAATTAGTAATTATGAGTGGCTCTTTATTCATAAACACAGCATGTCACTTCTGTGTCCTCGGATTTTCTCACTTAGAGTTCTATGCCCCATCATTCACTCACAAATTAATAAATAGTTATGTATGACAATAAATACTCTATGCCAGTCAGTTAATCATGTTGCTCAAATATTTTATACCATTCTTAATTTTTGACTGCTGTTGTAATTATTTCTAAAGATATAGAAACTGGAAAAAAAGTGTTTCTGCCTTCATCTAACTAGCAATTTAGTACTTGCTATGGAAAGATAAAAGACAAATAATAAAAATTATAGTTATAATTTGAATTTGTTGTTGGTACTAGAAAAAAATGTACCAGAAAAAGAAATATCAGTAAAAATGGGTGTGGAAAATATTACTTTGATATTTACAAGCCAGGGAAGGCCTCTCAGAGGAGGCAATGTTAAAGCAAAATCTTGAAAGATGTTTCATTACAGAGAAATTAAAATTTTCCACGATTTCCTTGCATGTGCTATGATGTGATTTTGTTCATTTTTTATTTTTTTATTTTTTTATTATGTTCACTTAGCCAACATATAGCACATCATTAGTTTTTGATGTAGTGTCCAACACTTCATTACTTGCATATAATATCCAGTGCTCATCACATCAGGTGCCCTCCTTAATATCCCTCACCTGGTTACCCCTGTCCCCTACCCCCTCCCTTCTGTAACCCTCAGTTTGTTTCCCAGAGTCCAGAAAGTCTCTCACAGTTTGTCTCATCTCTGATTTTTTCCCATTCAGTTTTCCTTCCCTTCCACTGTGGTCCTCCGTGCTATTCCTTATATTCCACATATGAGTAAAACCATAGGATAATTGTCTTTCTTTGATTGACTTATTTCACTTAGCATAATCCAATCCAGTTCCATCCATGTCGATGCAGATGGTAGGTATTCATCCTTTTTGATGGCTGAGTAATATTCCATTGTTTACATGAACCACATCTTTATCCATTCATCTGTTGAAGGGCATCTTGGCTCATTCCACAGTTTGGCTATTGTGGACATTGCTGCTATGAACATTGGGGTGCATTTGCCCCTTCTTTTCACTACATCTGTATCTTTGGGGTAAATACCCAGTAGTGCAATTGCTGGGTCTTGGGGATGCTCTACTTTTAATGTCTTGAGGAACCTCCATATTGTTTTCCAGAGTGACTGTACCAGCTTGCAATCCCACCAAAAATGTAAGAGGGTTCACCTTTCTCCACATCCTTGCCAACATTTGTTGCTTCCCGTCTTGTTAATTTTTGCCATTCTAACTGGTGTAAGGTGACATCTCATTGTGGTTTTGATTTGTATCTCCCTGAGGCCTAGTGATGTTGAACATTTTTTCATGTATCTGATAGCCATTTGTATGTCTCCTTCGGAGAAGTGTCTCTTCATGTCTTCTGCCCATTTATTGACTGGATTATTTGTTTTTTTGGGTGTTGAGTTTGAGAATTTCTTTATAAATCTTGGACACTAGCCCTTTATCAGTAATGTCATTTGCAAATATCTTCTCCCATTCTGTGGGTTGCCTCTTAGTTTTATTGACCATTTCCTTTGCTGTGCAGAAGCTTTTTATCTTGATGAAGTCACAATAGTTCATTTTTGCTTTTGTGTCCCCTGCCTTTGAAGATGTGTGTAGCAAGAAGTTGCTGAGGCCAAGGTCGAAGAGGTTGCTGCCTGTGTTCTCCTCTAGGATTGTGATGGATTCCTGTCTCACATTTAAGTCTTTCATCCATTTTGAGTCCATTTTTGTGTGTGGTGTAAGAGAATGGCCCAGTTTCATTTTTCTGCATGTGGCTATCCAATTGTCCCAGCACGGATTATTGAAGAGACTGTCTTTTTTCCATTGGATATTTTTCCTGATTTGTCGAATATTAGTTGACCATAGAGTTGAGGGTCCATTTCTGGGCTCTCTATTCTGTTCCATTGATCTATATGTCTGTTTTTGTGCCAGTACCATGCGGTCCTGATGATCACAACTTTCTAATATAGCTTGAAGTCAGGCATTGTGTTGTCCCCAGCATTGGTTTTCTTTTTCAACATTTGCCTGGCTATTCAGGGTCTTTTCTGGTTCCATACAAATTTTTGGATTGTTTGTTCCAGGTCTGTGAAGAAAGTGGATCATTTTTGATAGGGATTGCATTGAAAGTGTAGATTGCTCTGGGCAGCATAGACATTTTAACAATGTTTATTCTTCTAATCCATGAGCATGGAATGTTTTTCCATCTCTTTGTGTCTTCCTCAATCTCTTTCATGAGTGTTCTGTAGTTTCTAGAGTACATATCCTTTACCTCTTTGGTTAAGTTTATTCCTAGGTATCTTATGGTTTTTGGTGGAATTGTAAATGGGATCGATTCCTTCATTTCTCTTTCTTCAGTCTCATTGTTAGTGTATAGAAATGCAACTGATGGGTGCCTGGGTGGCTCAGATGGTTAAGCGTCTGCCTTCGGCTCAGGTCATGATCCCAGGGTCCTGGGATCGAGTCCCGCATCAGGCTCCCTGCTCCTTGGGAGCCTGCTTCTCCCTCTGCTTCTCTCTCTCTCTCTCTCTGTCTTTCATGAATAAATAAATAAAATCTTTAAAAAAAAAAAAAAGAAATGCAACTGATTTCTGCGCATTGACTTTTTATCCTGCCACGTTGCTGAATTGCTGTATGAGTTCTAGTAATTTGGGGGTGGAGTCTATTGGATTTTCCACATAAAGTATCCTACCATCTGCAAAGAGTGAGAGTTTGACTTCTTTGCCAATTCGGATACCTTTTAATCCTTTTTGTTGTCCGATTGCTGCGGCTAGGACTTCTAGCACTATGTTGAACAATAGTGGTGAGAGTGGGCATCCCTGTCATATTCCTGACCTTAAGGGAAAAGCTGAGAGCTTTTCCCCATTGAGAATGATAGTCACTGTGGGGTTTTCATAGATGGCTTTTATGATATTGAGGTATTTTTCTTCTATCACTACACTGTGGAGAGTTTTAAAAGGAAAGGATAGTGTATTTTGTCAAATGCTTTTTCTACATCAACTGAGAGGATCACATGGTTTTTATCTTTTCTTTCACTGTTGTGCTCTATCACATTGATTGACTTGCAGATGTTGAACCACCCTTGCATGCTAGGAATAAATCCCAATTGGTCGTGGTGGATAATCCTTTTAATGTACTGTTGGGTCCTATTGGCTAGGATCTTGTTGAGTATTTTGGCATCCTAGTTCATCAGGGATATTGGTCTGTAATTCTCCTTTTTGATGGGGCCTTTGCCTGGTTTAGGGATCAGGGTAATGCTGGCCTTATAGAAGGAGTTTGGAAGTTTTCCTTCTATTTCTATTTCTTGAAACAGCTTCAGGAGAATAGTTATTAATTCTTCTTTAAATGTTTGATAGAATTCCCCATGGGAAGCCATCTGGCCCTGGAATCCTGTGTTCTGGGAGGTTTTTGATTACTGCTTCAATTGCCTTACTGGTTATTGCTCTATTCAGATTGTTTAGTTCTTCATCTTTCAGAGTTAGTAGTTTATAAGTTTCCATGAAAGCATCCGTTTCTTCAAGATTGATTAATTTGTTGTCATATAGTTGCTGGTAATAAGTTCTAATAATTGTTTCTATTTCCTTGGTGTTAGTTGTGATCTCCCCTTTCATTCATGATTTTATTAATTTGGGTCCTGACACTCTTCTTTTGGATAAGTCTGGCCAGAGGTTTATCGATCTTATTAATTCTTAATAATTCAAAGAACCAGCTTCTAGTTTTGTTGATCTGTTCTACTGTTCTTCGAGGTTCTATTTCATTGATTTCTGCTATAATCTTTTTTTTAAAATTTTTTATTGTTATGTTAATCCCCATACATTACATCATTAGTTTTAGATATAGTGTTCCATGATTCATTGTTTGTGCATAACACCCAGTGCTCCATGCAGAACGTGCCCTCTTTAATACCCATCACCAGGCTAACCCATCCTCCCAACCCCCTCCCCTCTAGAACCCCCAGTTTGTTTTTCAGAGTCCATCGTCTCTCATGGTTCTTCTCCCCCTCCGATTTCCCCCCCTTCATTCTTCCCCTCCTGCTACATTCTTCTTCTTCTTTTTTTCTTTCTTAACATATATTGCATTATTTGTTTCAGAGGTACAGATCTGAGATTCAACAGTCTTGCACAATTCACAGCGCTTACCAGAACACATACCCTCCCCAGTGTCCATCACCCAGTCACCCCATCCCTCCCACCCCACCCCCCACTCCAGCAACCCTCAGTTTGTTTCCTGAGATTAAGAATTCCTCATATCAGTGAGGTCATATGATACATGTCTTTCTCTGTTTGACTTATTTCGCTCAGCATAATACCCTCCAGTTCCATCCACGTCGTTGCAAATGGCAAGATCTCATTCCTTTTGATGGCTGCATAATATTCCATTGTATATATATACCACTTCTTCTTTATCCATTCATCTGTCGATGGACATCTTGGCTCTTTCCACAGTTCGGCTATTGTGGACATTGCTGCTATAAACATCGGGGTGCACGTAGCCTTTCGGGTCCCTACTTTTGTATCTTTGGGGTAAATACCCAGTAGTGCAATTGCTGGATCATATGGTAGCTCTATTTTCAACTTTTTGAGGAACCTCCATACTGTTTTCCAGAGTGGCTGCACCAGCTTGCATTCCCACCAACACTGTAGGAGGGTTCCCCTTTCTCCGCATCCCCGCCAACATCTGTCGTTTCCTGACTTGTTAATTTTAGCCATTCTGACTGGTGTGAGGTGGTATCTCATTGAGGTTTTGATTTGGATTTCCCTGATGCCGAGCGATATTGAACACTTTTTCATGTGTCTGTTGGCCATTTGGATGTCGTCTTTGGAAAAATGTCCGTTCATGTCTTCTGCCCATTTCTTGATTGGATTCTTTGTTCTTTTGGTGTTGAGTTTGATGAGTTCTTTATAGATTTTGGATACTAGCCCTTTATCTGATATGTCATTTGCAAATATCTTCTCCCATTCTGTCAGTTGTCTTTTGGTTTTCTTGACTGTTTCCTTTGCTTTGCAAAAGCTTTTTATCTTGATGAAGTCCCAGTAGTTCATTTTTGCCCTTGCTTCCCTTGCCTTTGGCGATGTTTCTAGGAAGAAGTTGCTGCGGCTGAGGTCGAAGAGGTTGCTGCCTGTGTTCTCCTTTAGGATTTGGATGGACTCCTGTCTCACATTGAGGTCTTTCAACCATTTGGAGTCTATTTTTGTGTGTGGTATAAGGAAATGGTCCAGTTTCATTCTTCTGCATGTGGCTGTCCAATTTTCCCAACACCATTTGTTGAAGAGACTGTCTTTTTTCCATTGGACATTCTTTCCTGCTTTGTCAAAGATTAGTTGACCATAGAGTTGAAGGTCCATTTCTGGGCTCTCTATTCTGTTCCATTGATCTATGTGTCTGTTTTTGTGCCAGTACCATAGTGTCTTGATGATGACAGCTTTGTAGTAGAGCTGGAAGTCCGGAATTGTGATGCCACCAGCTTTGCTTTTCTTTTTCAACATTCCTCTGGCTATGCGGGGTCTTTTCTGGTTCCATACAAATTTTAGGATTCTTTGTTCCATTTCTTTGAAGAAAGTGGATGGTATTTTGATGGGGATTGCATTGAATGTGTAGATTGCTCTAGGTAGGATTGACATCTTCACAATACTGGTTCTTCCAATCCATGAGCATGGAACGTTTTTCCATTTCTTTGTGTCTTCCTCAATTTCTTTCATGAGTATTTTATAGTTTTCTGAGTACAAATCCTTTGCCTCTTTGGTTAGATTTATTCCTAGGTATCTTATGGTTTTGGGTGCAATTGTAAATGGGATCGACTCCTTAATTTCTCTTTCTTCTGACTTGTTGTTGGTGTATAGGAATGCCACTGATTTCTGTGCATTGATTTTATATCCTGCCACTTGACTGAATTCCTGTATGAGTTCTAGCAGTTTTGGGGTGGAGTCTTTGGGATTTTCCACATAAAGTATCATATCATCTGCAAAGAGTGAGAATTTGACTTCTTCTTTGCCAATTTGGATGCCTTTGATTTCTTTTTGTTGTCTGATTGCTGTGGCTAGGACTTCCAATACTATGTTGAATAGCAGTGGTGATAGTGGACATCCCTGCCGCGTTCCTGACCTTAGGGGGAAAGCTCTCAGATTTTCCCCATTGAGAATGATATTCGCTGTAGGTTTTTCATAGATGGCTTTTATGATATTGAGGTATGTACCTTCTATCCGTATACTCTGAAGAGTTTTGATCAAGAAAGGATGCTATACTTTGTCAAATGCTTTTTCTGCATCTATTGAGAGGATCATATGATTCTTGTTCTTTCTTTTGTTAATGTATTGTATCACGTTGATTGATTTGCGGATGTTGAACCAACCTTGCAGCCCAGGGATAAATCTGACTTGGTCGTGGTGAATAATCCTTTTAATGTACTGTTGGATCCTATTGGCTAGTATTTTGGTGAGAATTTTTGCATCCATGTTCATCAGGGATATTGGTCTGTAATTCTCCTTTTTGATGGGGTCTTTGTCTGGTTTTGGGATCAAGGTAATGGTGGCCTCATAAAATGAGTTTGGAAGTTTTCCTTCCATTTCTATTTTTTGGAACAGTTTCAGAAGGATAGGTATTAATTCTTCTTGAAATGTTTGGTAGAATTCCCCTGGGAAGCCATCTGGCCCTGGGCTTTTGTGTTTTGGGAGATTTTTGATGACTGCTTCTATTTCCTTAGTGGTTATAGGTCTGTTCAGGTTTTCTATTTCTTCCTGGTTCAGTTTTGGTAGTTGATACATCTCTAGGAATGCATCCATTTCTTCCAGGTTATCTAATTTGCTGGCATAGAGTTGCTCATAATATGTTCTTATAATTGTTTGCATTTCTTTGGTGTTGGTTGTGATTTCTGCTCTTTCATTCATGATTTTATTTATTTGGGTCATTTCTCTTTTCTTTTTGATAAGTCTGGCCAGGGGCTTATCAATCTTGTTAATTCTTTCAAAGAACCAGCTCCTAGTTTCGTTGATCTGTTCTACTGTTCTTTTGGTTTCTATTTCATTGATTTCTGCTCTGATCTTTATTATTTCTCTTCTCCTGCTGGGTTTAGGCTTTATTTGCTGTTCTTTCTCCAGCTCCTTTAGGTGTAGGATTAGGTTGTGTACTTGAGACCTTTCTTGTTTCTTGAGAAAGACTTGTATTGCTATATACTTTCCTCTTAGGACTGCCTTTGCTGTATCCCAAAGATTTTGAATAGTTGTGTTTTCATTTTCATTGGTTTCCATGAATTTTTTTAATTCTTCTTTAATTTCCTGGTTGACCCATTCATTCTTCAGTAGGATGCTCTTTAGCCTCCATGTATTTGAGTTCTTTCCGACTTTCCTCTTGTGATTGAGTTCTAGTTTCAAAGCATTGTGGTCTGAAAATAGGCAGGGGATGATCCCAATCTTCTGGTACCGGTTGAGACCTGATTTGTGACCTAGGATGTGATCTATTCTGGAGAATGTTCCATGGGCACTAGAGAAGAATGTGTATTCCGTTGCTTTGGGATGGAATGTTCTGAATATGCCTGTGAAGTCCATTTGGTCCAGTGTGTCATTTAAAGTCTTTATTTCCTTGTTGATCTTTTGCTTAGAGGATCTGTCCATTTCAGTGAGGGGGGTGTTAAAGTCCCCCACTATTATTGTATTGTTGTCAATGTGTTTCTTTGCTTTTGTTATTAATTGCCTTATATAATTGGCTGCTCCCATGTTAGGGGCATAGATATTTACAATTGTTAGATCTTCTTGTTGGATAGACCCTTTAAGTAGGATATAGTGTCCTTCCTCATCTCTTATTACAGTCTTTGGTTTAAAATCTAATTTGTCTGATATAAGGATTGCCACCCCAGCTTTCTTTTGGTGTCCATTAGCATGGTAAGTGGTTTTCCCCCCCCTCACTTTAAATCTGGGGGTGTCTTTGGGTCTAAAATGAGTCTCTTGCAGACAGCATATCGATGGGTCTTGTTTTTTATTTTTTTATTTTATTTTATTTTATTTTTTTTTTTTTCGATGGGTCTTGTTTTTTAATCCAATCTGATAGCCTGTGCCTTTTGATTGGGGCATTTAGCCCATTTACATTCAGGGTAACTATTGAAAGATACGAATTTAGTGCCATTGTATTGCCTGTAAAGTGACTGCTACTGTATATTGTTTGTGTTCCTTTCTCGTCTATGTTGCTTTTAGGGTCTCTCTTTGCTTAGAGGACCCCTTTCAAGATTTCTTGTAGGGCTGATTTCGTGTTTGCCAGTTCCTTTAGTTTTTGTTTGTCCTGGAAGCTTTTTATCTCTCCTTCAATTTTCAATGACAGCCTAGCTGGATATAGTATTCTTGGCTGCATATTTTTCTCATTTAGTTTTCTGAATATGTCCTGCCAGTCCTTTCTGGCCTGCCAGGTCTCTGTGGATAAGTCTGTTGCCAATCTAATGTTTCTACCATTGTAGGTTACAGATCTCTTCTCCCGAGCTGCTTTCAGGATTTTCTCTTTGTCTCTGAGACTCGTAAGTTTTACTATTAGATGTCGGCGTGTTGACCTATTTTTATTGATTTTGAGAGGGGTTCTCTGTGCTTCCTGGATTTTGATGCCTGTTTCCTTCCCCAAATTAGGGAAGTTCTCTGCTATAATTTGCTCCATTATACCTTCTTCCCCTCTCTCTCTTTCTTCTTCTTCTGGGATCCCAATTATTCTAATGTTGTTTCGTCTTATGGTATCGTTTATCTCTCGAATTCTGCCCTCGTGATCCAGTAGTTGTTGATCTCTCTTTTTCTCAGCTTCTTTATTTTCCATCATTTGGTCTTCTATCTCACTGATTCTTTCTTCTGCCTCATTTATCCTAGCAGTTAGTGCCCCCATATTTGATTGCACCTCATTGATAGCCTTTTTGATTTCGACTTGGTTAGATTTTAGTTCTTTTACTTCTCCAGAAAGGGTTTCTCTAATAACTTCCATGCTTTTTTCAAGCCCAGCTAGTATCTTTAAAGTGATGATTCTGAACTCTAGATCTGACATCGTACTAATGTCCGTATTGAGTAGGTCCCTGGCAGTCGGTACTACCTCTTGTTCTTTTTGTTGAGGTGATTTTTTCCGTCTTGTCATTTTGTGCAGAGGAGAATAGATTAATGAGAGAACAAAATGCTAGCAGGGTAACAACGTCCCCAGAAAATATACTCTAAACAAATCAGAAAAGACCTGAAGCAGTGGGAAAAGAACGGGAAAGAGAGAAAAAAGAAAAAGAAAGAAAAAAAGAAAAAAGAAAAAGATAAAGATAAAGATAAAAACAAACAAAAGCAGAACAAAACAAAACAAAACAAAAACAGAATGTGATCAAATATGATCAGGCTGGTTTATAGATCAGTGCCACACACTAGATTTTGGGTGTATTTTGGCCTGTTAAAAGAAAGTCCCTCCCAAAATTTTAAAGAAAGAAAAACTTATATATGTACAAAAATAAGGGTTGATATGATGAAGGGATGGAATATGACTGTAAAGATGGAAATTATAAAAAATTTTAAAAAAGGATTTGATAAGTTGTTTGAAAAAAGAAAGAAGAGGATTAAAAAAAAAAAAAGAAAGAAAGAAAAAAGGGAGAGAATGTGTTCAGGCAGGGGAGTAGAAAAAAACCATACACTAGAGATTTAGAGTATATTTTGATCTGTTAGAAGAAACTATCTCAAGATTTTAAAGAGAGAACAACTTATATATATGCCAAAAATATGGGTAACTACTATGAAGGGATAGAATATGACTTTAAAAATGAAAAATAAAAATTTTTTTTTTTAAAAAAGGGATTGATAAGATGTTGGTTGAAAAAGGGAAAAAGAAAAATTCAAAAAAAAAAAAGAAAAAAAGACAGTTAAAAAAAATAATTAACTTTGAAAGACTAAAGAATCATGGTAAAAAAGCCATGAATTCTCTGTGCAGTATTCCCCCAGCACTGGAGTTCTGCCGTTCTCACTGATCGGTGAACCTGGTCTTGCCTGGCTGTTCTCGCTGATCTTCTGGGGGAGGGCCTGTTGCCGTGGTTCCCAAATGTCTTTGCCGGAGGCAAAATTGCCCCGCCCTTGCCGGTCCTGGCTAAGTAATCTGCTCGGGTTTGCTCTCCGGATCTTTTGTTCCCTGCAAGCTTTCCGTACAGCTTTGGAGGCGGAGAGTGAAAATGGTGGCCTCCCAGTCTCCGCCCCGGAGGAGCCGAGAACTCAGGGTCCCGCTCCTCAGCGAGTCCCCAGAGAAAAGCAGTCAGTCACTCCCGTCTCCCCGGTCTCCGGCCACACTCCGCGCTCACCCGGCCTGTGACCGCGTCTTTCTATCTGGCACCCGACCCCGGGTGGAGTCTCCAAACCCAGCAGATCCTGCGGTGCGCTCCCGTGCCGCTCTTCCTGGGGGAGGAAGGGGAGTCTCCCCCGGATCTGCCGCTTGTTGGGTCCCTGCTGGAGGAGCAGTGGCCCGACTGTGCCGCGGATCACGGTTTATAGCAACCCCGAGCTGAGAGCCCGCGCCTGGGTTCTGTCTCTGCAGCCGGCTTCCCTGCTCCGATACCTGGGAGCTCTGCCACACTCAGGCACCCCCGGTCTTTCTGTGACCCCGAGGGTCCTGAGACCACACTGTCCCGCGAGGGTTCCACCCCCCACTTCGCCACCAGAGTGACGTCCCTCAGCGGAATAGACTTCTAAAAGTTCCGATTTTGTGCTCCGTGGCTCTATCACTTGCCAGAAGCGGCGGACGGAGGCCCCTCCCCCGCCGTCTATCCTCCCAAATAATGCCTTGGATTCACTTCTCCGCACGTCCTACCTTCCAGAAAGTGGTCGCTTTTCTGTTCAGAGAGTTGTTGCTCTTCTTTTCTTCGATCTCCTGTTGAGTTTGTAGGTGTTCAGAGTGGTTTGATCCCTATCCAGCTGAATTCCTGAGAGGAGACGAAATCCAGGTCTCCTACTCCTCCGCCATCTTCCTCTGCCCCCCTCTGCTATAATCTTTATTATTTCTCTTTTCCTGCTTGGTTTATGCTTTATTTGCTGTTCTTTCTCCAGGTCCTTTAGGTGTAAGGTTAGCTTGTGCATTTGGGATTTTTCAAATTTTTTGAAAGAGCCTTAGATGGCTATGTAATTCCCTCTAAGGACCGCCTTTTCAGTATCCCATAGGTTTTGGACTGATGTGTTTTCATTCTCATTAGTTTCAGTGAATTCTTTAAGTTATTCTTTAATTTCCTGGTTGACCCAATCATTCTTTAGCAGGGTGCTCTTTAACCTCCAAGTGTTTGCGTTCCTCCCAAATTTCTTCCTGTGGTTGAGTTTCAGTTTCAAAGCACTGTGGTCTGAAAATATGCAAGGCATAATCTCAGTCTTTTGGTATCGGTTGAGTCCTGATTTGTGTCCCAGTATGTGATCTATTCTGGAGAAAGTTCCGTGTGTCCTGAAGAAGAATGAGTATTCTGTTGTTTTAAGATGGAATGTTCTGTATATATCTACAAAGTCCATCTGGTCTAATGCATCATTCAAAGTTCTTCCTTCTTTGTTGATATTATGCTTAGATGATTGGTCCTTTGCTGTGAGTGGAGTGTTGAGGTCTCCTACTCTTAATGTATTATTATCAATATGTTTCTTTAGTTTGGTTATTAATTGGTTATGTAATTGGCTGCTCCCATGTGGGGGCATAGATATTTACAATTGTTAGATTTTCTTGTTGGACAGACTCTTTAAGTATGATATAGTGTCCCTCTACATCTCTTACTACAGTCTTTGCTTTAAAAACTAATTTGTCTGATACGATGATTGCTACCCCAGCTTTATTTTGAGGTCCATTGGCATGGTAAATAGTTCTCATCCCCTCACTTTCAATCTGAAGGTGTCTCTAGGTTCAAAATGACTCTCTTGTAGACAGCATATGGATGGGTCCTGCTTTTTTATCCAATCTGAAACTCTGTGCCTTTTGATGGGAGCATTCGGCCTGTTCGCATTGAGAGTAACTATCGAAAGATATGAATTTAGTGCCATTGTATTGCCTGTAAAGTCCCTGTTTCTATAGATTGTCTCTGTTAATTTCTGGTCTATATTACTTTTGGGGTCTTTTTTTTTTTAATTTTATAATGTTGTGTTAGTCACCATACAATACATCATTAGTTTTTGATGTGGTGATCCACAATCCATTGTTTTGGTATAACACCCAGTGCTCCATGCAGTACGTGCCCTCCTTAATACCCATCACCGGGCTAATCAATACCCCCTCCCCTCTAAAACCCTGTTTGTTTCTCAGAGTCCACAGTCTCTCATGGTTCATCTCTCCCTCCAATTCCCCCACCCCCATTTTTCCCTTCCTTTTCCTGGTGTCCTCCATGCTATTCCTTACGTTCCACAAATAAGTGAAACCATATGATAATTGGCTTTCTCCGCTTGACTTATTTCACTTAGAATAATCTCCTCCAGTCCCATCCATGTTGATGCAAAAGACGGGTATTCATCCTTTCTGATGGCTGAGTAATAATCCATTGTATATATGGACCCCATCTTCTTTATCCATTCAGATGAATGGATCCATTTTGAGTTCATCTCGGCTCTTTCCACAGTTTGGCTATTGCGGACATTGCTGCTATGAACATTGGGGTGCATATGGCCCTTCTTTTCGCTACATCTGTGTCTTTGGGGTAAATACCCAGTAGTGCAATTGCTGGGTCATAGGGTAGCTCTATTTTTAAATTTTTGAGGAACCTCCACACTGTTTTCCAAAGTGGCTGTACCAACTTGCATTCCCACCAACAGTGTAAGAGGGTTCCCCTTTCTCCACAACCTCTCCAACATTTGTTGTTTCTTTCCCTGTCCATTTTTGCCATTCTAACTGGTGTAAGGTGGTATCTCAATGTGATTTTGATTTGAATTTCCCTGATGGCTAATGATGAACATTTTTTCATGTGCCTGTTAGCCATTTGTATGTCTTCTTCAGAGAAGTGTCTTTTCATATCTTCTGCCCACTTTTTGACTTGATTATTTGTGTTTTGGGTGTTGAGTTTGAGAAGATCTTTAAAGATCTTTGATACCCGCCCTTTATCTGTAGTGTCATTTGCAAATATCTTCTCCCATTCTGTGGGTTGACTCTTTGTTTTGTTGACTGTTTCCTTTGCTGTGCAGAAGCTTTTTATCTTGATGAAGTCCCAAAAGTTCATTTTTGCTTTTGTTTCACTAGCTTTTGGAGATGTATCTTGAAAGAAGTTGCTGTGGCTGATATCAAAGAGGTTACTGCCTATGTTCTCCTCTAGGATTTTGATGGATTCCTGTCTCACATTGAGGACTTTCATCCATTTTGAGTTTATCTTTGTGTGTGGTGTTAGAGAATGGTCGAGTTTCATTCTTCTGCATGTGGCTGTCCAATTTTCCCAGCACCATTTATTGAAGAGACTGCCTTTTTTCCATTGCATATTTTTTCTTGCTTTGTCAAAGATTATTTGACCATAGAGTTGAGGGTCCATATCTGGGTTCTCTATTCTGTTCCATTGGTCTATATGTCTGTTTTTGTGCCAGTACCATGCTGTCTTGGTGATCACTGCTTTGCAATATTACTTGAAATCTGGCAACGTGATGCCCCCAGCTTTGTTTTTCTTTTTCAACATTTCCTTGGCGATTCAGGGTCTTTTCTGATTCCATACAAATTTTAGGATTGTTTGTTCCAGCACTTTGAAAAATGTCATTGGAATTTTGATCGGGTTGGCATTGAAGGTATAGATTGCTCTGGGTAGCATAGACATTTAAACAATATTTATTCTTCTAATCCATGAGCATGGAATATTTTTCCATCGTTTTCTGTCTTCTTCAATTTCTTTCATGAGTTTTCTGTAGTTCCTAGAGTATAGACCCTTTGCCTCTTTGGTTAGGTTTATTCTGAGGTATCTTATGGTTTTTGGTGCTATTGTAAATGGAATCATTTCTCTAATTTCTCTTTCTACAGTTGCGTTGTTAGTTTATAAGAAAGCAAATGATTTCTGTGCACTGATTTTGTATCCTGCCACATTACTGAATTGCTATATGAGTTCTAGTAATTTGGGGGTGGAGTCTTTTGGGTTTTCCACATAAAGTATCATGTCGTCTGTGAAAAGAGAGAGTTTGACTTCTTCTTTGCAAATTTGAATACCTTTTATTTCTTTTCATTGTCTGACTGCTGTTGCTAGGACTTCTAATACTATGTTGAACAGTAGTGGCAAGAGTGGGCATCCTTGACGTGTTCCTGATCTTAAGGGAAAGGCTCTCAGCTTTTCCCCATTGTGGATGATATTCGCTGTGGGTTTTTCATAGATGGATTTTATGAACTTGAGGAATGTTCCCTCAATCTCTATACTCTGAAGAGTTTTAATCAGGAAAAGATGTTATATTTTGTTGAAGCTTTTTCTGCATCAATTGAGAGGACCATATGGTTCTTCTCCCTCCTCTTATTAATGTGTTCTATCACATTGACTGATTTGCGAATGTTGAACCACCCTTGCATCCCGGGGATAAATCCCACTTGGTCGTGGTGGATGATCCTTTTAATGTATTTTTGGATCCTATTAGCTAGGATTTTGTTGAGGATTTTGGAATCCATATTCATCAGGGATATTGGTCTGAATTTCTCCTTTTTGATGGGGTCTTTGCCTGGTTTGGGGATTAAGGTAATGCTGGCCTCATAGAATGAGTTTGGAAGTTTTCCTTCTGTTTCTATTTTTTGCAACAGCTTCAGGAGAATAGGTATTATTTCTTCTTTGAATGTTTGGTAGAATTCCCCAGGGAATCCATCAGGCCCTGGACTCTTGTTTTTTGGGAGGTTTTGACCACTGCTCCAATCTCGTTACTGGTTATTGGCCTATTCAGGTCGTCAATTTCTTCCTGTTTCAGTCTTTGCAGCTTATAGGTTTCCAAGAAGGCCTCCATTTCATCCAGATTGCTCAGTTTATTGGCATGTAGTTGTTCATAATTATTTCTAATAATTGTTTCTATTTCCTGGTGTTAGTCATGATCTCTCCCCTTTCATTCATAATTTTATTAATTTGGGTCCTTTCTCTCTTCTTTTGGATAAGTCTGGCCAGTGCTTTATCGATCTTTTTAATTCTCTCAAAGAACCAACTTCTAGTTTCATTGATCTGATCTACTGTGTTTCTGGTTTCTAATTCATTGATCTCAGCTCTAATCTTAATTATTTCTCTGCTAATGCATGGCTTAGGCATCGTTTGTTTCTTTTTCTCTAGTTCTTTAAGGTGTAGAGTTAGTTGGTGAATTCAGGATTTTTCTATTTTTTTGAGTGAGGCTTGGATGGCTATGTATTTCCCCTTAGGACTGTCTTTGCAGTATCCCATAGGTTTTGGACTGATGTGTTTTTGTTCTCATTGATTTCCATGAATTGTTTAAGTTCTTCTTTGATTTCCTGGTTAACCCAAACATTCTTGAGCAGAGTGGTCTTTAGCTTCCAAGTGTTTGAATTTCTGCCAAATTTTTTCTTGGGATTGAGTTCCAGTTTTAAAGCATTTTGGTCTGAAATTATGCAAGGAATAATCTCAGTCTTTTGGTATCAGTTAAGATCTGATTTGTGACCCAGTATGTGGTCTATTCTGGAGAAAGTTCCATGTGCGCCTGAGAAGAATGAGTATTCTGTTGTTTTAGGGTGGAATGTTCTGTATATATCTGTGAGATCCATCTGGTCCAGTGTATCATTCAAAGCTCTTGTTTCCTTGTTGATTTTCTGCTTAGATGATCTGTCCATTGCCGAGAGTGGAGTATTGAGGTCTCCTATAATTAACGTATTGTTATCAATATGATTCTTTATTTTGGTTAACAGTTGGCTTATGTAGATGGCTGCTCCCATGTTGGGGGCATAGATATTTACAATTGTTAGATCTTCTTGTTGGATAGACCCTTTAAAAATGATATAGTGTCCTTCTGTGTCTCTAATTACAGACTTTAGTTTAAAATCTAATTTGTCTGATATAAGAATTGCTACTCCAGCTTTCTTTTGAGGTCCGCTGGCATGGAAGATGTATCTCCATCCCTTCACTTTCAGTCTGGATGTATCTTTAGGTTCAAAATGAGTCTCTTGTAGGCCGCATATGAATGGGTCCTGTCTTTTTATCCAATCTGCAACCCTGTGCCATTTTATGGGAGCATTTAGGCCATTCACGTTGAGTGTGATTATTGAAAGATATGAATTAATTGTCATCATGTTGCCTGTGAAGACGTTGTTTTTATAGATTGTCCCTGTAAATTTCTGTTGTAGATCACTCTTGGGGTCTTTCTCCTTTTATAGAACCCCCCTTAATATTTCTTGCAGGGCCGGCTTTGTGGTCACATATTCTTTCAGTTTCTGCCAGTCGTGGAAGCTCTGCATCTCTCCATCCATTCTAATTGAAAGCCTTGCTGGATAAAGTATACTTTGCTGCATGTTCTTCTCATTTAGTACCCTGAATGTCTTGCCAGGCCTTTCTGGCTTGCCAGGTCTCTGTGGATAGGTCTGACATTATTCTGATATTCCTCCCTCTGTACATAAGGAATCTCTTCCCCCTAACTGCCCTTACGATGGTGTCCTTGGTTCTAAGAATTGCAAGTTTTACTATTACATGCTGGGGTGTTGGCCTGTTTTCCTTGATCTTGGGAGGCATCCTCTCTGCCTTTAGGATGCAAATGTTTGTTTCATTCCCCAGATTAGGGAAGTTCTCAGCTACAATTTCCTCAAATACATCATCTAGTCCTCTCTCTTCATTCCCTCCGGGATTCCAATTATTCTGACATTGGAACGCTTCATGGTGTCACTTATTTCTCTGATTCTATTTTCATGGATTCTGAATTGTTTTTCCCTGGCCTCCTCTTTTCCCTTTTTATCTATTATATTGTCTTCCAGGTCGCTTATTCGTTCTTCTGCCTCGCTTACCCTAGCTGTTAGATTTTCTAGATTGGATTGGATCTCATTGATAGCATTTTTAAGTTCTGCCAATTCAGCTTTCATTTCTGCCCTTAGACTCTATGTTGCCATTAATTGATTTCTCCATTCTAGACATTGTCTTCACAATTGCTAGCCTGAATTCCATCTCTGACATCTTGGTTATATCTGCATCCATTTGTAAATCTGCAGCATAAGTCATAATCTCTGAGTCTTTTCTATCTTGGGGGCTCCTCCTCCTAGTCATTCTGTTGATGGGTGTTTGAGGGAATGTATAGAGTCCAAATTATTGACCACAACCCAGCAAGATGCACCTGTTTTCTTGGGACCTTAGGGTTGCTGGCCTCTTGTCTTCTGGGGGAGGGGCCTGCTGCGCTGTTACTCAGGCAACCCTGTTTGTGCGGATTTGCCCTGCCCCCCTGTGGCAGGGGATGGGCTCAGTGGGAATCGGTTTTTGGGGCTCTTGTTCTCTGGCAGCTTTCCCTGTCGTCTTTCTGCATCTCTTCCATGAGTCAGAGCAGAAAAGACCGTTTCCAACCCTCTGCCTCAGAGCAGAGATACCACAGTCTGTTCTTCAGTGAGCTCTCCCGGCCACACTGACTCTGTTTCTGTCTGTGCTGCTATAAACTGCAGCATCCTGGGTTGTGCGCCCCTCCGCAGCGCTCCCAGTCCTGCCTCCAGGTCAGGCACATCTCTGTGCTTCTAAAACCGCCAGCTGCCCCCAGATCGCAAACACATCCCCACTGCTCTGGGTTTCCACCCCTGGGGCTGCCCTAAAGTCCTTTCCCCGCCGCTACTGGTCTGCTACTCTGTGCCCCGTCCCCAGCGATCGAGGCTGTCGCTCACCAGCGGTGTAGGATCCCCATGGCCAGGCACCCTCCCACTGCTGTTTATCCTCCAATATCTGCCTGTGGAATCACGGCTACCCGCTTTGTACCTCGAAACCAACTGCCTGCGATATTCTGTTTGTAGAGATCCAGATCTTCTTACATCTCAGGGTTGTTTCATGGATGCTCAGAGTAGTCTGGTAGATATCCAGCTCAATTCCAGGGACCAGCTGAAATAGGGTCCCCTACTCCTCCGCCATCTTTCCTTTTATTCTCTTAGGCTCTTTCTTTCTTTATAGAATCCCCCTTAATATTTCCTGCAGGCCTGTCTGGGTGGTCATATATTCTTTCAGTTTCTGTCTGTCCTGGAAGCTCTTTATCTCTCTGTCCATTCTGAATGACAGCCTTGCTGGATAAAGTATTCTTGGCTGCATGTTCTTCTCATTTAGTACCCTGAATATGTCTTGCCAGCCCTTTCTGGCTCTCCAGGTCTCTGTGGATAGGTCTGATGTTATTCTGATGTTCCTCCCTCTGTATGTAAGAAATCCCTTCCCCCTAGCTGCTCTCAGGATAGCTTCCTTGGCTCTAAGATTTGTAAGCTTCACTATTATATGTCAGGGTATTGATCTATTTTTATTGATTTTTGGGAGGGGTCCTCTCTGCCTCTTAGACACGTATGCGTGTTTCCTTCCCCAGATTAGGGAAGTTCTCAGCTATGATTTGCTGAAATATACCTTCTAGTCCTCTCTCTCTCTCCACCCCTCAGAGAGCCCAATAATTCTGACACTGGAACATTTCATGGCATCATTGATCTCTCTAAGTCTATTTTCATGGGCTTCTAGCTGCCTATCCCTATTTTATTCAGCTTCCTTCCTTTCTATCAGCTTGTCTTCTAGATCACTGATTTGCTCTTCTGCCTCATTTACCCTGTCTGTTAGAGTATCCAGTTTAGACTGCATCTCATTCATAGCATTTTTAAGTTCGGCCTGATTAGATCTCATTTTTGCCCTTAGAGATTATATATTGTCACTAATGCTTTTTTTCAAGCCTAGCTATTGACTTTATGATTGCTATCCTGAATTCTATCTCTGACCTCTTGCTTATATCCATATCCATTAGTTCTGTGGCAGAGGACATTGTCTCTGTTTCTTTTCTTTGTTGAGAGCTCCTCCTCCTAGTCATTCTGTTGATGGATAGTTGAGTGAATGAGCAGAATCCAAAGTATCAACCACGATAAATGCACCCTAGCAAAATCCGGAAAGGTCCAAAGCCACCACTGAAAAAACAAAGCCAAAATGAAATGCAAGAATAAAATTTTAAAAATTAAAAAATTTTTAGGAAAGGGCATATGACGGGGAAGTAGGGCTATAATCTCTCAGTGTGGGCAAAACAGTGTGTTTCCATTTTTCCTCAGTGTATTTTGGTCTGTGTGTTAGAGGACACTACGTCCCCGAATTATAAGGAAAGTAAAACTTGCATATATATAAGGGTCAAATTGCATAGTGAGTAAAGAACTACAACAAAGAATATATCTATAAAAAATAAAGTGAAAAAATACAAGTTAAAAAGCTACTAATAAATATAAGTTGATATAATAAACATCTATTTGAAATGAGAAGAGAAAAAGAAAAAATAAACAGAAAAAGCATAAGAAAAAGATAAAGCAAAAATAAAAAGAAATGGAGAATTTCATCTGAAAAATAAACAAGTCATGAGGCCATACCTGGAAATCTATATACAATTTTCCCCTGGCATTGTGCTTTTATAGTCTTATTGGATCCCTAGTGTTGTCCACCTGTTCTTCCAGCCTGTCTTCTGAGGGAGGGGACTGCCATTCTGTTTCTCAGGTAACCCTGCCTGTGTGGAGTTGCCCCGTCCCTTATCAGGGGGATGGGCTCAATGGAAACTGTTCTTCCATATGGCTTTTGTTCCCTGGGTGATTTCCGGTCCTCTACAGAGGATTAGAGCAAAAATGGCCACAGCCAAACCTCTGGCCCAGAGCAGAAATTTCAGTTTGCCCTTTAATAAACCCTCCAGGACATACAGTCTCCACTTCTGCATGCACCGCTGAAAACCGCAGCTTACGGTGGTGCAGGCCCACAGCAACGCTCTCAGAGTTAGTGCCAGGGCCCCAGGAGTGCCACTGTCCTTTTTGATTATAAAGCCGAGAGAAGCCACAGGCTCACACGTGCGCCTGAAGCTCCTGGATCAGGTCTGAACGCTGCTGTAAAGCCCTTTCTGGGCTGCTCACAGCCAGTTTTTGCCCGGTCACAGGTGCAGGATTCAGATTTTTTTAGGCTGCTCAAGGGAAGAGTGATTATCCACCAGCTCAGCTCACAGTTAATGGCAATCTAAGCTGAGAATCCCTTCCTGGGCCCGCTGACCATAACTTGCTTCCTGGCTCCACTGCTCGTGCACTCTATTGGTTCAGGGACCCTCTTTCGTTCTGTGGCTCCTGTATCCCAAGACCACAATGTCCTACCTAGAATTCTGCCTTTTCATTTCCAGAGCCCCGTTCAGAGAGGGATGTCTCTCACTAAAGAAGATTTATAAAGGTTCCGGTTTTGTGCTCTGGTGTTATATCACTTTCCAGGGGCCAGCTTATGGAGGCTCCCTCCCCTTTCTGTTTATCTTCCAATATCTCCCCACAGATTCACTACTTTGCACATCCTACCTTGCAAAAAGCGGTCACTTTTCTGCTTGTAGAGATCCAGATACATATTTTTTTACATCTCAGGCTGATTTCCTGGGTGTTCAGAATGGTTTGGTAGATTTCCAGCTAAATTCAGGGGACCAGTTGAGCCAGGGTCCCTTACTCCACCGCCATCTTGCCTCTCTCCCAAGGGAGAGAGAATCTTAAGCAGACTCCACACCCAGCATGGAGTCCAATGCAGGGCCCGATCTCATGACCCTGAGATCATGACCTGAGCCGAAATTAAGAGTCAGATGCTTAACCAACTGAGCCACCCAGTTGTCCTTGTTTTATTTTTTTGAAAATAAGGTGGGTTCACAGCTTTATGCCATGTTAGGCCCTCACTCCATAGGTCAGGAAACCAATGTGAAGATCCTGCTACATGACAAGCATACCTACTATAATTCACCTTCAGGATCTAGAGAATTAACCATCGGATGGCTTGAGGACCTACTGGATCCACTAAGAAATGATGCAGCTGATGCTCACAAGCCTCCACTCTGATTGGAGAATCAGGGTGTCTTTCAGTTCTCCAAGTACATTATCTCAGAAGTAGTGCCCAACAATCCCTGAAAGGTATGGATATTCTTTCCCTCAGTGAACAGTGACACTGCTAAATAATAATATGATCCTTTCAGAAAAGCTAGAAGGAAAATAGTATGAATTTATGGGGCTATCCTCAAATATACCCAGACGCATTTTCATTCAACATTATTCTATGTTCTCTGATATAGAGTCACCCAGTTACTCAGGCTTGGGACCTGGTGGGTGACTGTGAGTCTTCATTGAGATGGTGTGGGTCAAAGTTTGGTTAACCAGAACTAGAGATGCACTGATCAAAGAGACATAGTGGACTGCACACCTATTTCAGTCTTTGGAAACTTCTGACCAATTAGCCCCTATTAAAGATCTATCTAGGCCAAAACATTCAGATTGTTACTCTAGCTCTTCTTTGTAAGACTTCTCTTCTGTTGAACTTTGTAAATAGCCTTCAGGAGACTTCTTAATGATATAGAACAACAACAACCACTTAGTTAATCAAAGCAATTCTTTTAATACTTACTTTAGTCCAGGTGACTACAAAAGACCATTTAAATAATTGTTTGGTCACTATTTGCTACTGTTCTATTCTTTAACACTATTGAGATTCTCACTTCT
Source organism: Halichoerus grypus (assembly GCF_964656455.1). Taxonomy (NCBI): domain Eukaryota; kingdom Metazoa; phylum Chordata; class Mammalia; order Carnivora; family Phocidae; genus Halichoerus; species Halichoerus grypus. The sequence goes on along the minus strand of NC_135719.1, from coordinate 31,184,454 downwards.
GTTAGACTCAGCCATTTCAGATGCTAGTCCCAGATTTCTAATTTTTTTTCATTTTAGAACAATTCTTTTTTCTTTTAATCCAAATTTTAATTTAAATTTTAGTCAGTTAACATATAGTGTAATATTGGTTTCAACAGCAGAATTTAGTGATTCATCATTTACATAAACACCCAGTGCTCATTGACAAATGCCCTCCTGAATACCCATCACCCATTTAGCCCATTCTCCACCCACCTCCCTCCATCCACCCTCATTTTGCTTTCTATCATTAAGAGTCTCTTCCGGTTTGCTTCCCTCTCTCTTTCTCCTCTCCCCCTTCTCATACATTCATCTCTTTTGTTTCTTAAATACCACATACGAGTGAAATCATATGGTATTTGTCTTTCTCTGACTGACTTATTTCACTTTGCATAATACACTCTAGCTTCATCCACGTCATTGTGAGTGTCAAGATTTCATTCTCTTTGATGGCTGAATAATAATCCAATATATACATATGACACATCTTCTTTATCCATTCATCAGTCAATGGACATTTGGGCTCTTTCCATAATTTGGCTATTGTTGATAGTGCTGCCCTAAACATCAGGGTCCATGTGCCCCTTCGAATCTGTATTTTTGTATCCTTTGAATAAACACCTACTGGTGCAATTGTTGGGTCATAGATTAGTTCTATTTTTAACTTTCTGAGGAACCTCCATGCTGTTTTCCAGAGTGGCTGCACCAGTTTGCATTCCCACCAACTGTGCAGGAGGGTTCCCCTTTCTTCACATTCTCGCCAACATCTGATGTTTCTTGTGTTGTTAATTTAAGCCATTCTGCCAGGTGTAAGGTGATATATCATCATAGTTTTGATTTGTATTTCCCTGATGATGAGTGATGTTGAAAATCTTTTCATGTGTCTCTTGGCCATCTGGAATACATCAGGATGTATTCTTTGGAGAAAAGTCTGTTCATGTCTTCTCCCCATTTCTAGACTGGATTATTTGTTTTTTTGGATGTTGAGTTTAATAAGTTCTTTATAGATTTTGGATACTAACCCTTTATCAGATACATCATTTGCAAATATCTTCTCCCATTCTGTAGGCTGCCTTTTAGTTTTGTGGTTTCCTTCACTGTGCATAAACTTTTTATCTTGGTGATGTCCCAATAGATCATTTTGCTTTTGTTTACCTTATTTCCAGAGACATGCCTAGTAAGAAGTTGTTATGGCCAAAGTCAAAGAGGTTGCTGCTTGTGTTCACCTTTAGGATTTTGATGATTTCCTGTCTCACATTTAGGTCTTTCATCCATTCTGAGTTTATCTTTGTGTATGGTGTAAGAAAGAAGTCCAGTTTCATTCTTCTGCATATTGCTGTCCAGTGTTCCCAACATCACTTGTTAAGAGACTGCCTTTTTTCCATTTGATAGCCTTTCCTGTTTTGTCAAAGATTAGTTGGCCATACAGTTGTGGGTCCATTTCTGGGCTTTCTATTCTTTTTCATTGATCCATGTGTCTGTTTTTGTGCCAGTACCATACTGTGTTGATGACTACAGCTTTGTAATATAGCTTGAAGTCCAGAATTGTGATGCCTTCAGCTTTGCTTATTTTTCAGGATTGTTTTGGCTATTCAGGGTCTTTTGTGGCCCCATACAAATGATAGGATTATTTGTTCTAACTCTGTGAAAAATGCTGGTGGCATTTTGATAGGGATTGCTTGGAATGTGTGTATTGCATTGGGTAGCATAGACATTTTAACAATGTTTGTTCTTCCAATCCATGAGCACAGAATATTTTTCCATTTTTTGTGTCATTTCAATTTCTTTCATAAGTGTTCTGTAATTTTCAGAGTACATATCTTTCACCTCTTTGGTTATGTTTATTTCTAGGTGTCTTAATGTTTTTGGTGCAATTGTAAATGGAATCGATTCTTTGATTTCTTTTTCTGCTGCTTCATTATTGGTGTATAGAAATGCAACAGATTTTTGTATGTTGATTTTTTATACTGCAACTTTGCTGAATTTGTGTATTAGGTCTACCAATTTTTTGGCAGAGTCTTTCAGGTTTTATACAGAGTATCATGTCGTCTACAAATACTGAACATTTGATTTCTTCTTTGATTTGGATGACTTTCATTTCTTTTTGTTGTGTGATTGCTGAGGCTAAGACTTCCAGTACTATGTTAAATAGTAATGATGAGAGTGGACATCCCTCTCTTGTTCCTGACCATAGAGGAAATGCTCTCAGTTTTTCCCCATTGAGGTTGATAATAGCTGTGGGTCTTTCATATATGGCTGTTATGATGTTGAGTTATGTCTAATCTATCCCTACTTTGTTGAGGGTTTTTATCAAGAACGGATGCTGTATTTTGTCAAATGCTTTTTCTGCATCTATTGAGAGGATCATATGGTTCTTATCCTTTCTTTTACTGATTGATTTGCAGATACTGAACCACCCCTCCAGCCCAGGAATAAATTCCACTTGATCATGGTGAATCATTCTTTTAATGTACTTTTGGATTTGATTTGCTAGTATTTTTTTTTAAGATTTTATTTATTTATTTGACAGGGAGATAGAGAGCACAAGTAGGCAGAGAGGCAGGCAGAGGGAGAGGGAGAAGCAGGCTCCCCGCTGAGCAGGGAGCCTGAGTGGGGCTCGATCCCAGGACCCTGGGATCATGACCTGAGCGGAAGGCAGACGCTTAACCGTCTGAGCAACCCAAGTGCCCCGATTTGCTAATATTTTGTCAAGAATTTTTGCATCCAAATTCGTCAAGGATATTGGCCTATTATTCTCCCTTTTAGTGGCATGTTTGTCTGGTTTTGGAATCAAAGAATGAGTTTGGAAATTTTCCTTCTATTTCTATTTTTTGGAACAGTTTGGAAGAATAGGTATTAACTCTTCTTTAAATGTCTGGTAGAACTCCCCTGGGAAGCCATCTGGCTGTGCACTTTTGTTTGTTGGGAGATTTTTGATTACTGATTCAATTTCTTTGCTGGTTATGGGTCTGTTCAGATTTTCTATTTCTTCCTGTTTCAGTTTTGGTAGTTTGTATGTTTCCAGGAATGCATCCATTTCTTCCAGGTGGTCCAACTTGTTGGCATATAGTTTTTCATAATATTCTCTTATAATTGTTTGCATTTCTCTGGTGTTATTTCTCCTTTCTCATTTGTGATTTTTATATATTTTTGACCTTTCTCTTTTTGATAAGTCTGGATAAGGGCTTATCAATTTTATTAATTCTTTCAAAGACCCAGTTCCTGGTTTCATTGATCTGTTCTACTGTTGTTGTTTATTTTTAGTTTCTATATCATTTATTTCTAATCTTTATTATTTCCCTTCTTCTGCTCGCTTTAGGCTTTATTTGTTGTTCCTTTTCTAGCTTCTTTAGTTGTAAATTTATGGTGTGCATTTGAGACTTTCTTGCTTCTCGAAGTAGGCCTGTAATTGCAATATACTTCCCTCTTATGACCACCTTAGCTGCATCCCAAGGGTTTTGGGCTGTTGCATTTTCATTTTCATTTGCTTCTATGTATTTTTAATTTCTTTTTAACTTCATGATTAATTCATTCATTCTTTTGTAAGATATTCTTTAACTTCTAATTGTTTGTGGTCTTTCCAAAATTTTTCTTGTGGTTGACTTCAAGTTTCATAGTATTGTGGTCTGAAAATATGAATGGTGTGATCTCAATCTTTTTCTACTTGTTGAGGGCTGATTTGTGACCCAGTATGTGATCTATTCTGGAGAATGTTTCATATGTACTTGAAAAGAATGTGTATTCTGATGCTTTAGGATGAAATGTTCTGAATACATCTGTTAAGTTTATCTGGTTCAATGTGTCATTCAAAGCCATTGCTTCCTTGTTTATTTTTCTGCATTGATGGTCTGTCCATTGCTGTAAGTGGGGTGTTATCCTCTACTAATATTGTAATATTATCAATGAGTTTCTTTCTGTTTGTTACTAATTGATTTATATATTTGGGTCCTCCCATGTTGGGGGCATAAGTATTTATAGTTGTTAGATCTTGATGGGTAGACCCCTTAATTATGATATAATGGCCTTCTTCACCTCTTATTATGGTCTTTTGTTTAAAATCTGGTTTGTCTGATATAAGTATGGCTACTTCAGCTTTCTTTTAACATCTATTAGAATGATATATGGTTCTCCACCCCCTCACTTTCAATCTGGAGGTAACTTTAGCTCTAAAACGAGTCTCTTGTAGACAGCATATAAATGGATCTTATTTTTCTATCCATTCTGATTCTCTATGTCTTTTAATTGGAGCATTTAGTCCATTTACATTTAGAGTGATTACTGATAGATATGAATTTAGATGCACCAAGTCTACTGATCATTGAGTGCTGTGAACCTTCAGCTCTAGGGTAAATAGGGTCTAGTTTCCCCCTTTTTTTCTTTTGGACATCTTCTTAGTATAGCCATTACTCTCAGGAGCAGGAATATAACAGGCTTTCCTAAGAATCACACACTCACACAAACAGTTACCTAGAGAAAATGACAAGATGGAGGAATTCATCCCCAAAGAAAGAACAGTAAGAAGTAATGCCAGCATTTATTAATATAGATATAAGTAAGATGCTCACACCAAAATTTAAAACAACAAATTACTAGGATACTAGCTGGGCTTGAGAAAAGCAAAGAAGCTACCAGAGAATCCCTTATTGTGAGATGAAAGAACTAAAAACTAGTCAGCCTGAAATAAAAAAAAAATGCTATAACTGAGATGCAAAACTGACTGGATGCAGTGACAACAAGGATGGATGAAAGCAGAAGAAGAATTACTGATATGGGGGGCGGAACAAAATGGCGGAGGAGTAGGAGACCTGGATTTCATCTGGTCTCAGGCATTCAGCTGGATAGGGATCAAACCATTCTGAACACCTACAAAATCAACAGGAGATCAAAGAAAAGAATAGCAACAACTCTCTGAACAGAAAAGCAACCACTTTCTGGAAGGTAGGACATGCGGAGAAGTGAATCCAAGCGATATTCGGGAGGATAGACGGCGGCACAGGGGCCTCCATCGGCCGCTTCTGGCAAGTGATAGAGCCACGGAGCACAAAATCAGAACTTTTAGAAGACTGCTACGCTGAGGGACATCGCTCCAGTGGCTAAGCAGGTGGAACCCTCGTGGGACAGTGTGGTCTCAGGACCCTCGGGGTCACAGAAAGGCTGGGGATGCCTGAGTGTGGCAGAGCTCCCAGGGATCAGAGCGGGGAAGCCAGCTGCAGAGACAGAGCTGAGGCGCAGACTCTCAGCTTGGGGTTGTCATAAACCATGATCCACGGCACAGTCGGGCCACTGCTCCTCCAGCAGGGAACCAAAAGCAGCAGATCTGGGGAGACTCACCTTCTTCCCCCAGGAGGAGTGGCATGGGAGTGCACCACAGAGATCTGCTGGGTTTGGAGCCTCCACAAGGGGTCGGGTGCCAGAGATAGAAATGCGCGGTAACAGGCCAGGTGAGCACGGAGTGCGGCCGGAGACCGGGGAGACGGGAGTGACTGACGGCTTTTCCATGGGGGCTCACTGAGGAGTGGGGCCCCAAGCTCACGGCTCCTCCGAGGCAGAGATTGGGAGGCTGCGATTTTCACTCTCCGCCTCCAAAGCTGTACAGGAAGCTTGCAGGGAACAAAAGCTCCCGAGAGCAAACCCCAGCAGATTACTTAGCCCGGACTAGGCAAGGGTGGGGCAATCCTGCCTCTGGCAAAGACATTTGGGAACCACGGCAACAGGCCCCTCCCCCAGAAGATCAGCAAGAACAGTCAGACAAGACCAAGTTTACCCAACAATGAGAATGGCAGAACTCCAGCGCTAGGGGAATACTGCACATAGAATCCATGGCCTTTTTACCATGATTCTGTAGTCTTTCAAAGTTAATTTTTTTTTAACTGCCTTTTTTATTTTGAATTTTTTTTCCCCTTTTTCAACCAACATCTTATCAATCCCTTTTTTAAAAAACATTTTTATTTTTCATTTTTAGAGTCATATTCTCTCCCTTCATAGTAGTTACCCGTATTATTGGCATATATATATAAGTTGTTCTCTCTTTAAAATTTTGAGGTAGTTTCTTCTAACAGATTAAAATATACCCTAAATCTCTAGTGTATGTTTTTTTTCTACTCCCCTGCCTGATCACATTCTCTCCTTTTTCTTTTTTTTTTAAATCCTCTTCTTTCTTTTTTCAAACAACTTCTTATCAATTCCTTTTATAAAATTTTTTATACTTTCCATCTTTACAGTCATATTCCATCCCTTCATCATATCAACCCTTATTTTTGTACATATATAAGTTTTTCTTTCTTTAAAATTTTGGGAGGCACTTTCTTCTAACAGACCAAAATACACACAAAATCTAGGGTGTGGCACTGATCTATATACCAGCCTGATCATATATGATCATATTCTGTTTTTTGTTGTTTTGTTCTGTTTTTGTTTGTTTTTATCATTATCTTTTTCTTTTTCTTTTCCTTTTCTTTTTTCTCTCTTTCCCTTTCTTTTCCCCCTGCTTCAGGTCTTTTCTGATTTGTTTAGAGTTTCTGGGGATGCTGCTACCCTGTTAGCATTTTGTTCTCTCATTAATCTATTGTCCTCTGGACAAAATGACAAGACGGAAAAAATCACCTCAACAAAAAGAACAAGAGGTAGTACCGACTGCCAGGGACCTACTCAATACGGACATTAGTATGATGTCGGATCTAGAGTTCAGAATCATCACTTTAAAGATACTAGCTGGGCTTGAAAAAAGCATGGAAGTTATTAGAGAAACCCTTTCTGGAGAAGTAAAAGAACTAAAATCTAACCAAGTCAAAATCAAAAAGGCTGTTAATGAGGTGCAATCAAATATGGGGCACTAACTGCTAGGATAAATGAGGCAGAAGAGAGAATCAGTGAAATAGAAGACCAAATGATGGAAAATAAAGAAGCTGAGAAAAAGAGAGATAAAAGACTACTGGATCACGAGGGCAGAATTCAAGAGATAAGCTATACCATAAGACAAAACAACATTAAAATAATTGGGATCCCAGAAGAAGAAGAAAGAGAGAGGGGGACAGAAGGTATACCAGAGCAAATTATAGCAGAGAACTTCCCTAATTTGGGGAAGGACACAGGCATCAAAATCCAGGAAGCACAAAGAACACTCTCAAAATCAATAAAAATAGGTCAACACCCTGACACCTAAAGTAAAACTTCCGAGTCTCAGAGACAAAGAGAAAATCCTGAAAGCAGCTCGGGAGAAGAGATCTGTAACCTACAATGGTAGAAACATTAGATTGGCAACAGACCTATCCACAGAGACCTGGCAGACCAGAAAGGACTGGCAGGATATGTTCAGAGCACTACATGAGAAGAATATGCAGCCAAGAATACTATATCCAGCTAGGCTGTCACTGATAATTGAAGGAGAGATAAAAAGCTTCCAGGACAAACAAAAACTAAAGGAACTTGCAAACACGAAACCAGCCCTACAAGAAATCTTGAAAGGGGTCCTCTAAGCAAAGAGAGAGCCTAAAAGCAACATAGACCAGAAAGGAACACAGACAATATACAGTAACAGTCACCTTACAGGCAATACAATGGCACTAAATTCCTATCTTTCAATAGTTACCCTGAATGTAAATGGGCTAAATGCCCCAATCAAAAGACACAGGCTATCAGATTGGATTAAAAAACAAGACCCATCGATATGCTGTCTGCAAGAGACTCATTTTAGACCCAAAGGCACCTCCAGATTGAAAGTGAGGGGGTGGAAACCCATTTACCATGCTAATGGACACCAAAAGAAAGCTGGGGTGGCAATCCTTATATCAGACAAATTAGATTTTAAACCAAAGACTGTAATAAGAGATGAGGAAGGACACTATATCCTACATAAAGGGTCTATCCAACAAGAAGATCTAACAATTGTAAATATCTATGCCCCTAACATGGGAGCAGCCAATTATATAAGGTAATTAATAACAAAAGCAAAGAAACACATTGACAACAATACAATAATAGTGCGGGACTTTAACACCCCCCTCATTGAAATGGACAGATCGTCTAAACAAAAGATCAACAAGGAAATAAAGACTTTAAATGACACATTGGACCAAATGGACTTCACAGATATATTCAGAACATTCCATCCCAAAGCAACGGAATACACATTCTTCTCTAGTGCCCATGGAACATTCTCCAGAATCGATCACATCCTAGGTCATAAATCAGGTCTCAACCGGGCCCAAAAGATTGGGATCATTCCCTGCCTATTTTCAGATGACAATGCTTTGAAACTAGAACTCAATCACAAGAGGAAAGTCGGAAAGAACTCAAATACATGGAGACTAAAGAGCATCCTACTGAGGAATGAATGGGTCAACCAGGAAATTAAAGAAGAATTAAAAAAAATTCATGGAAACCAATGAAAATGAAAACACAACTGTTCAAAATCTTTGGGATACAGCAAAGGCAGTCCTAAGAGGAAAGTATATAGAAATATAAGTCTTTCTCAAAAAACAAGAAAAGTCTCAAATACACAACCTAACCCTACACCTAAAGGAACTGGAGAAAGAACAGCAAATAAAGCTTAAACCCACAGGAGAAGAGAAATAATAAAGATCAGAGCAGAAATCAATGAAATCTAAACCAAAGAACAGTAGAACAGATCAGCGAAACTAGGAGCTGGTTCTTTGAAAGAATTAACAAGATTGATAAACCCCTGGCCAGACTTATCAAAAAGAAGAGAGAAATGACCCAAATCAATCAAATCATGAATGAAAGAGGAGAGATCACAACCAACACCAAAGAAATACAAACAATTATAAGAACATATTATGAGCAACTCTATGCCAGCAGATTAGATAACCTGGAAGAAATGGATGCATTCCTAGATTGTATCAACTACCAAAACTGAACCATGAAGAAATAGAAAACCTGAACAGACCTATAACCACTAAGGAAATTGAAGCAGTCATCAAAAATCTCCCAACAAACAAAAGTCCAGGGCCAGATGGCTTCCCAGGGGAATTCTACCAAACATTTCACGAAGAATTAATACCTATTCTTCTGAAACTGTTCCAAAAAATAGAAATGGAAGGAAAATTTCCAAACTCATTTTATGAGGCCACCATTATCTTGATCCCAAAACCAGACAAAGACCCCATCAAAAAGGAGAATTACAGACCAATATCCCTGATGAACATAGATGCAAAAATTCTCACCGAAATACTAGCCAATAGGATCCAACAGTCCATTAAAAGGTTTATTCACCACGACCAAGTGGGATTTATCCCTGGGCTGCAAGATTGGTTCAACATCTGCAAGTCAATCAACGTGATACAATACATTAACAAAAGAAAGAGCAAGAACCATATGATCCTCTCAATAGATGCAGAAAAAGCATTTGACAAAGTACAGCATCCTTTCTTGATCAAAACTCTTCAGAGTATAGGGATAGAGGGTACACACCTCAATATCATAAAAGCCATCTATGAAAAACCTACAGCGAATATCATTCTCAATGGGGAAAAACTGAGAGCTTTCCCCATAAGGTCAGGAATGCGGCAGGGATGTCCACTACCACCACTGCTATTCAACATAGTATTAGAAGTCCTAGCCACAGCAATCAGACAACAAAAAGAAATGAAAGGCATCCAAATTGGCAAAGAAGAAGTCAAACTCTCACTCTTTGCAGATGATATGATACTTTACATGGAAAACCCCAAAGACTCCACCCCAAAACTGCTAGAACTCATACAGGAATTCAGTCAAGTGGCAGGATATAAAATCAACGGACAGAAATCAGTGGCATTCCTATACACCAACAACAAGACAGAAGAAAGAGAAATTAAGGAGTTGATCCCATTTACAATTGCACCCAAAACCATAAGATACCTAGGAATAAATTAACCAAGGAGGCAAAGAATCTGTACTCAGAAAACTATAAAATACTCAGGAAAGAAATTGAGGAAGACACAAAGAAATGGAAAAACGTTCCATGCTCATGGATTGGAAGAACAAATATTGTGAAGATGTCAATGCTACCTAGAGCAATCTACACATTCAATGCAATCCCTATCAAAATACCATCCACTTTTTTCAAAGAAATGGAACAAATAATCCTAAAATTTGTATGGAACCAGAACAGACCCGAAATAGCCTGAGGAATGTTGAGAAAGAAAAGCAAAGCTGGCGGCATCACAATTCCGGACTTCCAGCTCTATTACAAAGCTGTCATCATCAAGACACTATGGTACTGGCACAAAAACAGACACATACATCAATGGAACAGAACAGAGAGCCCAGAAATGGACCCTCCACTCTATGGTCAACTAATCTTTGACCAAGTAGGAAAGAATGTCCAATGGAAAAAAGACAGTCTCTTCAACAAATGGTGTTGGAAAAATTGGACAGCCACATGCAGAAAAATGACACTGGACCATTTCCTTACACCACACACAAAAATAGACTCCAAATGGTTGAAAGACCTCAATGTGAGACAGGAGTCCATCCAAATCCTAAAGGAGAACACAGGCAGCAACCTCTTCGACCTGAGCCGCAGCAACTTCTTCCTAGAAACATCACCAAAGGCAAGGGAAGCAAGGGCAAAAATGAACTATTGGCACTTCATCAAGATAAAAAGTTTTGCACAGCAAAAGAAACAGTCAACAACCAAAAGACAAGCAACAGAATGGGAGAAGATATTTGCAAATGACATATCAGATAAAGGGCTAGTATCCAAAATCTATAAAGAACTTATCAAACTCAACACCCAAAGAACAAATGATCCAATCAAGAAATGGGCAGAGGACATGAACAGACATTTTTCCAAAGAAGACATCCAAATGGCCAACAGACACATGAAAAAGTGCTCAACATCGCTCGGCATCAGGGAAATCCAAATCAAAACCTCAATGAGATACCACCTCACACCAGTCAAAATGGCTTAAATTAACAAGTCAGGAAACGACAGATGTTGGTGGGGATGTGGAGAAAGGGGAACTCTCCTACACTGTTGGTAGGAATGGAAGCTGGTGCAGCCATCTGGAAAACAGTATGGAGGTTCCTCAAAAAGTTGAAAATAGAGCTACCATACGATCCAGCAATTGCATTACTGGGTATTTACCTCAAAGATACAAATGTAGGGATCCGAAGGGGTACGAGCACCCTGATGTTTATAGCAGCAATGTCCACAATAGCCAAACTGTGGAAAGAGCCAAGATGTCCATTGACAGATGAATGGATAAAGAAGATGTCGTATATATATACAATGGAATATGATGCAGCCTTCAAAAGGAATGAGATCTTGCCATTTGCAATGACGTGGATGGAACTGGAAGATATTATGCTGAGTGAAATAAGTCAAACAGAGAAAGACATGTATCATATGACCTCACTGATATGAGGAATTCTTAATCTCAGGAAACAAACTGAGTGTTGCTGGAGTGGTTGGGGGTGGGAGGGATGGGGTGACTGGGTGATAGACACTGGGGAGGGTATGTGCTCTGGCAAGCGCTCTGAATTGTGCAAGACTGTTGAATCTCAGATCTGTACCTCTGAAACAAATAATGCAATATATGTTAAGAAAAAAAAAGAGGAAGAAGATAGCAGGAGGGGAAGAATGAAGGGGAGGAATCAGAGGGTGAGAGGAACCATGAGAGACGATGGACTCTGAGAAACAAACTGAGGGTTCTAGAGGGGAGGGGGCTGGGAGGATGGGTTAGCCTGGTGATGGGTATTAAAGAGGGCACAATCTGCATGGAGCACTGGGTGTTATGCACAAACAATGAATCATGGAACACTACATCAAAAACTAATGATGTAATGTATGGTGATTAACATAACAATAAACAAATTAAAAAGAAAAAGGAGAATTACAGATCAATATCCCTGATGAACATGGATGCAAAAATTCTCACCAAAATCCTAGCCAATAGGATCCAACAGTACATTAAAAGGATTATTCACCAGAACGAGGTAGGATTTATTCCTGGGCTGGAAGGTTGGTTCAACATCTGCAAGTCAATCGATGTGATACATACATTAGTAAAAAAAAGGACAAGAACCATATGATCCTCTCAATAGATGCAGGAAATGCATTTGACAAACTACAGCATCCTTTCTTGATTAAAACTCTTCACACTTTAGTGATAGAAGGAATATACCTCAATATCATAAAAGCTGTCTATGAAAAACCCACAGCAATATCATTCTCAATGGGGAAAAACTGAGAGCTTTCCCCTAAGGTCAGGAACATGGCAGGGATGTCCAGTATCACCACTGCTATTCAACATAGTACTTGAAGTCCTAGCGTCAGCAATCAGACAACAGAAAGAAATAAAAGGCATCCGAATCAGCAATGAAGAAGTCAAACTCTCACTCTTTGCAGATGGTAAGATACTTTATGTGGAAAACCCGAAAGACTCCACCCCCAAATTACTAGAACTCATACAGCAATTCAGCAACGTGGCAGGATACAAAGTCAATGCACAGAAATCAGTTGCATTTCTATACACTAACAATGAGACTGAAGAAAGAGAAATGAAGGAATCGATCCCATTTACAATTGCACCAAAAACCATAAGATACCTAGGAATAAACTTAACCAAAGAGGTAAAGGGTATGTACTCTAGAAACTACAGAACACTTATGAAAGAGATTGAGGAAGACAAAAAGAGATGGAAAAACATTCCATGCTGATGGATTGGAAGAATAAACATTGTTAAAATGTCTATGCTGCCCTGGGGTGCCTGGGTGGCTCAGTCAGTTAAGCATCTGGCCCTGGGCTAGTGGGATTGAGCATCGGGCTCTTCACTCAGTGGGGAGGCTGCTTCCCCCATTCCCTCTGCCCCTCCACCCAGCTCATGCTCTCTCGCTCTCTCTCTCTGTCTCAAATAAATAAAGGTTTTTTTAAAAAGTCTATGCTGCCAGAGAAATCCCTTACATTTAATGCAATCCCTATCAAAATACGTACTGACATTTTTCACAGAACTGGAACAAACAATCCTAAAATTTATATGGAACCAGAAAGGACCCTGAAAAGCCAGGGGAATGTTGGAAAAGAAAACCAATTTAGAGGCGAGGTGGGTGGAGGGATGGGTTAGCCTGGTGATGGGTATTAAGGAGGGCACATATTGAATGGAGCACTGGGTGTTATACACAAACAATGAATCATGGAACACTACATCAAAAATTAATGATGTAATGTATGGTGACTAACATAACACAATAAAATAAAATTAAAAAAAAAGAAAAAGAAAACCAAAGCTGGGGCATCACAATGACTGACTTCAAGCTATATTACAAAGCTGTCATCATCAAACAGCATGGTACTGTCCCAAAAACAGACACACAGATCAATGGAATAGAATAGAGAGCTCAGAAATGGACCCTCAACTCTATGGTCAACTAATCTTTGACAAAGCAGGAAAGAATATCCAATGGAAAAAAGACAGTCTCTGCAATAAACAATGTTGGGAAAAGTGGACAGCCACACGCAGAAAAATGAAACTGGGCCATTCTCTTGCACGATCCGCAAAGATAAACTCAAAGTGAATGAAAGACCTAAATTTGAGACAGGAATCCGTCACAATCTTAGAGGAGAACACAGGCAGCAACCTCTTTGACCTTGGCCTCAGCAACTTCTTGCTACACACATCTTCAAAGGCAAGGGACACAAGAGCAAAAATGAGCTATTGGGACTTCATCAAAGTAAAAAGCTTCTGCACAACAAAGGAAATGTCAACAAAACTAAGAGGCAACCCACAGAATGGGAAAGGATATTTGCAAATGACATTACAGATAAAGGGCTAGTGTCCAAGATCTATAAAGAACTTCTCAAAGTCAATACCCAAAAAACAAATAATCCAGTCTAGAAATGGGCAGAAGACATGAACAGACACTTCTCCAGAGAAGACATCCAAATGACTATCAGACACATGAGAAAATGCTTAACATCACTTGTCATCAGGGAAATACAAATCAAAACCACAATGAGATACCACCTTACACCAGTAAGAATGGCAAAAAATAACAAGACAGGAAACATCAGGTATTGGCCTGGATATGAAGAAAGGCGGACCCCCTTACACTGTTGGTGGGATTGCAAGCTGGTACAGCCACTCTGGAAAACAGTATGGAGGTTCCTCAAGACGTTAAAAACAGAGGTACCCTATGACCCAGCAATTGTACTACTGGGTATTTACCCCAAAGATACAAATGTAGTGAAAGGAAGGGTACATGCACTCCAAAGTTCATAAGAGCAATGTCCACAATAGCCAAACTGTGGAAGGAGCCACAATGTCTTTCAACAGATGAATGGATAAAGAAGATGTGGTATATATATACAATAGAGTATTTCTCAGCCATCAGAAAGGATGAAAGACATGTATCATATGACCTCACTGATATGAGGAATTCTTAATCTCAGGAAACAAACTGAGGGTTGCTGGAGTGGTGCGGGGTGGGAGGGATGGGGTGGCTGGGTGATAGACATTGGGGAGTGGCTATGGTGAGCGGTGTGAATTGTGTAAGACTGCTGAATCACAGATCTGTGCCTCTGAAACAAGTAAGACATTATATGTTTAAAAAAAAAAAAAAAACGAAGAAGAAGATAGCAGGAAGGGAAAAATGAAGGGGGGGAAATGGGAGGGGGAGACAAACCATGAGAGACTATGGACTCTGAGAAAGAAACTGAGGGTTCTAGAGGGGAGGGAGGTGGGGGGTTAGCCTGGTGATAGGTATTAAAGAGGATACGTACTGAATGGTGCACTGGATGTTATATGCAAACAATGAATCATGGAACAGTACATCAAAAACTAATGATGTAATGTATGGTGATTAACATAACAATAAAAACAAAGGTGGAGGCATCACGTGGCCCAATTTCAAGCTATATTACAAAGCTGTGATTACCAAGACAGCATGGTACTGGCACAAAAACAGACATATAGACCAATGGAACAGAATAGAGAGCCCAGATATGGACCCTCAACTCTATGGTCAAATAATTTTCAACAAAGCAGATAAAAATATGCAATGGAAAAAAGACAGTCTCTTCAATAAATGGTGCTGGGTAATTGGACAGCCACATGCAGAAGAATGAAACTCGACCATTCTTTAACACCATACAGAAAGATAACCTCAAAATGGATGAAAGATCTCAATGTGAGAAACGAATCCATCAAAATCCTAGAGGAGAACATAGGCAGTAACCTCTTTCACATCAGCCACAGCAACTTCTTTCAAGATATATCTCTAGAAGCTAGTGAAACAAAAGCAAAAATGAACTTTTGGGACTTCATCAAGATAAAAAATTCTGCACAACAAAGGAAATAGTCAAGAAAACAAAGAGGCAACCCACAGAATGGGAGAAGATATTTGCAAATGACACTACAGGTAAAGGGCTGGTATCCAATATCTATAAAGAACTTCTCAAACTCAACACGCAAAAAACAAATAATCAAGCCAAAAAATGGGCAGAAGACATGAACAGACACTTCTTCGAAGAAGACATACAAATGGCTAACAGACACATGAAAACATGTTTATCATCATTAGCCATCAGGGAAATTCAAATCAAAACCACATTGAGATACTACCTTACATGAGTGAAAATGGGAAAAATTGAGAAGGCAAGAAACAGCAAATGTTGGAGAGGTTGTGGAGAAAGGGGAACCCTCTTACACTGTTGGTGGGAATGGAAGTTGGTACAGCCACTTTGGAAAACAGTGTGGGGGTACCTCAAAAAATTAAAAATAGAGCTACCCTATGACCCAGCATTTTCACTACTGGGTATTTACCCCCAAGACACAGATGTAGTGAAAAGAAGGGCCATTTGCACCCCAATGTTCATACAGCAATGTCCACAATAGCCAAACTGTGGAAAGAGCCGAGATGCCCTTCAACAGATGAATGGATAAAGAAGATGTGGTGCATATACACAATGGAATATTACTCAGCCATCAGAAAGGATGAACACCCAACTTTTACATCCACATGGATGGGACTGGAGGAGATTATGCTAAGTGAAATAAGTCAAGCAGAGACAGTCAATTATCATATGGTTTCACTTATTTGTGGAACATAAGAAATAGCATGGAGGACATTAGGAGAAGGAAGGGAAAAATGAAGGGGGGAAATCGGAAGGAGAGATGAACCATGAGAGACTATGGACTCTGAGAAACAAACTGAGGATTTTAGAGGGGAGGGCTGTGGGGGGATGGGTTAGCCTGGTGATGGGTATTAAGGAGAGCAGTACTGCATGGAGCATTGGTTGTTATACGAAAACAATGAATTGTGGATCACCACATCAAAAACTAATGATGTATTGTATTGTGACTGACGTAACATAATAAAATAAAAAAAAAATGTCAGGAAAGTCATGACTGGGTGGCTCAGTCAGTTAATCAGTTGCCTTAAGCTCAGTTCATGAACCCAGGGTCCTGGGATCGAGTCCCGCATCAGGATCCTTGCTCAGATGGGAGCCTGCTTCTTCCTCTGCCTGTTCTTCCCCCTGCTTGTGCTCTCTCTCTCTGACAAATATATAAATAAAATCTTTAAAAAACTTCGGGAGAGAGAATCTAAAAAATGAAAATGGCTTCTTATAGGAATTGAGTTGGAATGGGGCTGAAAGGATGGGAATTATTTATTTATCTATTTATTAATTTATTGTTAAAGATTTTTTTTATTTATTTATTTATTTATTTATTTATTTATTTATTTATTTATTTGAGAGAGAGCATGAATGGTCAGGGAGGGACTAGTGCCATGTTTACTAAAACAAAACAAGCAAACAAAACCCCACAAGTTTTCTGAGAATTGGCTGAGTTTAGATCCGGAGTAGAATAAGCCTGAACATCTTATTGTGCTAAAAACCAAAGAAATACTCAGATTGTCAGGGAGAAGTCAAAAGAACACAAAATTGGCTTGTGGAACCCCAGCTGGCCAAATTTGGGACAACTTGAGCACTAAAAAGAATAATGATTCTTTATTCTTATTTTGTCATATTGAATAAAAAGGAAATCCATGAATCCGTATTAATACTAAAGAAAAATAGTGGGTAGGAGGAAAAGCTCTTCTTAACTAATAAATACAGCTAGTAGATGTAAAAGGAATGGAGGGAGAATTATTGTACAACCACTGAATCAGTGTAAAGCTGATTCAGACAATAATCACACATAGATAGAAAAACTAGTAGGTAAAATGTGAAATATTTATTTAATTCTCAAAGTACCACTACTCAAATTACTTATTAATTACAACAAACATTTATAATGGAGAAATCTAGCAGACACCACATTAACCAAAATAAAACTTAGCATCACCAATAATACAACAAACTACCACATCTGCCCGCTTTGGTGATGCAGAGTTTGTAACATCACCTATGTATCGGTTCCAAAAATATATAATGTGAATCTAATCATGAGGAAACAATCAGATGAATGAGATTGCGACAATTCCTATAAAGCTACTGCCCTGATATCTTTAAAGAATCAAGGTCATAAAAGAAAAAAATGTTATGACATGATTTCTAGATAAATAAAGACTACAGAAATATGAAATCTAAAGTTGTCTTATTTAATTGGGTCTTACTCAGAAAGACAAATGCCATATGGTTTCATTCATATGTGGAATTTAAGAAACAAAACAAATTAACAAAGGAAAAAAGAGGCAAACAAAAAAACAGACTTAGCTATAGAGAACAAACTGATGTTACCAGATGGGTGGTGGGTGGGGGGATGGGTGAAATAGGTGAAGGGGATTAGGAGTACACTTATCATGATAAGCACTGAGTTAATTGTGGAATCAGTATGTTGTACACCTAAAACTAATATAACCCTGTATGTTAATTATACTTGAAAAAAATAAAGAAAAACTATAAGCAATATTATTGGAACAATTGGAGAAACCTGAATATGGATTGTGTATTAGATAGTATTATTGAGTCAGTGTTAAATATTATATGGTGTTGTGGTAAGATATAAGAATGGTTGAGGCACCTGGGTGGCTCAGTGGGTTCAGCGTCTGCTTTCGGCTCCAGTCATTGTCCCAGGGTCCTGGGATCGAGCCCCACAACAGGCTCCCTGCTCAGCGGGGAGCCTGCTTCTCCCTTTCCCTCTGGCTTGTGCTCCCCCTGCTTGTGCTCTCTCACTCTCTGTCAAATAAATAAATAAAATGTTAAAAAAAAAAAGAATGCTCTTGTTTTTAGGAAAAATATGCTGAGATATGTAAAAGTAGTGTCATGAAGTCTGTAATTTGTGTCAAATGGTTCCAGAGAGATAATAAATAACTGAGCAAATATAGCAAAATATAAGCTATTGTGAAATCTAGGTAAAGAAAATATGTGTGTTGACTGCACTATTCTTTAAATGTTTCTTTAGTGTTAAATAATGACTAGGAAATGGGGAAGTAAGAACAAGTATGGTATGTTTCATATGAGAAACATTTGATGTGAAAGAGAAATAGAAAAGTTACTGGGAGCTAGTTAGTAGGTTTCATAATTTTGAGTGGTCTGAAGAAGTTCAGACTCTACATAGTAGAAAAAAACTTCTGGTTGAGAGGAGACTACAAACATTTAGGTAATAAAGTATAATATTGTTGGTACTCAGTGCTAACTGTGAGAAGTGCCACAAAAACATGGAAATGAAGGAATATGATTGCCCTTTGAGTGTTACACTTTTGGATTAGCCACATAATGGGCCAGGGCAGAGGTTGGGATAAGTCACTTTTTAAAAAAGGGAATTGGCTTCCAGGCCTGCAAGACATAACTGAAATGTGACATTTCTAAAGAAGGGGGCCTGTCATTCGTAGAAACACTGAATAGAGTCAGCCTAGGAAATGCTGGATATAACCTTCTTCAGGGACATTGGCCAACGAACTCAAATATTCTCATTCTTCTGTCAAGATGATTCTTTTGCTGGGGGGCAAAGGAGCAGAGGGAGAGGGAGAGAGAAATCTTAAGCAGGCTCCATGCCCAACACAGAGCCCTGTGCTCTCACGTGATCTCATGACCCTGGGATCATGACCTGACCTAAAATCAAGAGTTGGGATGCTTAACCAACTGAGCCACCCAGGGACCCCATGTCAAGATGATTCTTAATTGAAGTTGAATGTATCAGGTATTTTAGCTTACTGTCATCAAAATTCAGTTCCTCCAACTCCCTTTGTCTAGATCTCAAGCTTCATAAGCAAGTTGCTGTTATTGAGGGCCCTGCACATCTTCTTATAGGGAAAGAGTGCTCTATTCATATGCACTGCCAGTATTCCAGTCCCTGTAATAGTTATTTCTCAATTTAAATCAATAAACTGGCATTCTGATTTTAGAATTCCATCTCTTCAGCTTAGTTAATGTTAATTTGGTTGGTGGACTGCTCTAATAGGCTTCTAAACCTGCAACCATGAGGGCCATCTGAATGTGGTAAATTCATCAAATTTGGCTTTGTTTATTTGTGCATTTATTCATGTAGCAGATGCTGTTGGCAACCTGGGTCTTATCAGTGTAGTACATGTCAGTTCTAGTTCCAATTGCCAGCATTTGTATTTTCTTTTCTTGGGGCACTCTCTGACCAGCTGGAACTGCCATGCCCCTACCACAGCAAGCCGGCAGTGTGAGTAGTCCCTGGGATAGTCAGTGTACAATAACAGCTCCCTCTACTGACAGGATAACTGAAGTGAATAGTCTACACTTTCTCCCAGAGTTCCTCAGCAGAATTAAGCACTAGTTGCCCACAGTGGATACTTGATTGATAATGAACACTTTATTGGTTGGTCCTCCTTCCCTAACTCACTTCCTTGCTTCCCTACCAAAGCTTTTGGGATCACCTCTCAAAGAAAATACTTGTACTCCAATTATTGCGTCAAATCTGCTTCTGGGGAATCCCAAATTAAGACAATTTCATCTACTCACCCATTCATGCATTAACATTTACTGAACATTTATCACATGCCAGGCACGGAGTCAAGTCCTTAGCAATACATGGTCTCTAACCATTATTCATATCATCCTCATTACAAATGAAGAAATTGATGCTTAAAGAAGGTAAGCAGCTGGTCCAACATCACAAAATAGGACTGAGTGCTGGAAGGGAATGGGGGCAGATCAGGTTGCCTGAGGCTCTCAGAATCTGAGTTTTGAATTGAACAGTATGGAAAAGAAGGTTTCTGTTGGGGTAACAAGTTGAGAATATTTTTCTGGTATACAGGTATCCCCCACTTTTGAAAGCTCATGTTACACCACTTTGCTTTTATGAAAGATACATACTAGCACATACCTATTTTTACTGACTGAAAGAAATCTGAAGATTTTTGCTTCTACAAAAAAAGGTGAAAAGTGAAAATAGTGTTCAGTATTTGTTTCGCCTCTAGCCATTATAGAAGCCGCACACGCCCAGAGCAGTGACAATGTCACCACCCAGCTTCTTCTTCAGGAACTACACTCAGCATCTCAGCATCACGCTGCCATAGCTTTGAACTGTGCCTATGAGTATGTGTTTTATCGCCATTCATTGTGTGCGTCCATTAGCAAGATGTGTCCTAAGGTATCAGAAAAGGTTCTTTTTTTGGGCCTGGGAATGCTAAAAATATTTTCCATGTAAATTAATGGTATTTGCCTTTTTGCTTTATGTCATTTCAGCTTATGAAAGATTTAACAGGAACATTCTACTTTTGAAAAGTAGGGGAAACCTGTAATACTGTTAGGGATGACTGATTTAAAAAGCACTTCAATGAAACATATTTGAAATTCAAAAAAATTATCTTTATTTTCTGGGAAAGCAGCAACACCTCCCCCCCATACACACACACAAACACACACACCTGGATTTAAATCCTACCTCTACTACGTTTCAGCTGTAAGACATATACAAGTTACTTATTCTAAGCTTAATTTCCTAATCCATAAAATGCATAATACTCAAAATTGTTGTAAGAATTAATGAGATTTATTCAGATAACTAGCACTTAATGGGTGCACAAATGTAATCTGTGGAAATAATCTGTCATTTCAGAAAGTCTGTGTTAAGTACTAAAATCCAGATGCAATTCGTATCATGTCCAACCAAACTAAAAAAAAAAAAAATAAGTCATGAATAATATCTACATTGTTATCTTTAAAAACCTTCCTCTTTCTATATTATAATGATGGTTTACTGTCACAAAGCAAAGCTAAAAATAAACAAACAAGAAAGGCAGGCATTAGGTATAAAATTGTTTGAAGCAATCTCAAAGAGTCCAATAGTAAATTTTATCATTTTGATAATTTTCTATTATTTGCTACTGTCAAGCAAGAATAAAAAAACGAAATATTATCAGTTGAAAACTCTACTCATGATTCTTCCCTAGCCAGATGTTTTCTTTTGTCTAGATATTTTGAAGAAAGAAGTGTAGTCTGCACCATTTTAAATTAATTAATTTTTTATTTTTTTATTTTTTTATTTTTTAAATTTTTTTTTTTTTTTTTTTTAAGATTTTATTTATTTGCGAGAGAGACAATGAGAGACAGAGAGCATGAGAGGGAGGAGGGTCAGAGGGAGAAGCAGACTCCCTGCTGAGCAGGGACCCTGATGTGGGACTCGATCCCGGGACTCCAGGATCATGACCTGAGCCGAAGGCAGTCGCCCAACCAACTGAGCCACCCAGGCGCCCAATTTTTTATTTTTTAAAGATTTTATTTATTTATGTCAGAGAGAGAGAGAGCACAAGCAGGGGGAGCGGCAGGCAGAGCAGGCAGCGGGAGAAGCAGGCTCCCCGCTGAGCAGGGAGCCCGATGTGGGGCTCGATCCCAGGACCCTGGGATCATGACCTGAGACGAAGGCAGAAGCTTAACTGACTGAGCCACCCAGGCGCCCCTGCACTGTTTTTTTTTTTTTTTTTTTAAAGATTTTATTTATTTGATAGAGACACAGCGAGAGAGGGAACACAATCAGGGGGAGTGGGAGAGAGAGAAGCAGGCTTCCCGCTGAGCAGGGAGCCCGATGTGGGGCTCGATCCTCGGACCCCGGGATCATGACCTGAGCCGAAGGCAGACGCTTAACGACTGAGCCACCCAGGCGCCCCCCCTGCACTGTTTTTAATAATTGATTTTATTTAACCAATGCACTTCCTTAGATTTAAAAAAGTATTTTGTTAGAATTCCTGTGAGAATGGGTTAAGTATTAAAAATAGTATTAGGCACATGAATGCAACGTGAATGATTTCAAAGAACTAAAAGTTGCACCTGTCAGAAGGCAAAATGTCTAAGGATGGCTTCACTGATTTCAGTCCAACTGTTTTATCCAGAACAGCTCCGATTAGCAGCAGCAGCAGCGGGCAGTCAATGAAACTCTTTTCCCCCTACTCTCCCGCTGGGTTTAAGGCACAAAGAGACTGAAATGACCAAGGTCAAAACCTGATAGCACTTCCAGGTTTTTTTCTTGAATGATTTTTTTTTAAATTCCAGTATAGTTAACATACAGTGTTATATATGTTTCAGGTATACAATATAGTGATTCAACAATTCCGTACATCACCCTGTGCTCATCGCAAGTGCCCTCCATAATACCCATCATCTATTTCACCCATCTGCCCACCAACCTACACCCTGGTAACCATCAGTTTGTTCTCTATAGTTGAGTCTGTTTCTTGGTTTGTCCCCTTTGTCCCATTTGTTTTGTTTCTTAAATTCCACATATACGTGAAATCGTATGGTATTTGTCTTTCTCTGACTTATTTTGCTTAGCATTATACTCTCTAGCTCCATCCATTTCATTGCTAGTGGCATGATTTCATTCTTTTTTTATGGCTGACTAATATTCCTAATGATATATAATCACCTCTTCTTTATCTATTCATTTATCCATGGACACTTGTGCTGCTTCCATAATTTGGCTATTGTAAATAATGCTGCAATGAACATAGGGGTGCATGTATCCCTTTGAATTAGTGTTATTCTATTTTTTTTGGTAAAGAGTAAAGCAATTACTGGACTGTAGGGCAATTCTGTTTCTAACTTTCTGAGGAACCTCCATACTGTTTCCCACAGTAGCTGCACAGTTTGCATTCCCACCAGCAGCACAGGAGCGTTTCTTTTTCTCCACATTCTTGCCAACACTTGTTTCTTATGTTGTTAATTTTAGCCATTCTGACAGGTGTGAGGTCATATCTCAGTGTGGTTTTGATTTGCAGTTCCCTGATGAGTGAAGTTGAGCATCTTTTCAGTGTCTATTGGCCATCTGTAAGTCTTCTTTGGAGAAATGTGTCATGTCTTCTGCCCATTTGCTTATTAGATTATTTGTTTTTTGGTGTTGAGTTATATAATTCTTTTTATATTTTGGATACCAACCCTTTATCAGATATGTCATTTGTAAATATCTTCTTCCATACATTAGGTTGTCTTTAGTTTTGGTGTTGAAGGGGATTAAGAGTGTATCTATCTTGATGAGCACTGAGTAATTAATTATATTGTAATTGTACTATATTGTACACCTGAAACTAATTAACACTCTGCGTTAACTACACTGCAATTGGAATATTTAAAAAAAAAATTGAAATTGCATGCGAAAGAGCTCCAAATGACTTTTTAGTGTTTAAAGTACTTCTCCAGCAATGGATTCACGTGGGGAGAGGAAGGAGTTGGGGCTGGAAGGGAAGTAGGGTCCACATCCAATGGGGCTTGGTCTTGGAGTCTGGACATTATCCAGAGAGCTATAAAGAACCAGAGACAGATTTAAGCAAGGATGCAATGAAATCATATTTGTTTCTTTTAAAAACATTCCACAGTGAGATTCAGTAGCACAGTACTGTAATATGGACCAGCATTGTGTTGTGTTTGGGGGATATAATAATAAATAAGGTAGTGTGACCCTGCCTTTCTGGAGCTTACATTGAGTTCAAGTTCAAAACTAAGGATCTAAATTAAGATAGTATCAGTGGGATCATATAGAAGGAAATGGATGTTACCATAATAGCTAATAATAATAATAGTATTTATTACCATTTATTGAACATTTCCCATACGTCAGACATTAAACACTTCCCATGTCCTGTCCATTCTCCACACAATAGCCAGAATGATTCCCATTGGTTGAATTTGTCACAACTCTCTCAAACACGTCTATGGACTTTCCACCTCATTCAGTGCAAATACCCATTCCTCAGGATGAGGTACAAAGCCCTGGCTGTGGCCCACTTTGACTTCCCTGAGTTCATCTCAACTCCCCTTATTGTGTTCCAGCCACCATGGGGGGGTCCAGATTTCCTAGGGGGTCCTAGACTTCTGTAGGAATATTTCTGCTTCAGGGTGACCTGTCTGGAATGCTCTTTCCCTTATATCCCACATTTCATTCTGTCACTTCTGTCAAGCCTCTGCTTAAATATCATCTTTTCAATGACACCTCTCTGGCCATCCTGCATGATTCTCTATCCTCTTCACCTCGTTTTAAATTTCTCCGTAACATTTATCACATTCTGACACACCAGATTTGTTGGTTTTTTTCTCTCCACTAGATCATAAACCCCATGAGGGCAGTCTTTTTTCACTGCTGTATTCTTGACACCTAGAACAGTGCTGGTACATCATATCTATCTAATAAATATGTATTGCATGGATGAATGAAGGCTTACAGTGGCCCTATGAAGTAGTGAATAGTACTGACTTATTTTTCCCACTTTATTAATGAGGAAACAGAGACATTAATTGAAGGTTTATTTAATTGAAGGATCTTTATCTGGTGTCAGAACTGGGATTTGCATGGGATTAAAAAAAAGCTCACTTTATTATGTGCCCAGCAGTACTCTAAGAGCTTTACATATATTAACACTTAATCCTCACAATAACCCATTTACAGATGAGAAAAACAAATCCAAGAGGGATTTATGGTTTTGCCTGGCATTTTTGCACTTGCTAATAAATTTGGAGCCTGTGCTCTTAACCATTTTGCTATGCTACCTAATTTTAAAACTGGTGCCTTAAGGAATATGTGACTTTGCCTCCTAATTGCCAGGAGAGTGAGACAGAAGAAGAAATCTGGGATTACTAACATTATTATGACTGAGGACCGCCACAGATGGAAGAATCATCAAGTCAGGGAATGTAGGATGAGCTGGTTTCATTCTCCCTTAACTCCAGACACCCACATCCAAATGCCTCCCTGATTTCTTCACTTGGATATTAGGATAC
Source organism: Halichoerus grypus (assembly GCF_964656455.1). NCBI lineage: Eukaryota > Metazoa > Chordata > Mammalia > Carnivora > Phocidae > Halichoerus > Halichoerus grypus. The sequence continues at coordinate 31,159,319 of NC_135719.1, read as the reverse complement.
AAGGTCAGCTTCAGTAAAAGGTATCTAGAATAACCATACAGATTATAGTAGTTAGCCGTCTCACACCAAAGCTCAAGCTGGTACACAGGCTCCGACTCATGAAGTCTTCAGGGACCCACCTTGTTGTACCTCCAAAATAGCTCACAACCCCTCCCACATTCTGATCATCAGATAGGAACAACGGGAAAGAGGCATCCCATTTATTTTAGAGTATCATCTGGAAATTGCTTACATCATTTTTGCTCACATTCCACTGGCCAGAACCTTATTGACATGGCCATATTTAGAGTTTATTATAGGCAACCATGTGTCTGGCTAGATAACTCCATTATCATGGATGAAGAGGAGAATGCATATTAGGGGTCAACTAGCAGTCAATCTCTACGACAGATATCCACTACAGAGATACAAGCTTCTGTAATTTAACATTTGCAAAACTCAATTCCTGTTTGTTCTTCCAAAACTTGCTCTTCTCCAAAATTATTCCCATCTCAGTTAATGGTGGGAAATGGAACAAATGAGTTCAATTTTAAACATGCTGAGTTTTAAGGTGCTGTAGAACATCCACTACAAATTTCCAATAAGGGGTTGAAGATATGTCTGGTTCTGAATGAGATCAGTGTTCAAGATTTAGACTTGATCCCTGACTGAAAAAAGTGATAGAGGAAGAGTATATATATATGGTACTGTCAGAGACTGTATAATACAGTAGGCAGAACCAAGGATGGAGAGGAAGAACATTCTGCAAAGAAGACTTGAAGAAGAGGGCCCAAGACACAGGGAGAGAGGCTGGAGAATGCAGGGTGATGGAACCAAGGGAGCAGTTTCCAGGAGGCAGTAGTTAGCAGTGTGGAAACCTGCAAAAAGGTCAGATACCATGAAAACTGAGAAGCAACTTTTAGATTTGGCATTGTGCTATTACAGACATTAATACAAGCAGTGTATACAGTAAAATGGGGGCAAATGCTAAATTTCAGTAGTTGAAGAGGGACTTAGAAAGAAATGACAATCCAAGTACAGATAGCTCTTCTAAATAGAAGGGACGGAGTTAGTAGAAGGAGAATTTATGAACAAGAGAGGGAACAACCAAGGGACTAAGACGCTTGAGAGTCTCACCCCCCACCTGCCAGCTCCCCTCCCCTCCACCAAAAAAAAAAAAAAAAAAAAAGCTGTAGAAAGAAGGATGGCTCATACTTTAAGACAGGAGATCAGGGTGAGTGCAAATTTAGGTAGATCTGTAGGAATTAAGGGTGGAGGTGTGAAGGAGTTCATGAAGTGTGTAATGCTAAACAATGGTATTGATAATACTAATACTACTATTACTAAGCCCTAACATTTACTGAACTCTTATCTTATGCCAGTCAATGTGCTAGTAATTTTTATCAGCAAACATCACAAAATTTGAAAATGGAAAAGACAAAGAGCACAGTGGGGTCTTGAATCAGGTCTGACACTAACGTCACACAGAATACCTATTAATGAACTAAAAAAGCCTATGTGTAATTTCTCCATATTTGAAGGAGGAACTGGGATCCTTCTTGATTTTAGTAAAGATCTGGACAGTCATTCTGACATTTAAGAGCAGATTTATTTCTCGTCAGTCTTTAATTTTTTTGGTACTCAGGAATTTGTTCCATTTTGATGCACCAGGTTATATAAAATTACATTTCATTTATTCAGGCAATTTCTGAGGAGAATAAGTTAAACTATCTTCACAGGCTAGATACTGAAGTAACATTTTGCTTTGATTATTTTAACAAAAATCCTTAAAGATTTTCATTCTCATTTGCCTATTTTGATAATATACAAAGAAAATCCTTAATAGATTACGATTTTAACTAGCCTCTTCTATAAAATATAACTACAAATTGTTTCCAAATGAGGATCTGTAATGGGGGAAAATGAAAAAAACAATGAGGAACTAAGTTAAAATCAGACATGATTTAATACTGTCATTTATCATTAATTGTCCTGGGATAATTTAAATTCCACTAGCTTATTTTTTATAGTTTAAGTTTTTTACAGTTGGTTATAACCGGGAAGCAGTATACATAAACATATCCCTGACTTGTAATGTTCTAAGAATGGCAGCTGAATACACTGCAATGTAAGATTGTTGATTTAAAAAAAATTCTTTGAATACCAGATGAATGGGATCCCATATAGTATTTTAGGGCTTAGCAAAGTTGCAAGCCGTTAAGACTATGAATTGTTAGTGATTCCACTATATTTGCTAGTTAAGTGTCGCAGAGCCATAAAAAAAAAAAGCCCTTTTAAATAAAACGATGACCTTGATAGTAAATATGAAGACGCATGGCTTTTAAATGGGTTGTCATAGGGATCAAAATTAGCATCCATCCAGCTGATGTTAACCAAGAGGCCACAATCTCTTTAACAACCTACCGAATGTCAAAACTGCGAGACGTGCTTTCATCTTCCAGTAAACTAATGACATCGTGTTGGAAAGGCCTAAGCAAATGACCTTGGTCCCCTGAAAGATGGCTCATACTCTCGGGGTACCTCTGCAGTATTTACAAAGGCAGCTCTGGACGGAAAGAGGTTGGGGTCGGAGGGCCTGGTATCCGGAGGCTGCAGCCTCGCCGCGGGGCTGGGAGCTATCAAAGCCACCCCCCGTCCCTCGGCGGATTTTCAGAGCCGATTCGTCCCCCTAAAATCGGGAGCGTTTAAGTCCTAGCACGTTCCTCGACTTGGGTATACCAGGGGCCTCTCCAACACTCCTGGTGGCTCCAGGGGGTTTCCGGCGTGTACGCCCTTCTTTCGGCGGGGCCATAGACAGCGGTGGCTCGATAGAAACACTGACCCTCTGCCCGATCCCAAGATGGCCACCAACCCTGGCAGGACTCCAAGGAGCCGCGAGCAACTTCCCCTTCCCAACAGCCCCTGCGGTGGCGACGACGGCAAGCAGGAAGGGGGAGGAGCCGGCAAGAGAGGGCGGGGCATAACGCTGCGCCCTCCCGCGCGCACCCCGGCCCCGCCCCACGTCCCTGCGTCCCGGCCCGGAGCTTTGGCCCGACCGGGCGGCACGCGCTGCCTGCTGGGATACTCGGCCCGCCCAGCCAGTCCTCCCGGCTTGCGCTGCGGCCGCGAGATCCGCGTTTTTCCCAAGATGGTGGCGCTGGGTTCGGGGTGACTGCAGGAGACGACATAGCCTGAATCCCCTTCGCCAGAATCTCGACACACCGCCTTCCTCCCGCTCGTGCACCCCGCTGCCACTTAGCCATCCGCTGGCCTGGGCGCTCGCCTTCCGCTGCCGCCTCCGACTTGAGCTTCATCTGCGGACCCAACGATTACGGCCGCGGGCAGCGGCGCCTCCCTCGGCTCCTCCTTGGGGTCGCGCTCGGATCAGCTCCCAGCCTAGCCCCGGCTCGGCGGGCCCCGCAGTTCCCCAGTGGGGACAGGCAGCGGCGGAGCGGCGGCTGGCGACGAGCGCGGGGTTTTCTGCGGCCCCGGCGCCCCCTTTCCCGGCCTTAGTCTCCGGAGAAGGAAGCGCGGGTCCCGCATGAGCCCCGGCGGTGGAGGCAGCGACAGGGAACGAGGCGGTGGCGGGCGGAGGCGGCGAGCGAGGGCGACTGCGACCAGTGAGGCAGCCGCTGCTGCGAGGGCCACAGCCCAGGCGCGGGGGCGACAGCAGGTCAGTGTGGCCGAGGACCGGGCCTGGGCTGGGGAGGCTGGTCGGCATTTCTCTTCGTTCTCTCTGTCGCTCGAACCACCCTTCGGGGGTGGCTCTGGCGAAGGTAGGGACGCTCCCAGACCGCGCCACGGCGAGTGTCTGGGGGCCCGTGGTTTGGAGGGGTCAGTGCCAGAAGTAGGCCTTTGGTAGCAGCGGCTGCTGCTACCGTAACTGTCAGTCCTGGCTGAGGGCCGGAGGGAGGGTTTTGTCGCCTAAGGGGACGCGAGCGGGCCCGGGGCGGGGCGTGCAGGGCGTCGAGAGTTGGCCCTCCTTGGAGCGGAGCTCGCGGAGCAGGCCTGGGCCCCAGGCAGGGTAGGGCTGGCCTTTTCCTTCCAAGGGGAGCTCTTTTTTCGAGGTTTTGGCCCTGTTGGTGAAAAATGCTTAGACGTGTGCTTTGGTGGGTTGGGGTTTTGGGGGTGGACTGGTGGGGAGGGAGGGCGGATGAAGTGGGAAATCAAGCCCAAGGGTTGTGTTCACAGTTTATCGGGATTTTCAAATTAAACGTGAGCTACCGGGTTTGCCAGAGATTCTGTTAAATGCAAACCTGCAAACAGTTGGCATTTTTTTATTTTCCCTTTTCAGTTGAGAAAATGAAAAGGACTCTTTTTTCGTCATGGCGTGGAGGTTTTGTTGGTAAAGTCAGAATTGAATGTGACAAATGCTTTAGTCCATAAAATTGTTAGAAATAATTTTAACGTAGGCACTGTTTGAGCTTAGATTCCTTCAAAGATAATTTAGTCTCTGAATTTTAAAAACGTCCAATTGGCATACTAAAATAGAAACATTACTAAATCTGTCTGGGATTATATTTATTAAGTGGCTAGGGTACTTTTGAAAATGTAAACGAATAGCAGTATGGGATTTACAATCCAGAGTTACCCTCCATAAATCATGAGGGGATATAGCTATGACCCTTAATTTTGGAGAATTCCACTGCCTGCAATATTGAAAGAAGCAGGAAATTATTCCAGAATATTCTGGGGGGAGGGAAGGAGGCTTGAAATGGAAATGACCTAAAGTTTGGAAGAAAAACTGTTAAAAAGTTACCTGTCAGAGTCACAGTAGATAACCAATAAATCTTGAGTGAACTAGACAAGAGGGATGAGAAGTGTTTGCTTCATAACCTCTGATTAATGAGTTCTCTTACTGTTTAAACCAGGTAAAAAAGTTTAGAATTTAGGAAGATAAAAAAAAAATTTTTATCCTGGTATGTATAGTGGAAATAATTTTAGAATTAGATCTTGCTTATAAATCTGAGTTATTTATCACATTTGTAATAAAATGAATACAGTATTAATGATAGTGCTGATAAGCCCAAAGAATGACCCAGACGCCCTTTAAAGAAACTAATAATCACAACAAAAGCAAGAAATAGATTCAAGAAATAATGACCCTGTCTTTACAAAATTAGAATTGGAAACTAAGAAAGTCTTGTTGTATCAGTATTTATTAACTGGCATTAGTATGCTAAGAATTATGTGCACTATTGTCTGGACATTGCCTAGTTCCTGAGGAGTTTAACTTTACACAGAGATACAAATTACAGTGTTTTGATTTCTTTTCAGAGGTGTGGTAAGCTGTTTTTATTTCACCTCTCTTAAATTGTACATTTTTTTTTTCTTGGCTTAAAAAAGTACCTTCTTAAGTATACTTACTAGAAGTGTGAGGAAGACACATTCTCATCCCACTTGTTCAGTTCATTTAATAAGATTTATTGGGTACTTACAGTGTCTTGGATATTTAACCTTTAATCAGTTGTATTTCTTAAACTTCAGGTCATTTTTAAAATGATCCTTCTGCTGTCCCCTTCAACCCCCCCCCCCCAAATCTGAAATAATTTGCTGTTTCAAATAAGCAGTCAGTGGGATAATCCAAAACTATGGATCATATCTAAATTTTTCAACCCAAGCACTTGAAAAATTTACGAATGTTTATTTTCTTAAATGATTACTGGTTATCTTCTTGTCATGTTGCACATTTTTGTTTAGACCCAAACTTGTGTTGGTCAAAACATAGAGACATTAAATTAAATGCACATGGAGCTGTTAAAAAGTTAGTTTTTTGATTTTTTTTTAAAGTAAAGTTTTATTTATTTATTTGAGAGACAGAGAATGAGAGACAGAGAGTATGGGAGGGAGGAGGGTCAGAGGGAGAAGCAGACTCCCCGCTGAGGAGGGAGCCTGATGCCTGGACTCCTATCCCAGGATTCCAGGATCATGACCTGAGCTTAACCAACTGAACAACCCAGGCACCCCTAGTTTTTTGACTTTTATGAGTGAAGACAAATTTTCTCTTTTCAGGATAATTCAGGATAACAGAGTTTTGGCTGATTTTGACTCTCCCCCCACTGCAAATGTAAAGATAAATTCAAAAACATTACAGTATGTGCAGTGAAAATAGCTTTGGAATTAGATCCCATTTTTAATTCTGGACTCACCTTAGTTGTCTGATCTTGGCAAGTTAGTCTTAGTAAGCTGCAGTTTTGTCATCTATAAAATGGGATGGTGAAACTAACTCGGAGTTGCTTTGAGGATTAGAGTTTGTAAAATGTCCAACACATAGAGTATTATCATTTGAAGTCTTCCTACCTTGTTATTTTTTTTTTGTGGACTCTAGCATGTTATCCTTTACATTGTTTTCATTCTCGCTTGCTATGAACTCACTCTTTAAGGAGAGGGGCTCCTAGTGTTTACCAGAAAGTGTGTTGCCAGCATATGGATGAATTATCAGTGAATAGTACACTAACATTCATTGGGTACCTACTGTGTCTGCTATGAGCTGGGTTAGATGTAGGAGCTACAAAGACAATCGTGTCTGTCTTTTGGAAGCTTATAGTCTAGTGACTTTCTCCACATAACACCATTTTTTGTGAAATCCTTTCACATAATGGAGCCTCATTCTTCTGTGCTCTTCCAGTCTTAGCGCGGTTCTGTGGACCCAACACTCCACCTGCAGCTGCTATTCTAAAGAATATTGTTTTTGCCCCTTTATACAACTATTTGGCATATGTGAGATACTTTATATCTTTACCTTGGTCCTGCTCCATAATCCAAAATCTGGCACATTGTGTGTGTGTGTGTGTGTGTGTGTGTGTGTGTGTGTGTGAATGGGTATGTATATGAAAAAAAGAAATTTACTTTGGCAGTTGCCTGTAAATACTTTGATATTTTTCTGGGGTAATTATCATTCTGTCTTCTGGTTCTAGCTTTATATTTCAAACCTCTCAGTAGGACTATTCTTGAGGCCAGTCACTCCATTCATTTTATACATGAAGAAATTGAAGTGCAAAGCTTTAAAATGATTTTCTTAAAGTCACCCAGGTGGCAGAGCTAGAAGCACAGTCTGAGTCTCTGGACTAGAGTTCAGGACTCTATGCAGTGGCGTATGTTCTGTCCTACCTGTTGAGAGGAGTAGTTTGCTTCTATTTGAATGTTTTCTACACTATTATTAGAAGGCAGACTTTACAAGATGCCATCATTGGGCCTTTTCTGAGCATAAGAGTTAGTGCAGGAAATGGGGCTTTTTCTTCTAATAAAGGAAGTCAAGTAAAACTACAGTAACTAGAAATGGCGTTAATCTACAAACATATCCTATGTCCAGAACAGATGTTTAAAATACTTAAAGATGCTATATAATTTCTTAAATGAAATAACTTATTAATAAATAGATAATAAATTTCTTTGCCAACTTTGCTTTGATCTAAGTTATCATTAAGTAAACACCATGATGGATAATAAGTCAAAATGAAGTTTTTAAGTTTAAGGCCAATCTGAGAATGAAATAAAGCTAATACCTTTTTTGGAATATTGCAGTTTGCAAATGAGATTTAACTGACAGTTGTTTCTGTTTGATTCTAAGCTTCGTGACTGTGAACTCCCTAAAATTATATATAAATTTTAAGTTTCAGAATCTCAACAGGTTCAGTGAACAAAAGCGACCAAGAACCACTGATGTGGAGGAAGAAGCACTAACTTTGGTGTCAGAAGATCATGGGTTCATCCTTCCAATCTAGCTTCCTAGCTGGTCATGAGCAGGTCATTTATCTTTCAAAGCCTTTGTTCTGTTAACTTCTGTTAAGTGAAGGTGATACTTGCTTTGTCTGTTTCAAAGGATTGTTTTTCAGATGTGATCATTCTCAAAAAAATTAGAATAATACTGTATAAAGTGACCTTATATGTGACTTAGTGACTTTCCCAAGAAAACAGGTTGTTTAGTGGTAAACAAGTGATTGGAATATTTTCGTGCTTTTCTCTATAAACATTTTTAACCTTTTCATACTTTCAGAAGTATTATTTTGGGAAATATTTAGTGTGTGAGTTTAAATTAAATTTGTTAACTACATTTGAAATAAACAGTAGATCTTAATAATTAGTGATGCACTATTCAGTATTATTATTCCTTAGTCAAACTCCTTCTTGTAATTTGCTTTACTTTTTTTTTTTTAAGATTTTATTTATTTGAGAGAGAGTGCGAGAGAGAAAGCACTAGAGGGGGTAGGGCCAGAGGGAGAAGTAGACTCCCTGATGAGCAGAGAGCCCAGTGCAGGAATGGATTCCAGGACTTCAGGATCATGACCTGAGCTGAAGGCAGACGCTTAACCCACTGAGCCACCCAGGCACCCTAATTTGCTTTACTTTTGATCTCTCCTGTTAATTTGATAAATGGCAGGTAAATCATAAGGTTGACCTGAAAGGAAAAGAGGTTTTGGAGACATACATTATTGGATAAGATTATTCCAGAACTTTGGGGCGCCTGGGTGGCTCAGTTGTTAAGGATCTGCCTTCGGCTCAGGTCATGATCCCAGAGTCCTGGGATCGAGCCCCGCATTGGGCTCCCCGCTCTACGGGAAGCCTGCTTCTCCCTCTCCCACTCTCCCTGCTTGTGTTCCCTCTCTTGCTGTGTCTCTCTCTGTCAAGTAAATAAATAAAATCCTTAAAAGAAAGAAAAAAAGATTATTCCAGAAGCTCCATCCTAGGAAGTCTCCTGCAATCTGTAAGATAGCACATGTGGATCATAGAAGAGAATCCTATATAATACTTAATTAAAGTCAGCATCTATGCCACAAATAAAAAGCATGTAAGTTACATTTGAGCCCTGAACACTTACTAAAAAAAGTAGGATAAAATGTACCTTAAATGAAACTCTTGGCTGGCCAATATGGAGCTTAATGTGATGACTCTTAACAGTTAAATGTGTTATAGAAGTTGACCTTCTGTACCCTTTGGGGTTAGTTGAGGTTAGTCAAGCACAAATCCTTTTATATTACAGAAATAAAACATGAAAAAATTTTTTGACCTATCTCTTTGTGGTGTGCAGGCTTGTAACTCTTTGTTCTTAATGTGATGACTTCTTTCTCCTTGTATCAAAAGGGATACCTTACCCATTTCAAGCTGCTAATATAATAGACTTCTATTACTGGATGTGAGAAGGTAGTCTTAGAATTGCTTTTGTGGCCTGTAACCACTATCCTAACCTCTTTACTTTTATATTCTTTGTGATGCAGAATAAATTCTGAATTTTCTCTCTAAATTAAATAGGCAGACAGTACAGAGAATAATGTAACAATCATGTATCTACCATTCAGTATATACAAATGTCACAATTTGTCACTTCCTTGCACTCTAGATCCATCTTTAAAACTGGTGTTATTTTCTTCTGAGATGATAATTCTAGCATTGCAGCTACCACTATGGGAATTTCTTCATATTGCCAACAAATACTTCCTTTCTCTTATCAGATGTAAAGCATAATCCTGTTCTTTGGAAGGGAAAAGATGAAATGCCCACCAGTGTTTTCTATATAAAGCTCATGGGTCCTAGGGAGAAGTATGGGTATTTCCAGCTTATTAATTATTTTAGTATTTTTTCTTATGGATTCTATTTATTGTGCCTCTGTGTGTGTATGTGCCACTATTCATAACCTTATAGTGTGCCACAAATAAGAATGTTAAGTATTTACCTTTGTTAAATAAAGTTTTTGTTTGGGGGAAAAATACATGTCTTTTGAGCACCTATTGTATGTGACATGTATACTGATGGATAAATCCCATTTCACACGAAAAGTAATTGGGTAATATTTTTCTTTTCTAGTTTTCTGAAGTGGGCTGACAATGCATCGTATTGCATGTTGGTGATAGAAACTATGCTGTTTAAGATATTCTAAATTTAGAGCTTCTAAGAAATGAAAAGTTTCCCTAATTACTTAAGCTGCTTCATTCATATTCAATTTCTTACACATTTTGCTGTGTCTCTGGCATATTGCTATAGACTGAATGATTGTGTCCTCTCAAAATTCATATGTTTGAATTTTAACACCCATTGTAATGGTTTTAGGAAGTGGGGCCTTCTTGAGGTGATTTGATCATGAGAGTAGAGTCCTCATGAATTGGATTAGTGCCTTATTAAAGATTTCAGAGTTCCCTTGACTCTTCTGCCATATGAGGACGCAGCCAGAAGACACCTGTCTGTGAACCAGGAGGCTGGTTCTTGCCAGACACCGAATCTGCCAGCATCTTGATACTGGGCTTCTTAGGCTCCAGGAATTTGAAAAATAAGTTTCTGTTCATAAGCCACCCGGTCTGTGGTATTTTGTTTTAGCACCCCGAAATGGACTAGGATACATTAAACATGTTTAAAGAACAGGGAAAATAGAAAATTAAAAGGATAAAGTTTGGTAGCTAAGGTAGGGATGCACTGTGCTTGACAGAATGGAAGTGCTTAAAAGTTGACTATAGTGTTGAAATTGAGAACACTTAAGGAGAATGTATTAGAAACACCGAGCTAACTTTTGTCTTTTAAACACATAAAACTAGATTTCTGCATTTCAGATATTATTGTATATTTCTTCAATTATTGCCCAGTGCACTGTATTTCAGATTATCCTCAAAATGAAAAAGTAAAGTGTTATGGTCTCATTTAACTCAGAATCAGTTCATCCCCTCTAAAATTCCTCTTCCATATTTTGGGCTAAATGAAAGGCAAGGAGGAGTGAACTTAAAAATAGTTGGATCTCAACTGGAAAATAGGTAAGTCACTTACCTCAACTGAAATTAAATCCTTTCTTTCCTCCTGGATTGAAGATCCTATGAGAACAATTGCTGCATGTCTCATTTTTTTTTCTTTTCAGGTGCAGTTTTATGTATTTGTAAATGCTTGATGAATGAACTGCTTTCCAGTTCAGGACTACTTTTAGATATCTGCTGTGGGCTGATGAATAAGAATCATCAGGAACAAAATCCTCTAGGCTTCAGAACTTTTAACTAATTTTAAGTAGATACAGGACTAGGGGTCAGCCTGGATAGTGGGCCAAAGACATATCTATGCTACAGCCCCACCTTAGTGCCTCTGCCTGTGCTGAATTTGACTAGGCTTTCCTAGGAGGGATGTGTTTGTGTTCTCCATATTTCTAGCTGATGTCAGATTTTGAGAAATTAAGGCTGATCACTGTGGCCTACAAGTTTCTCTAAAGTGATCAAGATTTAATTCCCCTAAGTAGCATATGTTTAAAACTGCCATGACTACATTAGTATTTTATATTCTTATTCTAATATCTTTTCTTTAATAAAGTAAGTAGGTTGGGTTAGATGATCTCCAAGGTAATTTTCAGTTTAGATATTTTATATTCATTTTTTCTTTTTGAATATATGTATCTTAATTATAAAATATTTAAAACATACAGTAAATAATATAGCATACCATCCAGAACTGTAAATTCTGCCACTTTGGGTTCTTTGGGAAGTAAATGCAGACTTAGGTATTCACTTATAGCAATGTCCTCCCAATCTTTCCCAGTCCTGTTACCCTCTTTAATAATTCTCCTGAGGTTCTTGAGTATACATCATATTCTTGTTTATGCTTTACTGTATCCCTGTACAAGTATCCATAAGTAATAAGTGTTTTGTGTTGTAAATTTTTACAAAATGGTACTGTATTGTACATAATCTTTCATCAGATTTCTTTTTTTAAAAATACTTAGCATTTTTGAGTTATATGTCTTGTTTATTCATTTTGCTGTATGGTACTCCATTGTATGGATATATAAAATGTATGTATTTCACTATTGATGGATATTTTAAGTTGCTTCCTTTTTTATCATAAATAATGCTGCAGTGATTGCTTTTACACATTTTTTGGTGTAGGTGTTTAAGAAGATTCATTAAAGTGAATTGCCTGGGAATAGGTTGTGAATAACTGACTTTACTAGGTATTTCTAAATTCTTCTTTAAAATCATTATGCCAATATATACTTTATATGTGTACTTTGTTTTCCATCGTCCTAGCCCTCACTTGGATTGTCCTATTTTAAAATTTTTTCAAACCTGATGGATGTGAAATGATACCTTTTTTTATACACCTCATTTTTTTTTTTTTTTAAAGATTTTATTTATTTATTTGACAGAGAGACAGCAAGAGAGGGAATACAAGCAGGGGGAGTGGGAGAGGGAGAAGCAGGCTTCCTGCCGAGCAGGGAGCCCAATGCAGGGCTGGATCTCAGGACCCTGGGACCATGACCCGAGCCGAAGGCAGACGCCTAACGACTGAGCCACCCAGGCGCCTCTAATATACCTCATTTTAATTTACATTAAATGGTGTAAATGGTGGGTAAATGCATACGAATTTTATTATTTTTGGTATCTTTTAAGTGTTTTATAAATTAAAGAATGGTGTTAAAAAGAGTAAGCCATTAGCATAGTGTTTATGTTGTAAAGGACCTTGACCATCATCTCATCCAGCCTTCTTATTTTACAGTGCAGCCATGAAAGTTATCAGAATAAGAATAAAATACTGCTGGTTGCCTATTAATGGTATTCTCTTTCGGGATATAGAATCTCAAGTTTCAGTGTTGAAATCATGAGCCTTTTCCTTTATGATTTGTAATTTTTGGTCAAGAAATTTATATTGTCTGCTAATAGTTGAGAGGTTTATGTTATTTGTTTTTTTGTTTGTTTTTTGCATTTAGGTCCATGTGGGAGGGAGTTGGGAATCAGATTTTTTTTTTCATGATAAGTGAGTTGTCCCAACATTACCCATTATTTTATTTTTTTTTTAAATTGTCATCTGTATCATCTGCCTTCTGCTTGGGTTTGATTTTAGTTTGTTTCTTTGTTTTTTTTTAAACACCAGTTCTACATTGTTTTATTTCAAATAGTTTATATTAAGCTTTGAAATCTGGGAGGACAGGCCTCCCCTTTATTAATTTTCAGAACTATTTTGGCTCTTAGGCTTTTATTTTTTCATAATAATTTAAAACCAGTTTATCAAATTCCTTTGGGGATGTTATTTGGAATTGCATTATATAAGTTGAGAATTGATATGGCTTCTCTTGCTATTTATTTGATTCTTCAATATTTTGCTGTTTTCTTCATAAATGCCTTTTACACATACTTTATTAAATTCTTAGGTATTTCATTATTTTTTTGCATTATAAATAGCATCCTTTTTTATTATATTTGATTATTGATGGTATTTGTATCCATCAATTTGGGTGAACTCCATCATTTCTAATAGTTTGTAATTTTGGATTATTGTGAACACATAACAATTCTGTCTTTTCAAATGATCTTTTAAAAGTAGAATTCTAACCTTGTAACTTTCTATTTAAAATTCTTCTTTGGGGGGGCACCTGGGTGGCTCAGTCGGTTGGGCGTCTGCCTTCAGCTCAGGTCATGATCCTGGAGTCTCGGGATCGAGCCCCACATCGGGCTCCCTGCTTGGTGGGGAGTCTACTTCTCACCCCACTTGTGCACGCTCTTTCACTCTATCAAATAAGTAAAATATTTTTTTAAAAAATTCTTTGGCTTTCCATTGCTTTTAGAGTAAAATTCAGAATCCTTTAGTAGTTTACAAAGTCCCACACGATCTAGATTCTGTACTTCCTTAGCCTTACCTTTCTCCACACTCCTCACTGAACAGAACCATCTAACAGTACTAGCCTATTCAGTTTTTTAGCTGCCTAACCTCTTTCTGTGCCAGACCCTTTGCCAGTGCATTTCAGTTTGTTTGGAACACAGGCAACAAATTTCACCCATCCTTTAGGTCTCAGGGAATACTGCTAAATATTCCCAAATATTACTTAGGGGAGCCCTTCCCTGAGAATCTCCTTGCACTCATTGGTTTTAGTGCTTCCTTGTATTAATGCTGTTAATGAATCTTGCTTTTCCTGAGTAAGTACATAATTTCAGCTGCAGTTAAGTAATTTCTTTACTCCTGAGTTGAAGATTCTGAGAAAAGTAAATGGTTGTCTCTATTTTGTTTATTTATTTAAAGATTTTTTTTTAAAGTAATCTGTGCACCCAACGTTGGGGCTCACACAACCCCAAGATCAGGAGTCTCATGTTCCACCTTATTGAGCCTGCCAGGCACCCTCTCTTTTTTAATGTGCAATGTCAAGCATTTGTGAGTGCTGGGTGAATGAATGAATGTTCATGTACTGATTGATCTAGAAATACTATTCCAGTTGGTAACTGCTTAAAAGAATATAATTGGGCTACTTTGAGGTATTTTACTAGACATTCATAGAAAATTAAATGCCCTCAATTTTTATTATTTAAGTCCTTCAAGTATGGCTGGTCTTTAGAACAACAATTTTCTGTCTTTTAACAGAGGCAGTCTAGTTGACTTAAAAGTATATGTGGTAAGTTTTCTTAAGCCAGTTTTTTGTTATCCTTAAATCAGGTTTTATGAGTTTAGATACTACATTTGATACACAGATGAAATATAATAAACCTGAAAATATGTGTTCATGATTATTTCAAGGAAAACCCACCTACCTTTAGTTATTTTAGTATCTTCTACTATACATCTTTTTTTTGTGTGTGTGTAACACAGGCTGAAAGCTAGCATAATTCCAGGTTTAATTTTAGGTTAGGCACTATATAAGATTGAACTTAAATGAACTATAGTGCAAAAAGAACCCAGGGGAAAATTTCACAATAGTAAGTCCTTGGGACTATGTGGCACATTTGCTTCTGTTTTCAGATCATAGAATTGTTGACCAGAATGAGTGGTTTATCATTAAAGCCAGGAAATTGAAATAATTCTGGTAGTTTAGAATTTCTAAAGGATCTCTGTAGATGACACTTGATCTACACTTAGATAAGATACTGTCAGTGCTACTAAGCCACGTAATAAAACACTTAAGTAAAGATACCTTATTGGGGGAAAATAGCATTTTAATATTGGCCAATCATGAGTATACTTTCTATAGTTATTCAGGTAGGTAAATAAGCATAATTTATTTAATTTCTGAACTGTTCACAGAACCCAGAGGGAGGGTCGGGCTACTTGTCATTTTAGAGAGTTCAGTTCTTTTCCAATGCACAGTGATTGTGATCCCAGAATTCTTTTCCTATATATAACTGATTGTACAACCTAGATTTGCAGCACAGTCTCAATTTTAAATATTAAGTTATTCCCATAAATCATAAAACCAAGAATTCTAACATTTTCATATTTCCAGAGAGCCTCTTGTATTTCCTGGTTGGTCCCCCCCACCTTAAATATTGGTATGTAGAATTATTTTTGAGTGAGGAAATATACAGGTAGATAGCTGTATATTTTCAAGTACAAAAATAAATGAAAGTTCCTTTTCCTTTCTTAGCTAATTCTGAAACATAACAGTTGTTAAATGTAAGTGTAGAAAAAACATAAAATTGCCTGGCAAATACCAAGTAAGTATATCTGTGTAACTACAGATACATGCAGCTTTTTTCCTTTTTTGAGAGGTTTTTTAAAAAAAAAGTACAGCATATAGTTTTTACAGTTTCTGACTTTATTGAGATATAATTCACATACCATAAAATTCACCCTTTTAAAGCATACAATTCATTTTTAGTATATTTGTATTTAGTACATTTGGGTTTTCGTATATTCACCGCCACTAATTTTAGAACATTTCCATCATCCCATAAAGAAACCCTGTACTTGTTAGTAGTCATTCCCTATTTTTCTGTCCTCCAGCCTCTGACAACCACTAATCTGCTTGCTTTCTATATGGATTTGCCTGTTTTAGACATTTCATATACATGGAATCATAAAATATGTGCCCTTTTGTGTATGGCTTCTTTTACATAGTATTCTGTTTTCAGGGTTCACTAGTAGCATGTAACAGCATTTTATTTTTTTATGGCTGAATAATATTGCACTATGAATATATGCACTGTTTAGTCAGGCATCAGTTGATAACTATTTGGATTGTTTCCATTTTTTTGGTTATGTATCACATTGTTGTGAACATTCATATACAAGCTTTTCTGTGAACATACATATTCAACTCTCAGGTATATCTAGGAATGAAACTGCTGGGTCATAGGTATCTATATTTAACATTTTGTGGAGCTGCCAGAATCCTCCAAAGTGGCTGCACCATTTTACAGTTGCATCAGCAATGTATGAAGGTTGTTTCTTTTTTTTTCTTTTTTTTATTATGTTATGTTAATCCCCATACATTACATCTCTAGTTTTTGATGTAGTGTTCCATGATTCATTGTTTGCATATAACACCCAGTGCTCCATGCAGAACATGCCCTCTTTAATACCCATCACCAGGCTAACCCATCCTCCCACCCCCCTCCCCTCTAGAATCCTCAGTTTGTTTTCAGAGTCCATAGTCTCTCATGGTTCGTCTCCCCTTCTGATTTCCCCCTGAAGATTGTTTCTGATAGCTCTACTTCTGTGCCAAAGTTGATTGTCTATTTTAGTAATTTTTATGGGTGTGAAGGTATCTCTTTGTGGTTTTGATTTGCATTTGCTTAATGATTAATGATGATTACAACATTTCATGTGTTGATTGGCCCTCTTTGGAGAAGATCTACTCAGATCCTTTGCTGTATTTTAATTGGGTCTTTTTTTTTTTTTCTTGTTGGGTTTTAAGCATTCTTTATACGTTCTGGTTACAAGTCCCTTATCAGATAGATGATTTCCACATATTTCTCCCCATTCTGTAGGATTGTCTTTTCACTTTCATGATTGTTTCCTTGAAGCACCCAAATTTTAATTTTTGGTGAAGTCCAACCTATGTATTTTTCTTTTGTTGCCTTTGGTGGTGTTATTTAAGAAACCATTGCCTAATCTAAGGTCATAAAGGTTTATGCTTGTTCTAAGAATTTTGTAGTTTTAGCTCTATGTTTAGGTCTATCATCTGTTTTTGAGTTAATTTTTGCATATGGTATGATTTAGGTGTAGATCTGGATTGCCTTTGGCATGTTTTTGGATATGGTATACAAATAGCTACCTTTTAGTTTTTTCCACTTGGGTAGCCAATTCTCTAGACCACTTGAGGGATCCTTTCCTCACTGATTTAAAATGTCACTTTTAATTTTATTCAAAGATTATTTATTTTAGAGAGAGAGGGAGTACATGTGTGCGTGAGCAAGGGAGGAGCAGAGAGAGGGGGAGAGAGAATCTTAAGCAGACTCTGCTGAGCACCCAGCCCGACTTGGGGCTCAATCCCATGACCCTGAGATCATGACCTAAACTGAAACCAAGAGTTAGACGCTTAACCAACTGAGCCACCCAGGTGCCCCAAAATGCCACCTTTTTATATATTAAGTTTTCATGAACTAAAAAAATAAAGTTTTTTGAAGTGTGTGAACATATTTTCATCTCTCCAGGGTAAACACCTTAAGTTGTAATTACTGGATCACATGACAAGTTTATGTTCATATTTATAAGGCATTATTTTCCAGATAGTTATACAATTTTGCATTCCCACCAGCAGTGTATGAAAGTTCCAGTTCTTCCAAATCCTTGTCAGCATTTGATACTCTCAAATTGCAGACATTCCGATGGGTGTGTGGTGGTATCCCATTGCAGTTTCTTTTTCTTTAACTATGGTAAAATACACGTAACATAAAAATCCATCATTTTAACTTTTTTTAAGTGTACAGTTCAGTGGCATAAAGTATATTCATGTTGTGCAGCCATCACTCTTACTCATCTCTGGAACTTTTTCATCATCCCAAACTCAAATTCTGTACCTGTTAAACAGTAACACTCCCCTGCCCCTGTTACCTTCCCCCTCCCTCCAGCCTCCAGTGACCACTGTTACATTTTCTGTCTCTAAGAATTTGACTATTCTAGCTACTTACGTAAGTGTAATCATACAATATTTGTCCTTTTGCTTCTGGCTTGTTTCACTTACCATGATATCCTCAGGGTTCACTCATGTTACAGCATGTATCAGAATTTCCTTCCTTCCTTCCTTCCTTCCATTTATTTTTGAGAGAAAGAGTGAGCATGCGAACCCACACATGAGCAGGGGGGAAGGGCAGAGGAAGGAGAGAAGCGGACTCCTCGCTGAGCAGGGAGCCCAATGCTGGGCTTGATCTCACAACCCTGAGATCATGACCTGAGTGAAATCAAGAGTCTGAAGCTCAAGTGACTGAGCCATCCAGGTGCCCCTCCTTCCTTTGTAAGGCTGAATAGTATTTCTTTGTATGTAAAAATACCACATTTGTTTAACCATTCATTCACTGGACACTTGGGTTGCTTCTTTTGGCTATTATGAATAGGCTGCTGTAAACATGGGTATACAGATAATCTCTTCAAGTTCTTGCTTTCAGTTCTTGCATGTTTAGTTCTTGGGTATATACCTAGGAATGGTATTGTAGGGCCATATGGTAATTCTGTTTAATTTTGGGGGGTGAATCAGCATACCATTTTCCACAGTGGCTGTACCCGTTTTACTTCCTACCAGCAATCACAAGGTTCCAGTTTCTCCACATCCTTGCTAACACTTGTTGTTTTGTTATTTTTAAAAAACAATATTCATACTAAAGGGTGTGAAGTATCATGGTTTTTACATTTCCCTGATGAAGAATGATGTTGAGATGTTTTCATGTGTTTATAGGCCATGTGTATATCTTTTTTGAGTATTCATATACTTCGCTCATTCTTTTCAGGATACAAACTCTTTATTAGATATATCTATTTCTTCTGTGTCATTACTGATTTTTTTTGTTAATTATTTTATTAATTACCAAGAGAGGAGTATTGAGACCTTCAACTGTAATTGTGAGCTTGCCATCTTTTCTTTCAGGTCTGTCCATTTTTGCCTCATGTATTTTGAAGCTCTAGCTATTAGGTGCTTTCACATTTAGGACTGTTAGATCTCTTTGTTGAATTGATTATTGTTATGAAATATCTCTCTGTGGTTCTCTGGTATTGTTCTTATCCTAAAGTCTCCTTTGTCTGGTATTAGTATAACCAGTCCTCCTTTGTTATGATTCATGTTTGAATATTATGTCTTTTCTAACTTACCTGTCATTATGTATAGTGTCTTTCTTTTGACAATATATCGTTGCATCTTTTTGATTGATTTTTATAATTTCTTGCTGTATTCAGTCCATTTGCATTTATTATAATTGACTATATGGTTAGGTTTAAGACTACCAAGTTACTATTCGTTTTCTGTTTGTTCCATCTATCTTCTTTCTCCCCTTTCCTGTTTTCTTTTGGATTGAGTGTTTTTATGGAAGTTTGTTTGATCTTTGCTGCTAGCTTATACCTTATTCTTCCTCTGCCCCCAGTGGTTGTGCTAGTACTTACAATATTCCTTAGTTTATATCACTCTCTCTCTCTATATATATTTATCAGTATATTGTGAGAATTCTAATACAGTATAAATTTGTTTACACTCTGTCATCCTTTTGGGTATTGTAGTCTTATATTTTACTTCTGTATAAGTTATAAACTCCACAGTCTCATTTGTAATTATTTCTTTTAAACGGCCAGTTGTTTTGTAAAGACATTTAAAAACCAAGAAATTATCAAACCAAGTTATTAAACCAAATTATCAACATTTTTTGGTATTTATGCTCATACTTACCATTTTCATTTTCCTTTGTGTAGATTTGTATAGATTTCTTTATGTAGACCCAGGTTTGAAGGACTTAGAAATTTTTAAAGTGCAGATCTTTTGGCCAAAAAACTTTTAGGTTTTATTTGCATGAAAATGCCTCTATTTCATTTTTATTGTTTTATTAGGAAAAATACTCAAATTCATACAGGTGTGAAATAATTGTAGAATGTAATTCCACAATTAACATTTTGCTTTGTGTCATATCTATCCATCTATTAATTTGTTTTATTTTTTTGATGCTTTTCAAAGTAAGTTGCAGTTATTAGTATTCCTCATCCTTAACTTCAGCATGTATATTGTAACTAAAACTTAGTAATTTATAACTTCAGTATATTGAATTTAACTGATTTTGGTATATTGTTCCAGTTATTAACAAATCACCCTTAAATATCAGCATTTAGTTTGCTTATGAATTTGTGCTTTGTGCAGAGACTGGAAAGCATAGTTTGTCTTGGCTTTAAGCTTGTCAGAGAAGCTTGATAACTGATGTAATTTGATAATTGAAGGCTAGAATCATCTGAAGGTTGGCTCACAAATCTGGAGATTGATGCTGGCTGTCAGGACTTCAGCTAGAGTTCAGGACTATGTTGCCTTTATATGTATGTGGTTGCTTGGCTTCCTTGCCAAGTGGCTGACTTATTCAATATGGCAGTGAATGGCATTTTTATGACCTAGCATTAAGTCACAGAGCACCATACTCTCTTGACTGAAAGAATCACAGAGGCCACTCAAATTAAAGGAGAAAGGACATAGACCCCACTACCTGATGGAGAATGCCAGTGTTGACCTTGTAAGAAGAGCATGTGTGATGGATTATATTGTGGTGGCAATCTTTGGAAAATAAAATCTACCACATACGTCATTCCATGAGTTTTGACAAATGTGTACACCTTTGCAGCACTTAAGTCCTATCAAGTTTTAGAACCTATACCCATTCCTAGTCAGTTCCTGTCCCCATATCACTTCTCCAAATCAACCATTGTTCTGATCACTTTTCATCCTAGATTAGTTTACCTTGCACTAGAATTTATATGAGGTTACTTTTACTCAGCATAATATTTTTGAAATTCATCCATGTTACTGCATGTATCAGTTGTTTGTAACTTCATTCTTACACTGTTTTCCGTTCCTAGCTGTTAGGAATAAAGCTAAAATGAACAATTATTTGAAAGTCTGTGTGGATATATATGATATCTTTTCTCTTGGGTAAGTGCCTAAGATTGTGATTTTTGGGTTGTAGGGTAGTTATAATACCAGATCTTTTCTCCAAATTGGTTTGTTTTGTTTTACACTCCTACCAACAGTATATGAGATTTCCAGGGAGGAACAGAGGAGGAGGAAGAAGGAGGGGGAATGAATCTCAAGCAGACTGTGCTGAGCACAGAACCCAGTGCAGGGCTCGATCCCATGACCCCAAGATCATGACCTGAGCCTAAACCAAGAGTCTGATGCTTAACCAACTGAGCCACCTAGGTGCCCCATTTTAGCTTTTTGTTTCTGATGAGAAGTCTATGGTTATGCCCATCTTCCTTCCCCTGTACTTAGGGTCTTTTCTCTCTGGCCCCCTTTTAAGATTTTATCACTGGTTTGTGATTATCCTGCTTAGGATTTGTTCAGTTTTTCTGTTTTTGTTTTTTTGATTTGTGCATTTATGGTTTCATCAAATTTGAAATAAGTGTCAGCCATTATTTCTTCTATGTATTTTTTAAATCACTTCCCTTCCTCTTACATGGTCTCTTTTTCCTGGGACTCCAGTTACATATGTGTTAGACCATTTGATCTTGTCTTCAGGTCATTAACATATTATTTTTAGTCTTTTTGTCTCTCTGTGCTTCAGTTTGCTTTGTTTTCTGTTTCATTGTTCCTTTTTTTCTTCCTATAGTGTCAAATACTTTCAGATATCTTAGTTTGTATTTCTAAAACTTCCATTTGATTTGTGTTTTCCATTTCTTAACATAGCCTTTGAATTTTTGACCATATTTATAATAGTATTTGAAAGCCCTTATCTACTGGTTCCATCAGTTTCTTCATTTCAGGGTCCATTGATTGGTTTTTTCTCTTGGTTCTGGGTCATATTTCCTTGTTTGCCTATTTAGTAATTTCTTACTGGATGCTGCACATCGTAATAGTCTGTTGTTGAGTGACTAGATTTTGTTGTTTTTTTTGAGTATTAAACTTTGTTTTGGAAGCCAGCTAAGTAACTTGCTGGTCACTTTGATCCCTCAAGGTTATATTAGGGTGTGTCTGCAGAAGTTTTTATTTAAGGCTAGTAGTTACTGTAAAGGCATGACCCTTTTTAGTTCTCTACAAAATATCCCTAGTGTCGGTATATTCTCTTCACTCTGGTTCGGGGGAGTTTAGGGATTTCCCAGTCCTGTATGAGCACTGGGAATATTTCAGCTCACTGCTCCTCTTTCTCTAGTTTCAAGGAGTCTTTTACCTTACAGTTTAGGAGCAGAATCAAAGGATTACCAAGTGGCAGATTTCTGGAGCCTTTTCTCTGCATAACTGCCCTCCTCTCATTCTGTTTTACAAATTCAGCCTCTGGAACTCTGAGTTTTTCACTTTAGTAATACTGTTGCCCTCTGATTAGATTTCCCCTTCATTGGCTACAGATTGGAAAGTGCCTCCAGACAGAAATCTGAGCATTGGGGTGCTCACTTCATTTCTGTTGGTTCTCTCATGGATCACAGTCCTGCATTGTCTGTTACCCAGATCTGAAAACAGCTGTTTCATATGTTGTCTTTTTTTTTTTT
Source organism: Halichoerus grypus (assembly GCF_964656455.1). Taxonomy (NCBI): domain Eukaryota; kingdom Metazoa; phylum Chordata; class Mammalia; order Carnivora; family Phocidae; genus Halichoerus; species Halichoerus grypus. Next base: position 31,137,014 of record NC_135719.1, on the reverse strand, counting down.
TGGACAAGAAGCCACTTAACATACTTTTGGGTCTTTCTCTGGGCTTACCTTCTGTTCCACTTACTGTTTATCTAATGCTCATACCTTACCTTAAAATAAACTTTTGATTGAAGTATAATATACATACAGAAGAGTGCACATAAAATGTACGCATAGCTTGTCGAACTTTCACACAGTGAGCACGTTTAGCCAGCAGTCAGATCAAGAAATAACAGCAGCAGCAACTCTGAAGCCCCTTACACTCTTTGTTACTACCTCTCTTCCCTCAGGAGTTACCACTATCTTGACTTCTAATAGCATAGATTAGATTTTCCTGTTTTTATACTTTATATAACTAGAATCCATCATATTTAGTTGTGTCTGGCTTCTCTCACTTAACATATTTATGACATTCATCCACATTGTTGGTTGTAGTCGTTGATAGTTTATGATAGTTGCTGTATAGTATTCCACTTTAGGAATATTCCACAATTTATTCATTTTGCTGTTGATGGACAGATAATTTAGTTACTTTCGGTTTGGGACTACTTAGAATATTGCTATTCTAAACATTCCACTAAATATATACTCATTTCTGTTTGATGTATACTTAGAAGTGGAAATTTCAAGTCCTAGAGTATGCATGCATTTAGTTTTAGTAAATACTGTCAGGTTTTTGAGAGTTGTACTGATTTTAATTATACTATTTAATATTCTATGGTTTAATCCCTGGTAGAACAAGTTTCTTGAGAAAAAGACATTATTCTTCCATTAGAAGGTGAAATTTTCTTGGTTATTTTGGTATGCTTGGTCTTCAAAACTTTTGTTAAATTGGCATTGGATTAAATTTGTGTTAATTGGGAAAAAATGATACCCTGTTTGTTTATACATGAATTCCATTTGGAACTAGCCCAAAATCCTTTGTCAGGATCCTGATTCTTTTTTTTTTTTGTAGAGGGGAGGTGTGGTGTCAAGAAAACATAGTCTCCATTACTATGAGAATAAAAAATATGGATAAAATGAGCCGTACCATGAACCAGTTTATAACTAGAAGCACTGATAAATGTATATAGATAGCTATAAGGCAGAAAATAATAAATATAGGATAGAAATTAATAAGTATTGTATTAATAGCATATAATAAGACCCAAAAGACGTGGTTATTTACAGAAGAGCTTAGAGAACCCTGTGAGATATAGCCTTTAGAATGAATAGAGTTTTTAATAGGGTATGGTAGATTGTTGTTGGATGGAGTTTATTTAGCAAAGGCTAGGGAAGTATTTCTGAGTGAAGTGACCTGAGAAACAAAACATTGAAGTCAGAAATACTGATGGCCAGTATGTAATAACCAGTAATCCAGGGATGGGACTAGATCATCAAGTGCCTGGTAATAATGTTATGTAGTGGGCAGTAAGGCTTGTATGAAAGGGTAGAGATCAGTGACAAGGACCACATATGATATGTAGAGTTTGAAATTTATCTTGTAGGCATTAGGGAAGCATAGACTATTTTGAGCTTGAGAGTGATATGACAAAGTCGGGAAGATAATTCTAGTAGAGGGAGTAAAGGATACAGGCAAATGGGAAACCAGGTGAAGTAATGAGTGTCTGTACTATTTTGGTATACGTGGAGAAAAATAAGGAAGCAAGAGATACTTCAAAGGTAAAATTTATAGGATTTGATTGTAAATCAGAAGTATGGTACAGTGGAATGAGGATGGCCTTTAGAATCAGACAACTTGTGTTTGAATCATAACCTTTATTTACTAGTTAAATGATCTAAATAAAGCAAGTCACTTAAGAGAAAACTTTCCTCTCTGTGAGTATC